>NC_090648.1:15407937-15712937 GCF_040937935.1 Hyperolius riggenbachi
CCCTTCAGGGCAGTGACACGAAGATCATCCATGCTGTGTCCGTTGGACCGAAAGTGTGTAGCAACTGGGAGTCCAGATTTGGTATCATTAATAGTGTGCCTGTGCCCATTCATACGTTTGCGCAGTGTTTGTCCAGTTTCTCCCACGTACATGACATTGGGGCATTTAGCACACATGATCAGATATACCAGATTGGTGGACCCACAGGAAAATTTACCTTGTACTCTGTACTCCTGTTGTGAACCTGGTATCGTTACCCTGTCAGTGGAGTAAATGTGTCTGCAGGTCTGCAGGTCCCACATATTTTTTGTCGGCAGGGTGTTTTGTTGAGGCCTATTCAAAGAGCTCCTGACAATCATCTGTTTTAGATTGTGTGGTTGCCGATATGACAAGAGTGGAGGTTTAGGGAATATCGTTCTCAGTCTGTGATCCTTGTGTAAAATGGGATGAAGTTCCTTAGCAATCCTCCTTAAGATTTCCAGGTGTGGGTAGTAGGTGACAACCAAAGGGACACGTTCCTCTTTCTGGTTTTGCTTATATTTCAGGAGTTCAGTCCTGGGGATGTTGCTGGCTTTCCTGATTTGGGCCTTGTTTAATGAAAGTGTTCTTAAGGTGATCCAGGTGCTTGTCTCTGTCCATCCTGTCAGAACAAATCCGGTTGTACCTTATTGCTTGGCTGTAAATTATAGAGTCCTTAATGTGCTTGGGATGAAAACTGTCATATCTTAGGTATGTGGGACGGTCTGTAGGTTTGCGATACACAGAGGTTTGTATGTTGTTACCCCTGATGTATATGGTGGTGTCCAGAAAGTTAATCTCTGTGTGAGAGTAGGTAAGTTTCAATTTGATTGTAGGATGGAAGGCATTGAAGTTCCTATGGAACTGGAGAAGATCATCCTCACTTGCGGACCAGATGATTAAAATATCATCAATGAAGCGGAAGTAGGCCATGGGTTTTATGCCACATGCATTGAGGTATTCCTCTTCGATTTTGGCCATGAATAGATTTGCATACTGTGGAGCAAATCGCGAACCCATTGCCACGCCCATCTGCTGTAAATAGAGGTCCTGTCCAAAAGTGAAATAATTATGAGTGAGAATGAATTTTATCAGTCCAGCAATAGGCTTTACAGGTATGCCCTGACCCTGAAGATATTTACGGCAGGCCGCAATACCATCATCATGGGGAATGTTCGTGTACAGGGACTCCACGTCCATCGTGGCCAGTATGGTTCCCTCAGGTACTGGGCCGATGGCTGTCAGTTTGTTCAGGAGGTGGGTGGTATCCTGTAAGTAGCTGGGTCTTTTACAGACAAGAGGTTTCAAGATGTTTTCCAGCCACCCTGAGATGTTCTCTGTAAGAGTTCCGCTCCCTGAGATTATGGGCCTGCCTGGGTTTCCCTCTTTGTGGATCTTGGGAAGCATGTAAAAGCAGCCTGTTCTAGGCTCTTCAGGGATAAGGGTCCTTACATGTTGTCTGATGTTTGCAGGCAATCTGTTAACCATCCTATTAAGTGCCATCCTGTAGCCTTTTGTGGGGTCCCCCTGTAATTTGGCATAGTGAGCGGTGTTGGATAATTGTCTTTGTGCCTCCTGGATATAGTCACTGGTGTTCATTATGACTATGGCACCACCTTTATCCGCTGATTTAATAATAATGTCCTTATTCTCCTTAAGGGATCTGATGGCCTGTCGCTCCTGTGGTGTTACGTTCTGGGCCAGTGTCTTTCTTTTACTCAGGATCCTGTCAGAGATTCTGTGTCTGAATTTGTTGATGTATTTATCCAGGGCCGGGTTTTCTCCTTCTTTGGGGGTCCATCTTTTTTTCTTCTTTTTAGATCTGGTGCGTTTTGGTCCATTATCCATTGTATCACAGGCTTCCTTATCATGATAGTGTTCCTTGAGTCGCAGCTTTCTGAAAAATTCCTCCATATCTCCACAGAGTGCAATCCTGTCTATGGGTCTCGCAGGGCAGAATGACAGGCCTTTGGAGAGTACTGACATTTCAGCTTCAGTAGCCTGATAAGAGGAAAGATTCATTACACCTGTGGGTTGCTCTTTTTCTGCTGCTTGTGCATCCAGGCGTCCACTCTTAATTCTAAGTCTCTGAAGTTTTTTCTTTTTGTTGTTAATTAGGAATCTCTGTAGTTTCCCATAGAAGGTCTGTAGTTTATCCCATGTATATCCAGTGGGGTCATCATTCAGAGACAGTTTCAGGCTCTGTATCTCATCCTTTGTAACCCTCTTACGGTTATAGCAGACTCTTATAAGGTAATTCCGTATTCTCTCCGAGCTCCTCCTGCAGATTTCTTCTGCAAACCTGCTATTGTATGTATGCAGGGTGGGATTCTGTATCCTTAGTCCTTGAGGTATAAGTTTTTCCTTTTTGCATGTAGTCAAGAAAAAAATGTCGCTGTCCAGTTTTGCAAGTTTCTTCAGGTCTTTCTTTAGTTCCAGGAAAGTGCGGTACATTGCGGTATCTTCAAGCATAGTAGTAGCAATACGGTATTGTACCGTGTTAGCCATCAGTAAAAGCAAGACGTTTTAAATCAGGATGATACACTTTATTGGCTAACTACAAATGAATAAGAATAAACAAGCTTTCGGCCTTGCAGCCTTCGTCAGGTTTACATCCTGTTAGTTTGCAAGCTGGTGGTACAGACAGCTTATATACATGCAACATCAAAAGGGAAAACAGATATTTTTTTCAAGCATAAATACGTCATTAAGATGCCTTAATACAAACAGACTATCTAAATGGGGTAAGATAAGGATCCTTGTTTACTCCCTGCTCACAGACCTGGTATTAGGATTGACCCAGAGGTATCGTAAATTCTTAGTTCACAAGTTTAGCTAGAGTGGCTGAGACAGTTCATATATCATCAATCTCATACCAATATAGAAAGTTGTTGTCCTTATTCAAACCCCTCTGCACAGCTTTGAACCAATTTATAAATTTTGTTTCTGCTATTAATCGGTCATTTGACGTTTTGAAGCCGCCCTTCAGGGCAGTGACACGAAGATCATCCATGCTGTGTCCGTTGGACCGAAAGTGTGTAGCAACTGGGAGTCCAGATTTGGTACGTCAAATGACCGATTAATAGCAGAAACAAAATTTATAAATTGGTTCAAAGCTGTGCAGAAGGGTGTAAACCTGACGAAGGCTGCAAGGCCGAAAGCTTGTTTATTCTTATTCATTTGTAGTTAGCCAATAAATGGTATCATCCTGATTTAAAACTTCTTGCTATGTAACTATGTAACATATGCAGGCCCAGATTTACCTCACAGGAGCCTATAGGCACAGACTTTACCCTCCATGCACTTACACGCCCTCTGCCGAACCGCACAGCAAGTGTGCTGGCTGGCCCAGCTGTCACCTCTCCCTTACTTCCCTTGCCCATCATAGGTAGCTACAGGTGTCCCTCAGTATTAGGTAGCCTGAGGTCCCCTCAGTATTAAGTAGTTAGTGGTGCCTCCCACTGAAGGGAGATCCCATCAGTAGAATGCAGAGAGTCAGGTGAGTAACCTCTCATTTACACTCCGCTCTGCATAGGGAAGGAGGGCGGCACTCGGAGAGGGGACTGAACCGCCTTTCCATCATCAGGCGCCTGTAGGCACGTGCCTATAATGCCTTATGGAAAATCCGGCCCTGTACATAGGATACTCAATAACTATTTGCCTGATATCAAACATTTATCACTTTGCTACAAAACATTACCCCGCTATATATCAGTATAACCTGGTGAATATAAAGGTGGCCACACACCTCTCAATCTGACACCAGATCGCCCAACAGATAGATCAAGTGTGATCCGAGTTGTTCAATGCCGGATACAGGAGGGGAGGAGTCACAGGAGCCTGCAGCATTAACCACGGGCGATGGGGAGGGGTGCACACACTCGGCCATAGGGAAATCTAATGCCATTACCGCCACACAGCCGATGAACCCCATTGGGCTGAGATTTTGCAGCATGCCTGATCGATTTCGGCAGCCATGTTGCAGCAATGATCTCTGTCAGATTCGATCATTGTGATCCAGGGTTATCCACAAGGCAGTGAGGGAGTTGCCTAGGGCCTAGAGAGAGACCAGGGGCCTGTTTGATGCTAGCCTCACCAAATCTTACCAAAAAAGACAGATGACCATGAAAGGTGGGCCCAAAGTTGCTACTTGTCTAGGGCCCCATTGAACCTCAATCCATCTCTGTTATGATAGAATCGGCTGGGTATCGATGCTGAAAACCAAGTGATGTATGGGGGCCTCAAAATCTACAGGGGCCTCAAGCTGGGCTGCCCTGTGCTCTGCAGCCCCCTTCTGCCTCGAGTCACCAGACCCCGCCGAATCTTACCGCTCTCCTGCCGCGTAGCGTCCGGGCACCATGGTTAGCTCCGCCCAGCGCCTCTCATGATGTCAGAGGCACCTGGTGGGGGGATCCCACAAATGATGTGCCTCTTAGGGCCACAGAAACCTTAGCAGCACCCCTGTGTATGGACACCCTTAGAGTCATAGTGGAGCAGGAGAGGTGGGGCTTACCGTATAGAGAGCCTCCCCCGTCGCCTCTGCCGGCTGTTGGGTGGGCGGTCCTGAGGTGTTCCGATTGGAAGATAGTCCTCCGTTAGGCTTCGGGGACGCCCCCTATAGGTGAGAAACATAGAGAATATTTTACTATCTCCCCCAAAGGACTGATCTCATGATGACTAGTGTACTGTAAAAGAGGCCATGTTAAAGAGGCCCTGTAGTGACATACAATGCAGTAAATTATTCAGGACACCCACTTTTATGGTAATTATCCTGGTTTCAGCATCAGAAACACTTCCTGTATCTATACATTGCTGCCTATTGGTATGTAGTCCCGCCCTCCGAGTGATGTCACAGCCAAGGCAGATTAATAATGCGGAATTCTCCTCCCAGAGCATTCTGGGAGACGAGGTATATTTTCACTGGCTTTGGAACTCTCGGTAAACAATTTCAGAACTGGCGCCTCAGTTCATTCTCTTACCGAACAAAATCCCAAAGACATGATATTTTCGGTGATCAAAATAGCCTTTCCTCCTATAAATATTATTATTATGTATTTATCCAGCGCTGACACATTATCACAGCTTCCATGACACTGTTCCACCATAAGTGACAGTCACAAGGGACAGATTAGGGACAAGCTGGGCCTGCAGCAGTTGGCATTGCTATTACTATGTTCCCTACAACTAAGGAATATCATGCGCAGGGAACTGTTTTACTGTCTTTTCTGTGTTTTCTTTATGACTATTGTTCTGACATTTTGAGGCCTCACAACAGCCATCATTGTTCTTAAAGGGGAACTGAAGAGAGAGGTATATGGAGGCTGTCATGTTTATTTCCTTTTAATCAATACCAGTTGCCTGGCAGCCCTGCTAGGCTATTTCTCTGCAGTAGTATCTGATTAAAACCAGAAACAAGCATGCAGCTAGTCTTGTCAGATCTGACTTATAAGTCTGAACCACTGAAACACCTGATCTGCTGCATGCTTGTTCAGGGGCTATGGCTAATAGTATTAGAGGCAAAGGATCAGCAGGACAGCCAGGCAACTGGTATTGCTTAAAAGGAAATACACATGACAGCCTCCATATACCTCTCTCTTCAGTTCCCCTTTAAATGTGT
Source organism: Hyperolius riggenbachi (assembly GCF_040937935.1). Classification (NCBI taxonomy): domain Eukaryota; kingdom Metazoa; phylum Chordata; class Amphibia; order Anura; family Hyperoliidae; genus Hyperolius; species Hyperolius riggenbachi. The sequence continues at coordinate 15,413,573 of NC_090648.1, forward strand.
GAACCTGAGGTGAGTAGGATATGAGGCTGCCATATTTATCTCCTTTTAAATAATACTTTTTGCCATTGCCCCTGAACAAGCATGCAGCAGAGCAGGTGCGGTGATTCAGCTGACTCTGGTTTTATTGGATTAGCCATATACATGTTCCAGGGATTAGACACTAACATTACTTATGCCAGAAGATCAACAGGGCTGCCAGGCAACTAGCATTGTATATGTTACAGCCAGAACCCGAAGTGTGGCCAGTTCCCGTTCAGACATCGCTTCTGCCAGCACCCGCTCTGCAGGAACGGCAGGATTGCCTGCCGCGACGAACGACTCAGGGGGACACATGTCCCCCCCCCCCCCCCGCTCCTAGTATTGGGGAGGAGAGGAAGCAGGGGGGAGGAGAGAGAACGTGAGCCGCCGGCTTCATTTCATTAAATGAAGTAACTTTTGCTACATTTGGCCAGAGACGGCCAGAAAACACATTAATCTTCAGAGGGAAACATTTCTAACATTGGCCGGAGCGCAGCGGCCAGATCGCACATTGGCCGGCCAGAACCCGAAGTGGCCACACTTTGGGTTCTGGCCGTAACATATACAAAGAAATAAATATGGCAGCATATCCCTCTCAACTCAGGTTCCCTTTAAAGAGACTCCGTAACAAAAATTGCATCCTATTTTTTATCATCCTACAAGTTCCAAGAGCTATTCTAATGTGCTCTGGCTTACTGCAGCACTTTCTACTATCACCATCTCTGTAATAAATCAACTTATCTCTCTCTTGTCAGACTTGTCAGCCTGTGTCTGGAAGGCTGCCAAGTTCTTCAGTGTTGTGGTTCTGTGATGCATCTCTCCCCTCCAGGCCCCTCTCTGCACACTGCCTGTGTGTTATTTAGATTATGGCAGGTTCTCTCTGCTCTATTATCTTTTACAAGCTGGATAAATCCTCCTCTGAGCTGGCTGGGCTTTCACATACTGAAGAATTACATACAGGAAGAGCTGTCTGCACTCTGCAGGAAGAAACAGCCTGACACTTCAGTGGAAGATAGCTGCAGGGGGAAAGAAACACACAAATGATCTCTTGAGATTAAAAAGGAAGGGTGTATACAGCCTGCTTGTGTATGAATGTATTTTCTATGTGTGGACATACTGTACATCAACCTACTTCCTGTTTTGGTGGCCATTTTGTTTGTTTATAAACAAACTTTTTAAAACTGTTTTTAACCACTTTTAATGCGGCGGGGAGCGGCGAAATTGTGACAGAGGGTAATAGGAGATGTCCCCTAACGCACTGGTATGTTTACTTTTGTGCGATTTTAACAATACAGATTCTCTTTAAGGAGAGCATTAACAGTACAATTTTTAGTGAACGATTGTATTGTCAATCAGATTATTTCGATCAGATTGTATGAAAACAGAGAAGATGATGGGCCTAATCGATCCTGAACAATCACATTATCGTTCATGGTTCCACATGGCAGATTTTTTCATAGATACAATCACAAATGCTATAGATACGATCGCAAGTTGTATTATTTAAGGTGACCACTAACAGGTCAATATTAAGCAAGAAACTGCCCAAGCGATCAGATAAATGCGATTGGATTGGTGGAAAAGATATCTCATTGATGTCCCAAATCGACTGTGAATGATTCTAAAGGTGGCCACACACGATACAATAAAATGATCTGATTTTACGGCAATTCAATAAAAACGATCGGATCTCCTGAAAAAATTGAAAGCTTTTTTTCATTCGACTGAAAAATCCGATTGGATTTCTCGTTTTCTTCGATTTTTATAGATCCGGAATGCCAGATATTTTTCTTCATCTTTCTAAAGATTGTATGGTGCGTGTTAGATTGTCAATTTATAAATATACACACCCTAGCAATTTTCTCAGAGTTTCCAATCATTTTTATCATAATTGGGGAAAAATTGAACATAGGTGTGTGGTACATTGGTTATATTTTTGAAATGTTACAATCAGTCAGAAAAATTGATTGCAATTCTTAAATTGAACAGATATTTAGAAAATTGTATGGTGTGTGGCCATCTTAAAGGGGAACTGAAGAGAGAGGGATATGGAGGCTGCCATGTTTATTTCCTTTTAAGCAATACCAGTTGCCTGGCAGCCCTGCTGATCCTCTGCCTCTAATACTATTAGCCATAGCCCCTGAACAAGCATGCAGCAGATCAGGTGTTTCAGACTTTAAGGGCCTGTTCAGACTATATGCGTTCCTAGCCGTTTTCAGGGAACGCGTACTGGTACCAAAAACGCATAGAAACGGCTCGTAATGCTTTTTAATGGGGTAGTTCACATGTATGCGTATGAGACGCATACGTTTCTCATCCGCATTGCTGCACGCAGTTCTGTGCGATACGCATAGAAACGGACGCAATGAAAGTCTATGGACGCGTATCAAAAACGCGTACTATTGCGTTTTTAGCGTCCGTTTTCCTCTGCGGTTCCCATAATTCTTTTTTTTCCCCTGGGTCACGTGTTTGTGCAAAACGCAATAGAAAACGCATTCAAACGCAAGAAAAACGCATGCGTTTTTTCAACTTGCGTTTCTTTGAATTTATACGCGTTCTACAAACGCAGCAAGTCTGAACAGGCCCTAAAGTCAGATCTGATAAGACTCTCTGCATGCTTGTTTCTGGTGTTATTCAGATACTACTGCAGAGAAATAGACCAGGAGGGCTGCCAGGCAACTGGCATTGATTAAAAGGAAATAAATATGGCAGCCTCCGTATACCTCCTACTTCAGTTCCCCTTTAATGGTGATCGTTCAATGGCAATTTAGTAAAATGGAAAAACTTTTTTTTTATAATCGGTTGGGATGCATAAGAAGTACAGATTAGTTTGTTGATGGTGCCAAAAATCAATGTATTACATTTTATTTCCTCATATATCTGATCGCTCGGGCGACCATTCAAAATTGTATAGTCAGCGGGCACCATAAGAAATTCCCCTTTTTACCTCTTTCTTGCTCTCAAGAGCCATTTTCTGCTAGGAAACTGTTTTATAGTTGCAATTTCTTATCAGTGAGGGTCACACTGTAGTCACTTCCTGTCTGAGTCAGGACTGAGTCAGCCACTTACATACCTGATATTTAACTCTTTCAGGCAGAGAATGAAAAAAAAAGGAACACAGCATAGCTATTTGTGTGCTAGGCACTGTACATACACATGTCTATCTCATCATGTCTCATGTCACTTCGGGTATTCTTTAAAATCACAATGCAGCAATCCAACACAACCCAAAAAAGAAGGTGGTAACATTAATTCTGTGTTTCCGTCGCATACAGTAGATACAGTAAAGCATACAGGCAATGAAATGTATGCTTCCCTGTACTTGGTAACATGTGCAGCAGTGTGTTACCATAACGCTACACGTTACAATGCAACGCTAACGTCGCACTGTGAGCGTCCCATAGTATTAGCATTGCAGTGCGGTAATCTGGGTTATCAGACTTTATAACGCAGCTCCGCCACGTCCCACTGTGAACGTAGTCTCAATGATCTTATTGAACATGTGATAGTTTGCTAAAAATTGTAAAAAAAAAAAAAAAAAAAAGATCACTTTTATCAGTGTCCTCTGATTACTGGTTGTCAAATAAATAAAATACTTGGTCAGGAACCCAAACACCAGTCACTTCTTACTCCACAGACTGTCAGTGCTACAGTCTGCAGCCTTCTCTGAGAAATTCAGTCTGTGCCAGTGCCCTTGCAGTCTGACCAGCAGGATGATGTAACCCAGGCATCAGTAGCCCCACCCACAGTGTCCGAAACTAACTCCCTGAGCCCAGCTGCTTCTGATCAAGTGATGAATGTTTCAAGACAAGGTTTTTGGAAGCAGGGGACTCATTTCACAAGTTGGGGGTGCAGGTAGAGTCTATGGGCCTGATTCACAAAGCGGTGCAAAGTGTTTGCACGCCTGTGAAAAGCCCTTTATTACGTCTAAACTCAGTTTAGGCGTGATAAAATGAAACTCGCGCGAAATCCCGCGCGCAAAGTTTTGCGCGCGCAATCGCGCGGCGCACGGTGCAGTGCGCGCAATGTGCCCATTAAACCCTATGGGCGCTGCGTGCGGAGTTGTGCGATTGCGTGCGCAAAACTTTGCGCGCGGAACTTTGCGCACGATAAAGAGCACAAAACGGTGCTAACTCAGCTGTGCAAAGCTTATCACGCCTAAAGTCTTTTAGGCGTGATAACTGAGTTATCACCGCTTTGTGAATCAGGCCCTATGGGAGAATAAAGACTTTGCAGCTGATTGTGGAAACTCATCCAGTTCTCTCTACGGATATTTCATAGCTTCAATTTTTAAATTTTTCACATTGCGTTCGGCTCCCGTGTCCATCCGCATTGGGCTGTTTTTGAGACGTCTTTTTTTCCGATTCCCGGCGCTTGGATTGGCGATTCGCTTTTGTGCTTAGCGGTTTTCTAAGCGGTTTTTCCCGAGCAGTTTTGTAATTCACTCCCTGATGCAAGTCAGGAAGTGAACTCTTTGACCCGGAAAAGAATAAATACAATGTATTTATTCTTAAAAAAACGTGAATGCAATCGCTACACAAATCGATTTTGTGAGCGTTTTGTGTTTCTCCTATATTTTCCATTGAGGCGGAATCGCCCCCAAAATGGTCCAGGCAACGCTTTGCTAGCCGCACAACCCGCGCTGATATGAACTTTCTCATAGACATTCTATAGCCACACAGTCGGAGGGCGTTTTTAAAAACCGCAAGCGGGCGAAAAAAAAGCAGAAAGCGCCTGCAGTGTGAGCAAACCCTCAAAGGGAGTCTGAAGCAAGACTGAAAACAGATCCTCCCCTAAGGAGAGGGAAGGTTCTAGGCTGCTCCATATTGTGCATGCGCGAGAGAGCACCCTTGTGCATGCGCAGTACGGAGCGGCCCGTCTTTGGGAGCAGTCGGGCTCCGGGAGAGAAAGCAGTCGGTGGGAGACAAGCAAGGTAACGCAACAACAAAGAAAGTGTACAGGGCCCTGCGCACTAACTGCGTCACCGTGCAGCGGAAGTTTCTGATTCGCCACCGACCAGCTGCAAAGTTAACCGCGCATTTCTGTGCGACATCTGTCAATGCGCAATGCAGAAATGTTACATTTGTTGGCGGCGGCAGGGCGACGCACAACACAAAGATGACAGAGGAGTCGGGAATCCCGGTGATGTACTTCCTGCCCAGCAGGGAGCCATCGTAAAGCGAGGGGCGGTGAAGGGAGTGCAGGGGGGCGTGCGAGCAGCGTGTGGGGGGACCCTTTCGGACCTGCAGGGTTATACGATTTTTTGGCGTTCGATGCGAGGGGGCGGAGCATCATACCACAATGCTCCGGCCAGATATAAAGCCAGCCTTGAAGTAAAAGTCACCTATCCAGATCACCGGTCTGTACCGGCAAGCGATTGAGATGTCTACTTAAATGTTTATTGTTTTGTGTTGAAAGTTGAACAGAAAAAGAGGAGGCAGGAAAAAAGGGCGCCGGCTGTGGGTGGAGAAAAGGGCGCCGCCATAGACTCTAATGCAATTATCGTTATTACGGTGGCCAAAGCAGAAAAAAGGGCGCCAGAGAAATATCGTTATCAACATTAGCACATTATAGTTTTTGAAATATGTTATCGTTTTAGAAGCTTGCAGCGTTATAGTTTTGTCAAATTATTTTGTTTGTATGTACAGATTTTATGTTATCAAAGATATGTGTGTAGGGGTGTTTCTGCAGGGGGAGTGGTTAGGGTTAGGCACCACCCAGGGGGCGGTTAGGATTAGGCAACTCCAGAGGGGGGGGGGGGTAAGAGTTAGGCACCACCGGGGGGGAGAGGGGTTTAGGGTTAGGCACCACCTGTGCGGCAGTTAGGCAACACAGGGGGGGGGGGGGGGGATTAGTAGTTAGCGTTAGGCACCACCTGGGGAGGGTTCTGTGTGAGAGTAGGGATGGGTTAAGCTGTATTGTTGAATTATGTAACAATTTTTAACGTTAATATCTTTTTTCTATCTCCCGATAATTTTGTTAACAATTTTCATCGTTATTGAGATTTCGTTATCCACTGGCGCCAGTTTGTTATCCATCCAGGCCCTTTGTTCCTGGCGCCCTTTTTTCATGCACCCGAAATAGGCATTCACTACAGAATGGCCGAGTCAGCAGAAGCATGCCACGACACAATAATGTATGTGAAATGAAAATAACATAACAACTAGAAAAACAGGCTTCTTGCCCCAAGGGAAGGAAAATACGCCAACAACACATAACCTATAAACAAAAACAATACACAGGAATCAGGCAGGAACAGGCACCTACGAAGCAGAGAGTACTGAGAGTGCCTGGTGAGCAGAACTTCCTAATGACAATAAATCTGTTACTTCCCATAATTCAGCTAAACTGGTTTAGAAAAAAAGTGAAATTTTATCTATAAGAAAATAGGGGTTAGCGAGAGCTCAAATGTCCATTAAGACTTAAAGGATACCCGAAGTGACATGTGACATGAAGAGATAGACATGTGTATGTACAGTGCCTGGCACACCAATAACTATGCTGTGTTCCTTTTTTTTTCTTTCTCTGCCTGAAAGAGTTAAATATCAGGTATGTAAGTGGCTGACTCAGTCCTGACTCAGACAGGAAGTGACTACAGTGTGACCCTCACTGATAAGAAATTCCAACTATAAAACACTTTCCTAGCAGAAAATGGCTTCTGAGAACAGGAAAGAGATAAAAAAAGGTTCAATAGTTCATAGATTTTAGCTCTAGCATACTTCAATGAATGTGTAATTGAGCAAAAGCAATAAAACAGTTACAACTTAAAAATATTTAAATATAAAATAAAACTGTGGAAACATCTTAAAAAGTCATTTTTAGGAGAAGGAAGATCTTTACAACCATTCATTTCATTAGTTTATTGTCGCCTCGGGTATCCTTTAAGACCTGCTTAGTAGAGTCCTGCTAGCAGACAGAGGTCTAGGTAAATCATTTGGCAGAGAACCCCCCAATATTTTGGAGCACGTTGGGTAACATTAGTCACTCAGAGGGTGGAGCTCCACACCCCACACCCCCAGGAATACCAGCCTGTGGGGGTGGGGATGAGAGGTTAAAACGAGGTTTTCTCTTTTTATTATTTTATTTTTAAAAAAAAATCCATGTTTTATATTTCATTTGACCAAAAAATTAAATTAACCATATAAGTCCCAACAAATAAAATCCCTGAGCGCCAAGCGCCAGACTGGAGGGCCTCGAAAAGGACGGCGCGGGCCAAGGATGACTGCAAGGGGCTGCAAGAAACCCCAGGTAAGCTAAATTGCTTTTTTTTCAGGCTGCAGATTTCCTTCAATACATTCTAGATTTCTGCTATAATAAACAGAGATTCCTGATGCAGCCCAGAGATGAATAAAGAAGCGACAGGCCCTGTGGACGGGTCTCCTGCTGTTAATTGGCTCTGCATCGATTTGAATGGGGAGGAGCATAGACACAGTGCTCTAACAAACTGCAGGCCGTGGCTGGGGCAGTCTGTGCTGCAGGAAGTGATGTCATCTGAGAGAGACATGAAAAGGAGCTCTGCCTGGAGCGGCTGGTTCCCTCTGCCAGATACAGGTCCTTCTCAAAAAATTAGCATATTGTGATAAAGTTCATTATTTTCTGTAATGTACTGATAAACATTAGACTTTCATATATTTTAGATTCAAATACACACAACTGAAGTAGTTCAAGCCTTTTATTGTTTTAATATTGATGATTTTGGCATACAGCTCATGAAAACCCAAAATTCCTGTCTCAAAAAATTAGCATATTTCATCCGACCTATAAAAGAAAAGTGTTTTTAAAACAAAAAAGGTCATCAAATAATTATGTTCAGTTATGCACTCAATACTTGGTCGGTAATCCTTTTGCAGAAATGACTGCTTCAATGCGGCGTGGCATGGAGACAATCAGCCTGTGGCACTGCTCAGGTGTTATGGAGGCCGAGGAGGCTTCGATAGCGGCCTTAAAGTGGATCCGAGGTGAACTTTTACTCATTGCATAATTGTGTTCCTTTCCTATTGTTTATAGGGCATTCCTCAAGCCAAATACTTTTTTTTGTTTTTAATACTCTAAATTCCCTATAAACTAAATAAACCACGCCCACAGGTTTTCAGAGAGCCTTGGCAGTAGCAAGGGCTCATGGGAGCTCAGTCTGGGCAGGAAGAGGAGGAGGTGTTACTAGCCATTGATTTCAGAGGCGGAGAAGGGAGGAGGGGGGATTAGGTTTTTTTCACAGGCTGAGTGCTTAACCACTTTACCCCCACGCGTACGGATTTCTCCGTCCCTTTTTCCATCCTTTCACCACCAGGGTCGGAGAAATCCGTACTTTCCCCGCCACTGCCCGCGCTCCTGCTCGCTCTAGCGCGCACACTCGCTCGTAAACACGCCGCCAGCCGCTCGCCCGGAGATCAATGAACGGGACAATCCATTCCCGTTCGTTGATCTAAGCCCCGCAATGATCCGCTGCTTCTCCGATAAGCAGCGCGATCATTGTCAAAAAAGAAAACTTTCCCAGCCTCCTTGTACTTCCTGCAAGCGTCTGTAATAAAAAAAAATAAAAATTACAATTAAAAAAAATACATAAATAGTTACCGTATATACTCGCAAGCAAGCCGACCCGCATGTAAGCCGACCCCCCCACTTTTACCCCAAAAAACAGGAAAAAATGATTGACCCTCATGTAAGCCGGCGGTAGGAAACGTTGGCCGCGTGATCCCCCCAGTATGTCCCAGTATAGCTAGTATAGTGCCCAGTATAGGTAGGTAGTGCTCAGTATAGCTAGTAAAATGCCCCAGTATAGCTAGTATAGTGCTCAGTATAGCTAGTATAGTGCTCAGTATAGCTAGTATAGTGCCCAGTATAGGTAGTATAGTGCTCAGTATAGCTAGTATCGTGCTCAGTATAGTGCCCCATTATAGCTAGTATAGTGCTCAGTATAGCTAGTATAGTGACCAGTATAGCTAGTATAGTGCTCAGTATAGCTAGTATAGTGCTCAGTATAGCTAGTAAAATGCCCCAGTATAGCTAGTATAGTGCTCAGTATAGCTAGTATAGTGCTCAGTATAGCTAGTATAGTGCTCATTATAGCTAGTATAGTGCTCAGTATAGCCAGTATAGTGCTCAGTATAGCTAGTATAGTGCTCAGTATAGCTAGTATAGTGCTCAGTATAGTGCTCAGTATAGCTAGTATAGTGCTCAGTATAGCCAGTATAGTGCCCAGTATTGCTAGTATAGTGCTCAGTATAGGTAGTATAGTGCTCAGTATAGGTAGTATAGTGCTCAGTATAGCTAGTATAGTGCTCAGTATAGCTAGTATAGTGCTCAGTATAGCTAGTATAGTGCTCAGTATAGCTAGTATAGTGCTCAGTATAGTGCTCAGTATAGCTAGTATAGTGCTCAGTATAGCCAGTATAGTGCCCAGTATTGCTAGTATAGTGCTCAGTATAGCTAGTATAGTGCTCAGTATAGCTAGTATAGTGCTCAGTATAGCTAGTATAGTGCTCAGTATAGCTAGTATAGTGCTCAGTATAGCTAGTATAGTGCTCAGTATAGCTAGTATAGTGCTCAGTATAGCTAGTATAGTGCTCATTATAGCCAGTATAGTGCTCAGTATAGCCAGTATAGTGCTCAGTATAGCCAGTATAGTGCTCAGTATAGCTAGTATAGTGCTCAGTATAGCTAGTATAGTGCTCAGTATAGCTAGTATAGTGCTCAGTATAGCCAGTATAGTGCTCAGTATAGCTAGTATAGTGCTCAGTATAGCTAGTATAGTGCTCAGTATAGCTAGTATAGTGCTCAGTATAGCCAGTATAGTGCCCAGTATTGCTAGTATAGTGCTCAGTATAGCTAGTATAGTGCTCAGTATAGCTAGTATAGTGCTCAGTATAGCTAGTATAGTGCTCAGTATAGCTAGTATAGTGCTCAGTATAGCTAGTATAGTGCTCAGTATAGCCAGTATAGTGCTCAGTATAGCTAGTATAGTGCTCAGTATAGCTAGTATAGTGCTCATTATAGCCAGTATAGTGCTCAGTATAGCCAGTATAGTGCTCAGTATAGCCAGTATAGTGCTCAGTATAGCTAGTATAGTGCTCAGTATAGCTAGTATAGTGCTCAGTATAGCTAGTATAGTGCTCAGTATAGCCAGTATAGTGCTCAGTATAGCTAGTATAGTGCTCAGTATAGCTAGTATAGTGCTCAGTATAGCTAGTATAGTGCTCAGTATAGCCAGTATAGTGCCCAGTATTGCTAGTATAGTGCTCAGTATAGCTAGTATAGTGCTCAGTATAGCTAGTATAGTGCTCAGTATAGCTAGTATAGTGCTCAGTATAGCTAGTATAGTGCTCAGTATAGCTAGTATAGTGCTCAGTATAGCCAGTATAGTGCTCAGTATAGCTAGTATAGTGCTCAGTATAGGTAGTATAGTGCTCAGTATAGCTAGTATAGTGCTCAGTATAGCTAGTATAGTGCTCAGTATAGCTAGTATAGTGCTCAGTATAGCTAGTATAGTGCTCAGTATAGCTAGTATAGTGCTCAGTATAGCTAGTATAGTGCTCATTATAGCTAGTATAGTGCTCAGTATAGGTAGTATAGTGCTCAGTATAGCTAGTATAGTGCTCAGTATAGCCAGTATAGTGCTCAGTATAGTGCTCAGTATAGCCAGTATAGTGCTCAGTATAGCCAGTATAGTGCTCAGTATAGCTAGTATAGTGCTCAGTATAGGTAGTATAGTGCTCAGTATAGCTAGTATAGTGCTCAGTATAGCTAGTATAGTGCTCAGTATAGCTAGTATAGTGCTCAGTTTAGCTAGTATAGTGCTCAGTATAGCCAGTATAGTGCTCAGTATAGCCAGTATAGTGCTCAGTATAGCTAGTATAGTGCCCCAGTTTAGCTAGTATAGTGCTCAGTATAGCTAGTATAGTGCTCAGTATAGCCAGTATAGTGCTCAGTATAGGTAGTATAGTGCTCAGTATAGGTAGTATAGTGCTCAGTATAGCTAGTATAGTGCTCAGTATAGCTAGTATAGTGCTCAGTATAGCCAGTATAGTGCTCAGTATAGCTAGTATAGTGCTCAGTATAGCTAGTATAGTGCTCAGTATAGCCAGTATAGTGCTCAGTATAGCCAGTATAGTGCTCAGTATAGCTAGTATAGTGCTCAGTATAGCTAGTATAGTGCTCAGTATAGCTAGTATAGTGCTCAGTATAGCTAGTATAGTGCTCAGTATAGCTAGTATAGTGCTCAGTATAGCTAGTATAGTGCTCATTATAGCTAGTATAGTGCTCAGTATAGCTAGTATAGTGCTCAGTATAGGTAGTATAGTGCTCAGTATAGCTAGTATAGTGCTCAGTATAGCTAGTATAGTGCTCAGTATAGCCAGTATAGTGCTCAGTATAGCTAGTATAGTGCTCAGTATAGCTAGTATAGTGCTCAGTATAGCTAGTATAGTGCTCAGTATAGCTAGTATAGTGCTCAGTATAGCTAGTATAGTGCTCAGTATAGCTAGTATAGTGCTCAGTATAGCTAGTATAGTGCTCAGTATAGCCAGTATAGTGCCCAGTATAGCCAGTATAGTGCCCAGTATAGCCAGTATAGTGCTCAGTTTAGCTAGTATAGTGCTCAGTATAGCCAGTATAGTGCCCAGTATAGCCAGTATAGTGCTCAGTATAGCCAGTATAGTGCCCAGTATAGCCAGTATAGTGCCCAGTATAGCTAGTATAGTGCTCAGTTTAGCTAGTATAGTGCTCAGTATAGCCAGTATAGTGCCCAGTATAGCCAGTATAGTGCTCAGTATAGCCAGTATAGTGCCCAGTATAGCCAGTATAGTGCCCAGTATAGCCAGTATAGTGCTCAGTATAGCTAGTATAGTGCTCAGTATAGCTAGTATAGTGCTCAGTATAGCTAGTATAGTGCTCATTATAGCTAGTGAAGTTCCCCAGTTTAGCTAGTATAGTGCTCAGTATAGGTAGTATAGTGCCCCAGTTTAGCTAGTATAGTGCTCAGTATAGGTAGGTAGTGCTCAGTATAGCTAGTAAAATGCCCCAGTATAGCTAGTATAGTGCCCCCAGTATAGTGCCCCCAGTATAGCTAGTATAGTGCCCCCAGTATAGCTTGTATAGTGCCCCATTATAGCTAGTATAGTGCCCCATTATAGCTAGCATAGTGCCCCAGTATAGCTATCATAGTGCCTCAGTATAGCTAGCATAGTGCCCCAGTATGGGTAGGTAGGTGGGTGGGTAGGTGCTGTCCCTCCCCGCTCCCCCCGCCGCCGCTGCTATTACCTTAGGCGGCGCCGCTTCCTCTATCCCCGTCCTCCTCCGGTAACTAATTCACAGCAGCGCGCCTCTCGCTGCTGTGATGACGAGGAAACCATAGAGAGCGGCTTCCTGTAGCGGCGATGCCGTTACTATGGGAACCGCTCTCTATGGTTTCCTGCGTCATCACAGCAGCGGGGGTCGCGCTGCTGTGAATGAGTTACCGAAGGACGGGGATAGAGGAAGCGGCGCCGCCTAAGGTAATAGCAGCGGCGGCGGCCGCGGGGGGAGCGTGGAGGGACAGCACCTATCCACCCACCCATGACTCGCAAGCAAGCCGACCCCCCAACTTTTGGCCCACTTTTGGGGGGTCAAAAATTCGGCTTGCTTGCGAGTATATACGGTACCTTAGGGACTGAACTTTTTAAATATTTATGTCAAGAGGGTATAACACTGTTACTTTATAAACTATAGGCTTGTAATTAGGGATGGATGCAAAACTGAAAAAAATGCACCTTTATTTCCAAATAAAATATTGGCGCCAAACATTGTGATAGGGACATAATTTAAATGGTTTTATAACCGGGACAAATGGGCAAATAAATTTCATTGGTTTTAATTACAGTAGCATGCGTTATTTAAAAACTATAAAGGCCGAAAACTGAAAAAAAATAAAATTTTTCCCACATTTTTTTTCCTATTTTCCCATTAAAACACAATTAGAATAAAATAATTATTGGCATAATGTCCCACCTAAAGAAAGCCTAATTGGTGGCGAAAAAAACAAGATATAGTTCATTTCATTGTGATAAGTAATGATAAAGTTATAGACGAATGAATGGAAGGAGCGCTGAAAGGTGAAAATTGCTCTGGTGGTCAAGGGGTAAAACCCCTCAGTGGTGAAGTGGTTAAGATGCAGATAAGCCTGCCTCTGTGTAATGTTTACAAACAACATGGCTGCTGTCATTGTATCACAGGAAGAAATAATCATTTTCTATTAAAGCTGTTTGCAGCCAGATTTGCTGTTTAAACTATCTAAACTGTAGATAAGATATATAGACAAGTTACTTGTTATAGTTAGTTTTTCATCTTGGATCCGCTTTAAAGTCTGAAACTCCAGAAGTGAACCGGAGGCGGGGCCGGAGCATCGGTGAGTGGCTGCGCGGGCACAGGATGTCTGCGGGGGGGGGGGAGCGTAGGTGAGTGGCTGCGCGGGCACAGGATGTCTGCGGGGGGGGGGGGGGGGGAGCGTAGGTGAGTGGCTGCGCGGGCACAGGATGTCTGCGGGGGGGGGGGGGGAGCGTAGGTGAGTGGCTGCGCGGGCACAGGATGTCTGCGGGGGGGGGGGGGGGAGCGTAGGTGAGTGGCTGCGCGGGCACAGGATGTCTGCGGGGGGGGGGGGGGGAGAGCGTAGGTGAGTGGCTGCGCGGGCACAGGATGTCTGCGGGGGGGGGGGGAGCTTAGGTGAGTGGCTGCGCGGGCACAGGATGTCTGCGGGGGGGGGGGGAGCGTAGGTGAGTGGCTGCGCGGGCACAGGATGTCTGCGGGGGGGGGGGGGAGCGTAGGTGAGTGGCTGCGCGGGCACAGGATGTCGGGGGGGGGGGGGGGGGAGAGCGTAGGAGAGTGGCTGCGCGGGCACAGGATGTCTGCGGGGGGGGGGGGGGAGCGTAGGTGAGTGGCTGCGCGGGCACAGGATGTCTGCGGGGGGGGGGGGGGGGAGCGTAGGTGAGTGGCTGCGTGGGAACAGGATGTCTGCGGGGGGGGGAGCGTAGGTGAGTGGCTGCGCGGGCACAGGATGTCTGCGGGGGGGGGGGGGGAGAGCGTAGGTGAGTGGCGTGGCTGCGCGGGCACAGGATGTCTGCGGGGGGGGGGGAGCGTAGGTGAGTGGCTGCGCGGGCACAGGATGTCTGCGGGGGGGGGGGGAGCGTAGGTGAGTGGCTGCGCGGGCACAGGATGTCTGCGGGGGGGGGGGGGGGAGCGTAGGTGAGTGGCTGCGCGGGCACAGGATGTCTGCGGGGGGGGGGGGGGGAGAGCGTAGGAGAGTGGCTGCGCGGGCACAGGATGTCTGCGGGGGGGGGGGGGGGAGCGTAGGTGAGTGGCTGCGCGGGCACAGGATGTCTGCGGGGGGGGAGAGCGTAGGAGAGTGGCTGCGCGGGCACAGGATGTCTGCGGGGGGGGGGGGGGGGAGAGCGTAGGAGAGTGGCTGCGCGGGCACAGGATGTCTGCGGGGGGGGGGGGGGGGGGAGAGCGTAGGAGAGTGGCTGCGCGGGCACAGGATGTCTGCGGGGGGGGGAGGGAGCGTAGGTGAGTGGCTGCGCGGGCACAGGATGTCTGTGGGGGGGGGAGAGCGTAGGAGAGTGGCTGCGCGGGCACAGGATGTCTGCGGGGGGGGGGAGCGTAGGTGAGTGGCTGCGCGGGCACAGGATGTCTGCGGGGGGGGGGAGCGTAGGTGAGTGGCTGCGCGGGCACAGGATGTCTGCGGGGGGGGGGGGGGGAGCGTAGGTGAGTGGCTGCGCGGGCACAGGATGTCTGCGGGGGGGGGGGGGGAGAGCGTAGGAGAGTGGCTGCGCGGGCACAGGATGTCTGCGGGGGGGGGGGCCGTAGGTGAGTGGCTGCGCGGGCACAGGATGTCTGCGGGTGGGAGAGAGCGTAGGAGAGTGGCTGCGCGGGCACAGGATGTCTGCGGGGGGGGGAGCGTAGGTGAGTGGCTGCGCGGGCACAGGATGTCTGCGGGGGGGGGGGGGGGGGGCGGAGCGTAGGTGAGTGGCTGCGCGGGCACAGGATGTCTGCGGGGGACCATTAGAAGCCCAGGGTAAGTTCAACTTATTTTCCGCTGACCCCCTACAGTGTCCCTTTAATGGGTTATGTGGTGACCACATGCATCTGGTCATTACAAAACGAAACAGTAACTGGAATACAACTGTATCTGAAAATCCTTTAATTTCTCTTTACCTGCTTTTTCCAGAAGAATGGCACCACCAGGTAGGTTCCCGTCCCAGATAGCAGCAGCAGGACAACACACAGAGCAATCAGGACCGAGCACAGAGTATCAGCAGGTCCAGAGGGTTCTACATAGCCAGAATCTAGAGACAAAATATCCAATTAGATGTGACCTCATCCCTCCTCCTGCAGGGCGACAGAAGAAAATTATAACTCTGCCCCTCCTCCTGCAGGGTGACACAGACAGGAGGGAGCTGCCAGTCCACCCCTCCCCCTGCAGGGTGACAGACAGAAGGGAGCTGCCAGTCCACCCCTCCCCCTGCAGGGTGACAGACAGAAGGGAGCTGCCAGCCTGCCCCTCCTCCTGCAGGGTGACACAGACAGAAGGGAGCTGCCAGCCTGCCCCTCCTTCTGCAGGGTGACACAGACAGAAGGGAGCTGCCAGTCTGCCCCTCCTCCTGCAGGGTGACACAGACAGAAGGGAGCTGCCAGTCTGCCCCTCCTCCTGCAGGGTGACACAGACAGAAGGGAGCTGCCAGTCTGCCCCTCCTCCTGCAGAGTGACACAGACAGAAGGGAGGTACCAGTCTGCCCCTCCTCCTGCAAGGTTACACAGACAGAAGGGAGCTGCCAGCCCGCCCCTCCTCCTGCAGGGTGACACAGAGAGACGGGAGCTGCCAGTCTGCCCCTCCTCCTGTAGGGTGACACAGACAGAAGGGAGCTGCCAGCCTGCCCCTCCTCCTGCAGGGTCACACAGACAGAAGGGAGCTGCCAGTCTTCCCCTCCCCCTGCAGGGTGACACAGACAGAAGGGAGCTGCCAGTCTTCCCCTCCTCCTGCAGGGTGACAGACAGAAGGGAACTGCCAGTCTGCACCTCCTCCTGCAGGGTGACAGACAGAAGGGAGCTGCCAGTCTGCCCCTCCTCCTGCAGGGTGACACAGACATAGCTACCAGTGTGCCCCTCCCCCTGCAGGGTGACACAGACAGAAGGGAGCTGCCGGTCTGCCCCTCCTCCTGCAGGGTGACACAGACAGAAGGGAGCTGCCAGTCTGCCCCTCCTCCTGCAGGGTGACACAGACAGAAGCTGTCAGCCTGCCCCTCCTCCTGCAGGGTGACACAGACAGAAGGAAGCTGCCGGTCTGCCCCTCCTCCTGCAGGGTGACACAGACAGAAGGGAGCTGCCAGTCTGCCCCTCCTCCTGCAGGGTGACACAGACAGAAGGGAGCTGCCAGTCTGCCCCTCCTCCAGCAGGGTGACACAGACAGAAGGGAGCTGCCAATCTGCCCCTCCTCCTGCAGGGTGACACAGACAGAAGGGAGCTGCCAGTCTGCCCCTCCTCCTGCAGGGTGACACAGACAGAAGGGAGCTGCCAGGGTCCCCCTCCCCCTGCAGGGTGACACAGACAGAAGGGAGCTGCTAGCCTGCCCCTCCCCCTGCAGGGTGACACAGACTCTCACCTCTGACATGTATGTAGGTGCCGCTGCCAGTTTTGGTGGAGCTGTGACATGTGACTTGGCAGAGGTAGGCTCCGGACTCTCTAGCAGTGATTGTGTGACTTATAACGATTTTCGATGTTCCATTGTTCCTGGCTCTCGTCTCGCTGGCTCCGATGGTCTGCCGGGAGTCATGGTGGAAGATGCGAGATGTCACCTGCTGCTCGGGGTCCGTGTCCTGGAAGGTGACAGCACAGCTGATGTCTGCCGGTTGGTCGGTGAAGCTGACGAGAATCTGAGGACTCTGTGTGATGCTGCAGCCTGTACAACACAAATACCATTACTATCTGTCATTAATAATTTATCTGCCCTAAAGCCTGCTACACACAGCCAGTTTTGGTTTGACAATTTTACCACCACCATGAAGTATGAGGCCAACAGATTCTGAACCCTCATATAACATGGAGGAGGAAAAATTGTCCAATCAAAATTGGATGCTTCTATACACACTAATACGAAAGGTGTCCATTAACAATACAATATTGCAGATGATCAATCCTATCCAACCACCGAGGTAATCAATTAAAACAGACAGAAGTCTGCACACAATGCAGCTAGTTTACTATCAGTACAGGCACAGAGAAACAGCTTCTACTATACATACTGGAGGCAGCAGAGATCAGCACACACTGCAGCTAGTTTACTGTCAGTACAGGCACAAAATAATAGCTTATACTGTACATACTGGAGGTAGCAGAGATCAGCACACCCTGCAGCTAGTTTACTATCAGTACAGGCACAGAGTAACAGCTTATACTGCGCATAGAGGAGGCAGCAGAGATCAGCACACACTGCAGCTAATTTACTATTAGTAAGGGTGCAGAGTAACAGCTTTCACTGTACATACTGGAGGCAGCAGAGATCAGCACACACTGCAGCTAGATTACTATCAGTACAGGCACAGAGTAACAGCGTATACTGTACATACTGGAGGCAGCAGAGATCAGTACACACTGCAGCTAGATTACTATCAGTACAGGCACAGAGTAACAGCTTATACTGTACATACTGGAGGTAGCAGAGATCAGCACACACTGCAGCTAGATTACTATCAGTACAGGCACAGAGTAACAGCTTATACTGTACATACGGGAGGCAGCAGAGATCAGCACACGCTGCAGCTAGATTACTATCAGTACCGGCACAGAGTAACAGCTTATACTGTACATACGGGAGGCAGCAGAGATCAGCACACGCTGCAGCTAGATTACTATCAGTACAGGCACAGAGTAACAGCGTATACTGTACATACTGGAGGTAGCAGAGATCGGCACACACTGCAGCTAGATTACTATCAGTACAGGCACAGAGTAACAGCGTATACTGTACATACTGGGGGTAGCAGAGATCAGCACACACTGCAGCTAGATTACTATCAGTACAGGCACAGAGTAACAGCTTATACTGTACATACGGGAGGCAGCAGAGATCAGCACACGCTGCAGCTAGATTACTATCAGTACAGGCACAGAGTAACAGCTTATACTGTACATACTGGAGGCAGCAGAGATCAGCACACACTGCAGCTAGATTACTATCAGTACAGGCACAGAGTAACAGCTTATACAGTACATACGGGAGGCAGCAGAGATCAGCACACGCTGCAGCTAGATTACTATCAGTACCGGCACAGAGTAACAGCTTATACTGTACATACTGGAGGCAGCAGAGATCAGCACACACTGCAGCTAGCTTACTATCAGTACAGGCACAGAGTAACAGCTTATACAGTACATACGGGAGGCAGCAGAGATCAGCACACGCTGCAGCTAGATTACTATCAGTACAGGCACAGAGTAACAGCTTATACTGTACATACTGGAGGCAGCAGAGATCAGCACACACTGCAGCTAGTTTACTACCAGTACAGGCACAGAGTAACAGCTTATACAGTACATACGGGAGGCAGCAGAGATCAGCACACGCTGCAGCTAGATTACTATCAGTACAGGCACAGAGTAACAGCTTATACTGTACATACTGGAGGCAGCAGAGATCAGCACACACTGCAGCTAGCTTACTATCAGTACAGGCACAGAGTAACAGCTTATACTGAACATACTGGAGGCAGCAGAGATCAGCACACACTGCAGCTAGTTTACTGTCAGTACAGGCACAAAGTAACAGCTTATACTGTACATACTGGAGGTAGCAGAGATCAGCACACCCTGCAGCTAATTTACTATCAGTACAGACGCAGAGTAACAGCTTACACTGCGCATAGAGGAGGCAGCAGAGATCAGCACACACTGCAGCTAATTTACTATTAGTAAGGGTGCAGAGTAACAGCTTTCACTGTACATACTGGAGGCAGCAGAGATCAGCACACACTGCAGCTAGATTACTATCAGTACAGGCACAGAGTAACAGCTTATACTGTACACACTGGTAGTAGCAGAGATCAGCACACACTGCAGCTAGTTTACTTTCAGTACAGGCACAGAGTAACAGCTTATACTGTACGTACTGGAGGTAGCAGAGATCAGCACACACTGCAGCTAGTTTGCTTTCAGTATAGGCACAGAGGAACAGCTTATACTGCACATAGTGGAGGCAGCAGAGATCAGCACACACTGCAGCTAATTTACTATCAGTAAAGGCGCAGAGTAACAGCTTATACTCTACATACTGGAGGTAGCAGAGATCAGCAGACACACTGCGCATAGTTTACTATCAGTACAGGCACAGAGTAACAGCTTATACTGTACATACTGGAGGCAGCAGAGATCAGCACACACTGCTTCTAGTTTACTATCAGTACAGGCACATAGTAACATCGTATAATGTACATACTGGAGGTAGCAGAGATCAGCACACATTACAGCTAGTTTACTATCAGTACAGGCACAGAGTAACAGCTTATACACTACATACTGGAGGCAGCAGAGATCAGCACACACTGCAGCTAGTTTCCTATCTGTACAGGCACAGAGTAACAGCTTATACTGTACATACTAGAGGTTGCAAAGATTAGCACACACTGCAGCTAGTTTAATATCAGTACAGGCACAGAGTAACAGCTTATACTGTACATACTGGCGGTAGCAGCATTCAGCACATACTGCAGCTAGTTTACTATCAGTACAGGCACAAAGTAACAGCTTATACTGTACACGCTGGAGGTAGCAGAGATCAGCACACACTGCAGCTAGTTTACTATCAGTACAGGCACAAAGTAACAGCTTATACTGTACATACTGGAGATAGCAGAGATCAGCACATGCTGCAGCTAGTTTACTATCAGTACAGGCACAGAGTAACAGCTTCTACTATACATACTGGAGGCAGCAGAGATCAGCACACACTGCTGCTAGATTACTATCAGTACAGGAACAGCATGACAGCCTATACTGTACATATTGGAGGTAGCAGAGATCAGCACACACTGCAGCCGGTTTACTATCAGTACAGGCACAGAGTAACAGCTTATACTGTACATACTGGAGGTAGCAGGGATCAGCACACGCTGCAGCTAGTTTGCTATCAGTACAGGCAGAGAGAAACAGCTTATATTGTAGGTACTGGGAGTAGCAGAGATCAGCACACACTGCAGCTAGTTTACTATCAGTACAGGTACAGAGTAACAGCTTATACTGTACATACTGGAGGTAGCAGAGATCAGCATACACTGCGGCTAGTTTACTGTCAGTACAGACACAGAGTAACAGCTTATACTGTACATACTGGAGGTAGCAGAGATCAGCATACACTGCGGCTAGTTTACTGTCAGTACAGACACAGAGTAACAGCTTATACTGTACATACTGGAGGCAGCAGAGATCAGCACATACTGCAGCTAGTTTACTATCAGTACAGGCACAGAGTAACAGCTTATACTGTACATACTAGAGGCAGCAAAGATTAGCACACGCTGCAGCTAGTTTACTATCAGTACAGGCACAGAGTAACAGCTTATACTGTACATACTGGAGGTAGCAGAGATCAGTACACGCTGCAGCTAGTTTACTATCAGTACAGGCACAGAGTAACAGCTTATACTGTACATACTAGAGGCAGCAAAGATTAGCACACGCTGCAGCTAGTTTACTATCAGTACAGGCACAGAGTAACAGCTTATTCTGTACATACTGGAGGTAGCAGAGATCAGTACATGCTGCAGCTAGTTTACTATCAGTACAGGCACAGAGTAACAGCTTATACTGTACATACTGGGGGTAGCAGAGATCAGCACACACTGCAGCTAGGTTACTATCAGTACAGGAACAGAGTAACAGCTTATACTGTACATACTGGGGTAGCAGAGATTAGCACACACTGCAGCTAGTTTAATATCAGTGCAGGCACAGAGTAACAGCTTATACTGTACATACTGGAGGTAGCAGAGATTAGCACACACTGCAGCTAGTTTACTATCAGTACAGGCAGGAAGTAACAGCTTATACTGTACATACTGGAGGTAGCAGAGATCGGCACACGCTGCATCTAGTTTACTATCAGTACAGGAACAGAGTAACAGCTTATACTTTACATACTGGGGTAGCAGAGATTAGCACACACTGCAGCTAGTTTAATATCAGTGCAGGCACAGAGTAACAGCTTATACTGTACATACGGGAGGCAGCAGAGATCGGCACACGCTGCAGCTAGTTTACTATCAGTACAGGCACAGAGTAACAGCTTATACAGTACATACGGGAGGCAGCAGAGATCAGCACACGCTGCAGCTAGATTACTATCAGTGCAGGCACAGAGTAACAGCTTATACTGTACATACTGGAGATAGTAGAGATCAGCACATGCTGCAGCTAGTTTACTATCAGTACAGGCACAGAGTATCAGGCAGCAGACATCAGCACACACTGCAGCTAGTTTACTCAGTAACCTGACTGATCCCCCCCATATAGAGACACCCCATCCCCCCAGCTGCCCCGGGGTACCTTGGCTCAGCCCCGCGGACAGTACGAGGACAGCAGTGATCAGTGGACAGTCCATGGCGGAGTGTGCTCTCTCTTTCACACCATAGTTCCTTCCCCTTCTCACTTCTCCATTTCTCAGTTTTTAGTCATTTTCAGGAAATGGGTATTTATAGGATGAGGCAATAAAGTTGCTCTATCACAGGCGACGGCGTTTATAACAGCACAGCCAGAGCTAATACTTGTAGAAAACACGCCGGTGTTGGCATTAGAGTGCAAGCTCCTGTGCCGCAGGGTCTAGTTCAGTGACCGCTTCAGAAATTCACACTTGCATGTACAAACTCCGGTGTAATAATATAAAATAACACAGAAGGCATTTGCCAGTATTCAGCATCACATGAGCAAAACGTCAGTCGCACAATGCATCACTGCGCCATGTGTCTGGCTCTCTAGGGCACCTGTAGAAAGCCATATACAGTATATAATCCAACTCACAGACGCCTGATTCAGCATCATCAGTGCAAGGCATGGACTGGATATACTGATGTATATGAGAGGTCTTAAAGGGACAGGAGAGACTGTTATAAAGGATTAGCTTAAAGGGAACCTAAACTGAGAGGGATGTGGATGTTTCCTTTTTAACAATACCATTTGTTTGTCAGTCCTGCTGATCTCTTTGGCTGCAGTAGTGGCTGAATCACACACCTGAAACAAGCATGCAGCTAATCCAGTCTGACTTCAGTCAGAGCACCTGATCTGCATGCTTGTTGAGGGGCTGTGGCTAAAAGTATGAGAGACACAGGATCAGCAGGAGAGTCAGGCAACTGGTATTATTTTAACCACTTCGCCGCTCGGGTACAGTATATCTACGCCCCTTTTAACTTAATTTGCCCGCCCGGGGCATAGATATACGCATCCCCGCCACTACCGCCGCTTGCCGCACTCCTGCCCGCTTGTGCGTACGCTCCCGCGCTCGTGCATGCCGCCGTCTGCTCGCCCGGAGATCATTGAACGGGAGGAACAAACAGTCCCCGCAGCAAAGTTCGTCTGCTACCATGAGAAGCTTTGCGATCATTGTGTAAAAAAAAACGTTTCCCATACTCAATATACTTCCTGTAAGAGTACTTACTACGCTTACAGGACCATTCACAAAAAATTACTGTGGCCATCTTGTGGCCAAATAGTAAAACTACAGTCAAAAGCATTTTTTAAATACAAATACATATTTTTACTTTTTAAATTAACTCATTACCTCCCACACTACCCAATTGTTACCATTTTTTGTGTGTAAAAAATAAAAAACAAAAAAATTACAATAAAAAAATTACATAAATAATTACCTTAGGGACTGAACTTTTTAAAAATTTATGTCAAGAGAGTATAACACTGTTACTTTATAAATTATGGGCTTGTCATTGTCAATAGGAATGGACGCAAAACTGAAAAACATGCACCTTTATTTCCAAATAAAATGTTGACGCCAAACATTGTGATATGGACATTATTTAAACGGTGTAATAACTGGGACAAATGGGCAAATAAATTACAAGGATTTTAATTACGTTAGCATGCATTATTTAAAAACTATAATGGCCGAAAACTGAAAAATAATGACTTATTTCAAATTTTTCCCTTTTTTTTCCAATTAAAACACATTTAGAATAAAATAATTCTTGCCATAATGTCCCACCTAAAGAAAGCCTAATTGGTGGCGAAAAAAACAAGATATAGTTAATTTCATTGTGATAAGTAATGATAAAGTTATAGACGAATGAATGGAAGGAGCGCTGAAAGGTGAAAATTGCTCTGGTGGTCAGGGGGTAAAACCCCTCAGTGGTGAAGTGGTTAAAAGGAAAATTCCACATCCTTCTCAGTTTAGGTTCTCTTTAAAAGTAGGGTTCTTGTAGAAGGGCTTTAGGAAAGTGGACCTGAACTCTTGCACAGGACAGAAGAAAAACAAAGAGAATGACCCTGTATGTATTTAGAGAGTTTAGCCTGTCTAATTTCCCCTCATCTGTGACTAATTACAACTGTAATTTCATCTCTCAGCTATGTCAGCTGGCTGCCTTGGCAGAGCAGCTAATTTGTAAACACAGGGTGTTAACCCTATGGGCCTGATTCTCAAAGCGGTGCTAACAGGTAGCACGCTGGTGAAAAGCCCTTTATCATGCCTAAACTCAGTTTAGGCATGATAAGTTTAGGTGTGATAAGTTTAGGTGTGATAAGTTTAGGCGTGATAAGTTTAGGTGTGATAAGTTTAGGCATGCTAAGTTTAAGCGCCAACTGCGTTAGCACCGCAGTGCACAGCTGATCAAAAGTTTTACGCTAGCAAAGACTGGTGCACTTTGTATAAAGTTTAATGGCGCTGCTTTGCGTGCGGGACTTTGCAAGCGATCTAAACTTATCTAAACTTAGCATGCCTAAACTTATCACACCTAAACTTATCACACCTAAACTTATCACGCCTAAACTGGCTTTTCACCAGCATGGTGCAATGGTTATCACGCCTAAAGTCTTTTAGGCATGCTAACTGGGTTAGCACCGCTTTGTGAATCGAGCCCTTTGTCTGCTTTCATTAAAGCAGGAAGTAGACACACTGCAGATTTATTGCAGAATGTGTATCAGCTGTAACAAAGAAATGTTTTTCTTTAAAGGTTATTATGCTGTTGCTTATCTTTTAGAGCAGAGAGGAAGTTCTGAGTTCAGGTCCATAGTAAAAGCCCCCTTAGGGGTGTGGCTACCAGTGAAACCTTGATGCACCCCCTCCCCCTCAAGTGACCCCAGCATGCTCCTATAACAAGCATGGCCATGTATTCCACCACCAATTCTATCCCCCTCCCCTCATAGCAAGCAGTGCCACCTCTATATCCGCCGACTACCCTGAGCCACCCAGAGCTGGAAAACCCACAAGGCAGAGAGGCAGCTGCCTAGGGCTTAACGTGTGTTCAGGTCCCTGGTTGCTATCTCCAGGAAACTTGTGTCAGCCAAAAGCTCCACCTGCTTCCTATCTGCCTTTTTTGTTTTTGGTGAGGTGAAGTTTGGAGCAGTCAGAGGAGCTGTCAGCCTGACCCCTGTATGCAGCCAGCCCTAGGCTCCCGCCTATTTGCCTTGGTAATCTGGTTCTACTCTAGAGCAGAGGGGTTTTTTTAGGTCTTCTAGTGGTTTCTCGTTGTCTGTGACTTCACAGTGTTATCAGCAGACATTCTGCAAAGCGAGAACAGATGGGTGAAACCATGACCTCATGGGGCATTTGACATCATGTGACCTCTGCAGAGGATTCTGGGATCCAAAGCCCATTAGGCATGATAAGTTTAGGTGTGATAAGTTTAGGTGTGATAAGTTTAGGCATGATAAGTTTAGGTGTGATAAGTTTAGGCATGATAAGTTTAAGCACCAACTGCGTTAGCACCGCAGTGCACAGCTGATCAAAAGTTTTACGCTAGCAAAGACTGGTGCACTTCGTATAAAGTTTAATGGCGCTGCTTTGCGTGCGGGACTTTGCAAGCGATCTAAACTTATCTAAACTTAGCATGCCTAAACTTATCACACCTAAACTTATCATGCCTAAACTTATCACACCTAAACTGGCTTTTCACCAGAGTGGTGCAATGGTTATCATGCCTAAAGTCTCTAACTGGGTTAGCACCGCTTTGTGAATCAAGCCCCTAAACTTATCGGGCCTGATTCACAAAGCGGTGCTAACAGTTAGCACCGTGGTGAAAAGCCCTTTATCACGCCTAAACTCTGTTTAGGCATGATAAGTTTAGGTGTGATAAGTTTAGGTGTGATAAGTTTTTAGGTGTGATAAGTTTAAGTACCAACTGGGCTAGCACCGCAGTGCACAGCTGATCAAAAGTTTTGCGCTAGCAAAGTCTGGTGCACTTTGCATAGAGTTTAATGGCGCTACTTTGCGTGCGGGACTTTGCGTGCGATCTAAACTTATCTAAACTTATCATGCCTAAACTTATCATGCCTAAACTGAGTTTAGGCATGATAAAAATGGTTATCACGCCTAAGGGGCTCGATTCACCAAGCGGTGCTAACCCAGTTATCACGCCTAAAGGACTTTAGGCGTGATGACCTCTTCACCACTGAGTTAGCACCGTTTTTGCCTGCACTTCGCGCGAAGTTATCGCGCGCAAAGTTTTGCGCGCGCACCCGCACAGGCGCGCGCGCAAAGTCCCATAGGGTTTAATGGGCGCATCGCGCGAAGTGCGGGGCGCTTCGCGCGCACGCACGCGGGAGCGCGCGCAAAACTTTACGCGCGGAAACTTCGCGCGAAGCCCTTCTTATCATGCCTAAAGTGACTTTAGGCGTGAAGAGGGCCTTTTCACCACGGTGCTAACACTTTGCACCGCTTGGTGAATCGAGCCCAAAGTCTTTAACTGGGTTATCACCGCTTTGTGAATCGAGCCCATCATGCCTAAACTGAGTTTAGGCATGATAAAGGGCTTTTCACCAGCGTGCTAACTGTTAGCACCGCTTTGTGAATCAGGCCCTAGGTGTGATAAGTTTAGGCATGATAAGTTTAAGCACCAACTGCGTTAGCACCGTAGTGCACAGCTGATCAAGAGTTTTGCGTTAGCAAAGTCTGGTGCACTTTGCATAGAGTTTAATGGCGCTGCTTTGCGTGCTGGACTTTGCACGCTATCTACACTTATCTAAACTTAGCATGCCTAAACTTATCACACCTAAACTTATCATGCCTAAACTTATCACGCCTAAACTGCCTTTTCACCAGCGTGGTGCAATGGTTATCACGCCTAAAGTCTCTAACTAGGTTAGCACCGCTTTGTGAATCGAGCCCAACATGGAAAAATACACCTTTATTTCCAAATAAAATATTAACCGGGACAAATGGGCAAATAATATTTAATCTAAAGTAGCACATTTTATTTTAAAACTATAATGGCTGAACGCCAAAATATAATGATTTTCTAAAAAGAAATTCTATTCTTATTACTCCATTTAAAATGCATATATCATAACATAATTCTTGGAAAAAAGTACCACCCAAAGAAAGCCTAATTTGTGGTTAAAACCCCCCCCAAAAAACCCCAACAACCTATATTTGGCTACCTACACTGGGGCACCTGTATCTGGCTAACCTATACTGGGGGCACCTATACCTTGCTAAACTATACTGGAGCACCTGTACCTGGCTACCTATACTGGGGGAACCTATACCTGGCTACCTACTGAGGGCACCTATACCTTGCTAAACTATACTGGGGGCACCTATACCTGGCTACCTATACTGGGGGAACCTATACCTGGCTACCTATACTGGGGGAACCCATACCTGGCTACCTATACTGAGGCACCTATACCTGGCTACCTATACTGAAGCACCTATACCTGGCTACCCATACTGAGGCACCTATACCTGGCTACCCATACTGAGGCACCTATACCTGGCTACCTACTGAGGGCACCTATACCTTGCTAAACTATACTGGGGGCACCTATTCCTGGCTACCTACACTGAGGCACCTACACCTGGCTACCTATACTGGGGGAACCCATACCTGGCTACCTATACTGAGGCACCTATACCTGGCTACCTATACTGAAGCACCTATACCTGGCTACCTATACTGGGGGCACCTATACCTGGCTACGTATACTGGGTCACCTATTCCTGGCTACCTACGCTGGGGGCTCCTATACCTGGCTACCTATACTGGGGGCACCTATACCTGGCTACCTATACTGGGTCACCTATTCCTTGCTACCTATACTGAGGCACCTATACCTGGCTACCTATATTGAGGCACCTATACCTGTCTACCTATACTGGGTCACCTATTCCTTGCTACCTATACTGGGGGCACCTATACCTGGCTACCTATACTGGGGGCACCTATACTTGGCTACCTATATTGAGGCACCTATACCTGTCTACCTATACTGGGGGCACCTATACCTAGCTACCTATACTGAGGCACATATACCTGGCTACTTATACTGGGGGCACCTATACCTAGCTACCTATACTGGGGGCACCTATACCTGTCTACTTATACTGGGGGCTCCTATACCTGGCTACCTATACTGAGGCACCTATACATGGCTACCTATACTAAGGCACCTATAACTGGCTACCAATACTGGGGCACCTATACCTGGCTACCTATACTGAGGCACCTATACCTGGCTACCTATACTGGGGGCACCTATACCTGGCTACCTATACTGGGGCAACTATACCTGGCTACCTATACTTGGGGCTCCTATACCTGGCTACCTATACTGAGGCACCTATACCTGGCTACCTATACTGAGGGCACCTATACATGGCTACCTATACTGAGGCACCTATACTTGGTTACCTATACTGAGGCACCTATACTTGGCTACCTATACTGGGGCACCTATACCTGGCTACCTATACTGAGGCACCTATACCTGGCTACCTATACTGGGGGCACCTATACCTGGCTACCTATACTGGGGCACCTATACCTGGCTACCTATACTTGGGGCTCCTATACCTGGCTACCTATACTGGGGGCACCTATACCTGGCTACCTATACTTGGGGCTCCTATACCTGGCTACCTATACTGAGGGCACCTATACATGGCTACCTATACTGAGGCACCTATACTTGGCTACCTATACTGGGGCACCTATACCTGGCTACCTATACTGAGGACACCTACACCTGACTACCTATACTGGCAGCACCTATACCAGGCTACCTATACTGAGGACACCTACACCTGACTACCTATACTGGGGGCACCTATACCTGGCTACCTATACTGAGGCACCTATACCTGGCTACCTATACTGAGGCACCTATACCTGGCTACCCATACTGAGGGCACCTATACCTTGCTAAACTATACTGGGGGCACCTATTCCTGGCTACCTACACTGAGGCACCTACACCTGGCTACCTATACTGGGGGAACCCATACCTGGCTACCTATACTGAGGCACCTATACCTGGCTACCTATACTGAAGCACCTATACCTGGCTACCTATACTGGGGGCACCTATACCTGGCTACGTATACTGGGTCACCTATTCCTGGCTACCTACGCTGGGGGCTCCTATACCTGGCTACCTATACTGGGGGCACCTATACCTGGCTACCTATACTGGGTCACCTATTCCTTGCTACCTATACTGAGGCACCTATACCTGGCTACCTATATTGAGGCACCTATACCTGTCTACCTATACTGGGTCACCTATTCCTTGCTACCTATACTGGGGGCACCTATACCTGGCTACCTATACTGGGGGCACCTATACTTGGCTACCTATATTGAGGCACCTATACCTGTCTACCTATACTGGGGGCACCTATACCTAGCTACCTATACTGAGGCACATATACCTGGCTACTTATACTGGGGGCACCTATACCTAGCTACCTATACTGGGGGCACCTATACCTGTCTACTTATACTGGGGGCTCCTATACCTGGCTACCTATACTGAGGCACCTATACATGGCTACCTATACTGAGGCACCTATAACTGGCTACCAATACTGGGGCACCTATACCTGGCTACCTATACTGAGGCACCTTTACCTGGCTACCTATACTGGGGGCACCTATACCTGGCTACCTATACTGGGGCACCTATACCTGGCTACCTATACTTGGGGCTCCTATACCTGGCTACCTATACTGAGGCACCTATACCTGGCTACCTATACTGAGGGCACCTATACATGGCTACCTATACTGAGGCACCTATACTTGGTTACCTATACTGAGGCACCTATACTTGGCTACCTATACTGGGGCACCTATACCTGGCTACCAATACTGGGGCACCTATACCTGGCTACCTATACTGAGGCACCTATACCTGGCTACCTATACTGGGGGCACCTATACCTGGCTACCTATACTGGGGCACCTATACCTGGCTACCTATACTTGGGGCTCCTATACCTGGCTACCTATACTGAGGCACCTATACCTGGCTACCTATACTGAGGGCACCTATACATGGCTACCTATACTGAGGCACCTATACTTGGTTACCTATACTGAGGCACCTATACTTGGCTACCTATACTGGGGCACCTATACCTGGCTACCTATACTGAGGCACCTATACCTGGCTACCTATACTGGGGGCACCTATACCTGGCTACCTATACTGGGGCACCTATACCTGGCTACCTATACTTGGGGCTCCTATACCTGGCTACCTATACTGGGGGCACCTATACCTGGCTACCTATACTTGGGGCTCCTATACCTGGCTACCTATACTGAGGGCACCTATACATGGCTACCTATACTGAGGCACCTATACTTGGCTACCTATACTGGGGCACCTATACCTGGCTACCTATACTGAGGACACCTACACCTGACTACCTATACTGGCAGCACCTATACCAGGCTACCTATACTGAGGACACCTACACCTGACTACCTATACTGGGGGCACCTATACCTGGCTACCTATACTGAGGCACCTATACCTGACTACCTATACTGGGGGCACCTATACCTGGCTACCTATACTGGGGCACCTATACCTGGCTACCTATACTTGGGGCTCCTATACCTGGCTACCTATACTGGGGCACCTATACCTGGCTACCTATACTGAGGGCACCTATACATGGCTACCTATACTGAGGCACCTATACCTGGCTACCTATGCTGGGGGCACCTATACCTGGCTACCTATACTGGGGCACCTATACCTGGCTACCTATACTTGGGGCTCCTATACCTGGCTACCTATACTGAGGCACCTATACCTGGCTACCTATACTGAGGGCACCTATACATGGCTACCTATACTGAGGCACCTATACTTGGCTACCTATACTGAGGCACCTATACTTGGCTACCTATACTGGGGCACCTATACCTGGCTACCTATACTGAGGCACCTATACCTGGCTACCTATACTGGGGGCACCTATACCTGGCTACCTATACTGGGGCACCTATACCTGGCTACCTATACTTGGGGCTCCTATACCTGGCTACCTATACTGGGGGCACCTATACCTGGCTACCTATACTTGGGGCTCCTATACCTGGCTACCTATACTGAGGGCACCTATACATGGCTACCTATACTGAGGCACCTATACTTGGCTACCTATACTGGGGCACCTATACCTGGCTACCTATACTGAGGACACCTACACCTGACTACCTATACTGGCAGCACCTATACCAGGCTACCTATACTGAGGACACCTACACCTGACTACCTATACTGGGGGCACCTATACCTGGCTACCTATACTGAGGCACCTATACCTGGCTACCTATACTGGGGGCACCTATACCTGGCTACCTATACTGGGGCACCTATACCTGGCTACCTATACTTGGGGCTCCTATACCTGGCTACCTATACTGGGGCACCTATACCTGGCTACCTATACTGAGGGCACCTATACATGGCTACCTATACTGAGGCACCTATACCTGGCTACCTATACTGGGGACACCTATGCCTGGCTACCTATACTGAGGCACCTATACTTGGCTACCTATACTGGGGCACCTATACCTGGCTACCTATACTGGGGCTCCTATACCTGGCTACCTATACTGGGGGCACCTATACAGGGCTACCTATACTGGGGGCACCTATACATGGCTACCTATACTGGTGGCACCTATACAAGGCTACCTATACTCGGGGCACCTATACCTGGCCACCTATACTTGAGGCACCTATACCTGGCCACCTATACACTTCACCTATTCCTGGCTACCTATACTGGGGGCACCTATACCTATATACCTATATTGGGGGCACCTATAACTGGCTACCTATACTGGGGGGTTAAATACCGCATTGCAAATAACATTCTCAAGTCCATGGGGGGGGGGGAAGGAATTTTACATCCTCGCCGTAGGTGCTATTTAGCCTAGAAAGTACCCTGGTCGGTGATATATGAACACTGGTAGTAATAATATTGGTGATTTCATGACAGTTAAGAGAACGCTGTCAGTCTCTCGGTGTCACCACTTCCCCATCCTGCGTTATATCACGTTCCCGGCTGGTATAGTGGGACGTATATCACCGTCCCGTGAGACACGCCGTAACGCACGAATCTCTGTGACGCGCCAATCAATGGGGGTGTGTTATATTGTTCCCCGTGTGTGAATAATGACTGCATTCGGCTGTCACACCCCCTCCTGAGACCCCAGCTGTCACATGATTTGTGTCACTACGGGGACAGCGAAGGGCCACAAAGATCTCACCGCGACCACAATGCCAGCCACCCTCAGGTAAAAAGCGGCCCAGCTTTAAAAAAGAACATTACGGAAAGATAGTGGGGGGGGGGGGGGGGGGGGGCTGTGAATGAGTGCATTGCAAATACAATTTTTGGCCCGTGCTCCACCCTTCCTGTGGAATACCTTTCCACAACACATCCATCACTCTCCAACCATTGATTTCTTTAATTGCTCCCTAAAAGCATATGCTTTACCTTAGGCCATTCCCCCTGTGACCTCTGGCCAAGTTATACTCCCATAGCTCCCAACTGTCCCTCTTTGGGAGCCCTGTCCCTCTGTCCCTCTTTCCTCCTCATTTGTCCCTCTTTCAGGACTTTGTCCCTCTTTCTATGTAAATATATATTTCTCTACTAGAAAATGTGTTTGATTAACTCTAAACGTTATTCTCATTCTTTAAATTGATATATAATTGGTTTGAATTATAAAACAGCTTATTTTTCTTATGAAATCTTTATGGTATCCATGACTAGGGTGTGTGTCAAGGGCGTGATCAGGGGTGTGACAGGGGTGTGGCTTAAGTGCCCCTCTTTCTCATCTCAAAAAGTTGGGAGGTATGAACTCCTACTAGATAACCTAAACACACTGCCTCTAGGTATGAATAGTGCATAACCTTACCCCACCTCTTGCCCCCCCCCCCACATTCCTTTAGATTGTAAGCTTCCAAGGGCAATGCTCTCTCCCCCTTTTGTGCCTTGTTAATTTTGTCACTGTAATGACAAATTCTGTATTTTGTCACCAGTTCTGTATTTTGTATATTGGTGTATATCATTGTCTGTATTATCTAGTTCGGCCTATCTGGACAAACTTACTCGTCCAGATAGGCTCAGCTGCTGCCGCTACGTGGTGCGCACGATCGGGCGCGCTCCCGCCGCCCGCCGCTAGCCCCCCGATCAGTGAATGGGAATATAATTCCCATTCACTGATCTAAGTCCCTCGGAGCAATACCGATGCTTTCTATTCAGAGAGCGCTGTATTTCTGCCCCCAGGAAACTTTACCTTCTTCTTTTTAGAGATCGTTCGCATCCAGGACTTTTTTGACTGTAGCCATCTTGTGGCCAAATAGTAAACTGCACCCATATACATTTTTTATTAAACAATTAAATTATTTTACATGTAAAATTAGTTGTTTCCCTCCCACACCAAAAATTACCCAAATACATTTTTCATTGAAAAAAAAATACAAAAAAATACAACCCCCCCCCCCAAAAAACAACAACATAAATAGTTACCCAAGGGTCTGAACTTTTTAAATATGCATGTCAAGAGAGTATGTTATTATATTATTTTAAATTATAAGCTTAAAAATAGTGATGGACGCAAATTGAAAAAATGCACCTTTATTTCTAAATGAAATATCGGCACCATAAATTGTGATAGGGACATCGTTTAAATGGTGTAATAACCGGGACAAATGGGCAAATAAAATACATGAGTTTTAATTACGGTAGCATGTATTAATTTCAGAAATAATGATTTTTTTTATTTCTTTCTTAATCTTCCTGTTAAAATGGATTTAAAAAAAATTATTCTTAGCAAAATGTACCACGCAAAGAAAGCCTAATTAGTGGCGGAAAAAACAAGATACAGATCAATTAATTGTGATAAGTAGCAATAACATTATTGGCGAATGAATGGGAGGTGAACGTTGCTCGAATGCATGAGGTTTTCAACACTGCGGTGCTGAACCGGTTATTATGTATTTGTTTCTTACTTTGTACAGTGCCATGGAATATGTCTGTATTATTATGTATTTGTTTCTTACTTTGTACAGCGCCACGGAATATGTTTGAGCTTTATAAATCTATAATAATAATAATAATAAAAGCCTGCATGCTTGTTCAGGGGCTATGGCTAAACGTATTAGAGGCAGAGGATCAGCATGGCAGCCAGGCAATCTGAATTGTTTAAAAGGAAATAAATATGTCAGCCTCCATATACCTCTCACTTTAGGTGTATTTTAAAGCTGGTCATACATCGGTTTTTGTGATCAATCAACCACGAGGCAAGACAGCAAGACACAGAACGTTTATTACTCGTTGTGTCATTTGTTTGATCCACCATGACTCTGCGGGACATTATGTATATATATATACTAGTCAGGCAGCCCGTTACACATGGGGCGGGGCACTAGGGATCTGCCACGTTGTAGTGGAAAATGGGAAAAATGCAATAGAATTGCAGCGCAATGGTGGTGGTTACAATTGAATTGTGTTTCTCACTGAAAAACAATTTGACGGAGATTCCATCTCTATCTGTCTCTCCGTTTGTTACCAGTGGTGTCACTAAGGAGCTATGGGCCCCAGTGCAAGTTTTACATGGGGCCCCCTCTAGCATGCTATGCATAACAATTGATATGGTGCACCAAAACCTGCCAAGAACAACCACAGTGCAAGGAGGGGATGGGGAAACAGCTTGTTAATGATTACTACTATTTAAAGCATCTATAGAAGTGATTATTACCAGCACAGGACCAATAGAGAGCTAATATTGTGCTTGAGAGAGGGCCCCTCGGGGGCCCTACTCTGACCCAAGGGCCCCGATGCAGTCTCTACCTCTGCAACCCCTACTGCCACGCCCCTGCTTGTAACTGTCTGTGACCCAGATAGAGAGAGGCGCGTCCACTTCCTGTCTGCGGAGGAAATGAGAGAAATTCCCCCAGATCGCAACAAAGACTCCACTAAAGGCCCAAAAGAGATTCTGACTCCCTTTTCTCACACTCTCTGGAAGTAAAGTAATATTTCCACATGGATCTGGGCTTGAGGTTCACAGATTGTCGTTAATGTGTGACGATTGCCCCCCCCCCCCCCTCTTTGCACAGAGATTTTCCAGCATGCGGGACAGCAAAGTGCAATCATTCCGGCCCTCATAGAACGTCAGCCTCCCTCTGTGTAAGCATGGAAACGCAGTTACTCCGCAGGGTTCCTAATGGAGATGGCGGTATGGGAGGGTCCACATTTGCAGGCAGTCAGGTGTGGAATATGAGTAACAAGGGCTCCTGCTCTGTGCAGAACATTACTCCTCACTGATATATTGTATTTCATTTACTGTAGCTGGCCGCAGATTAAGGTGCAAAGGTTCCTTTTTAATAATACTAAATGAATTCTTGCAGAGCCCTGATACAAATTTAAATTAATTATTAATGGAAGAGGAATCAAATCTCGCTGCCTGTCATACCGCAGCTAGTCTGTAGGTGGTGCTGCTGCAGCAGGAGAGGAAAGTCCTGAGTTTTATAAAAATAAATATACATTTTAAGTTGCAGGCCTGTCACTGAGAGAGAAATCACCCCTCCTGTCCACCATATGTACTCCAGGAAGTGACCGCAAGTCTTATTTCATGGAAGGATGGAAGGATGGACGACAGTATCAAACTCAGGCCAGAACTAGGAGTGATTTCTATTTGCTAGTGATTTGAAAATATGCAATACTTGCAATACAATGCAATGCTATGGGGGAGTTTTATAAAATCACCTCCCTCCAGGTGGGATAACACCTATAGCATTACATTAGCAAGAGCTTCTCACATCACAAAGCGCTCAGAAAAGTGCTCCTCGTGGGTTTCTGGCCTTATTCCACAGGGTTCCTAGCACAGGCCCAATACAGGTGGGTGGGATGCTATCGTGCTGATTATTTGGAGTTGATGGATTATTTGGATGTTGTGGACAACCACCATCAGCACTAAAACCGGAGGACAAGCATAACAGACAGAGGATTGGCACTACACCCGGAGGACCAGCATGACAAGAAGAGGATCAGTACTACAGGCAGAGGATCAGCACTACAACTGGAGAAACATCATAAAAAAAGCAGAGGATCAACAGTTTAGCACTACAGGCAGAGGATCAGCATGACAGGCAGAGGTACAGCATGGCAGGCAGAGGATCAGCGCTACAGGCAGAGGATCAGCATGACAGGCAGAGGATCAGCACTACCGGCAGAGGATCAGCATGACAGGCAGAGAGGATCAGCACTACCGGCAGAGGATCAGCACTACAGGTAGAGGATCAGTAATACAGGCAGAGGATCAGCATTACAGGCAAAGGATCACCACGACAGACAGAGGATCAGCACTACAGGCAAAGGATCAGCACTACAGGCAGAGGATTAGCATGACAGGCAGAGGATCAGCATGGCAGGCAGAGGATCAGCATGATGTATAGCGATTTCCCCAGCGCTTCTATGAATAAAACACATTGGGCTTGATTCACAAAGCGGTGATAACTCAGTTATCACGCCTAAAAGACTTTAGGCGTGATAAGCGGTGCAAAGCTGAGTTATCACCGATTTGTGCTGCTCTTCGCGCGAAGCTCCCGCGCGCAAAGTTTTGCGCGCTGCGCGCACCGCGCTGCGCGCGCAAAGTCCCATAGGGCTCAATGGACGCTGCGCGCGAAGCACGGCACACTGCGCACGCAGCGCGGTGCGCTACGCGCGCAAAACTTTGCGCGCGGGAGATCGCGCGAGTTTCTTCTTATCACGCCTAAACTGAGTTTAGGCGTGATAAAGGGCTTTTCACAGGCGTGCAAACACTTTGCACCGCTTTGTGAATCAAGCCCATTGTATGCATTTCTGGGTCAAAGAGTTCACCTTCTGACTGACGCCAGGAAGTGAAAAAAAGAATCGCTCTGCCAAAGCGCTCAGAAAGAGCAGGGAAAAGTGCTTAAAAAAATCTCAATAAATAGCTCAGCGCTTGCGATAGCACTGCCGATTTATAATGTGAACAAGGCCGAAGAGGATCAGCACTACAACCAGAGGACCAGCTTGACAGGAAGAGGATCAGCACTACAACCAGAGGACTAGCTTGACAGGAAGAGGATCAGCACTACAACCAGAGGACTAGCTTGACAGGAAGAGGATCAGCACTACAACCAGAGGACTAGCTTGACAGGAAGAGGATCAGCACTACAACCAGAGGACTAGCTTGAAAGGAAGAGGATCAGCACTACAACCAGAGGACTAGCTTGAAAGGAAGAGGATCAGCACTACAACCCAGAGGACTAGCTTGACAGGAAGAGGATCAGCACTACCGGCAGAGGACCAGCTTGACAGGAAGAGGATCAGCACTACAACCAGAGGACTAGCTTGACAGGAAGAGGATCAGCACTACAACCAGAGGACTAGCTTGACAGGAAGAAGATCAGCACTACAACCAGAGGACTAGCTTGACAGGAAGAAGATCAGCACTACAACCAGAGGACTAGCTTGACAGGAAGAGGATCAGCACTACAACCAGAGGACTAGCTTGACAGGAAGAGGATCAGCACTACAACCAGAGGACTAGCTTGACAGGAAGAAGATCAGCACTACAACCAGAGGACTAGCTTGACAGGAAGAGGATCAGCACTACAACCAGAGGACTAGCTTGACAGGAAGAAGATCAGCACTACCGGCAGAGGACTAGCTTGACAGGAAGAGGATCAGCACTACAACCAGAGGACTAGCTTGACAGGAAGAGGATCAGCACTACTACCAGAGGACTAGCTTGACAGGAAGAGGATCAGCACTACCGGCAGAGGACCAGCTTGATAGGAAGAGGATCAGCACTACAACCAGAGGACTAGCTTGACAGGAAGAGGATCAGCACTACCGGCAGAGGACCAGCTTGACAGGAAGAGGATCAGCACTACAACCAGAGGACTAGCTTGACAGGAAGAGGATCAGCACTACCGGCAGAGGACCAGCTTGACAGGAAGAGGATCAGCACTACAACCAGAGGACTAGCTTGACAGGAAGAGGATCAGCACTACAACCAGAGGACTAGCTTGACAGGAAGAGGATCAGCACTACTACCAGAGGACTAGCTTGACAGGAAGAGGATCAGTACTACCGGCAGAGGACCAGCTTGAGAGGAAGAGGATCAGCACTACCGGCAGAGGACCAGCTTGACAGGAAGAGGATCAGCACTACCGGCAGAGGATCAGCATAAGGAACGTTTACTCTTAAAAGATCAGCAATAAACCAATAATTGTATTACCTTATATGTAACTCATGCTATGTTCACAGTGGTGCGTTGCCGTGTAACAGCCACATACCTTAGCTCGCCGCACTGCAATGCACCACCTGTGTCACGGTCGCGGCGAGTGCGTTGCGGTATACAGGTGAGCGGCAGCGTTACCGCAGAACAGTGACAGTGAAGCATACTGTTCATTGGCTGTGAGCTGCAATGTAAG
Organism: Hyperolius riggenbachi; assembly: GCF_040937935.1. Classification (NCBI taxonomy): domain Eukaryota; kingdom Metazoa; phylum Chordata; class Amphibia; order Anura; family Hyperoliidae; genus Hyperolius; species Hyperolius riggenbachi. The sequence continues at coordinate 15,451,538 of NC_090648.1, forward strand.
GCCCCGCCCACGTTAGACGCGTTGCTGTCCGTATTTCGGAGGCGGACACGCACAAACCATCTGATATTCAATTTACATGCGTTACATTGGCAAAATGCACGGCTGACCCATTCACTTCAGTAAATGGAAACGCAGATGTCGTGTGATCGTATGCGTTGCCTTCTGAACGCATGGCCGTCTGCACGTCATGATGTGAATGAGGCCTAAGTGACACACCCACTGTGACCCTCATCACCATATATTGGCAGGAAGCCTCCGCCCCCCCATCTCTCTGCCAGGTGGGTATTCAGCAAGGAAATCCTATTCAGAGGGGCTCTGACAAACCTGCTGGCGGGAGGAGGATTGCTGGGAAGCCCGGGAGCCCTGCTGTCTGCATTCCCATAACTCCTGTATACCTGATCACAGTAATGAGTATTGTCACCTGGTCACTTCTGAGAAATGAGCCTAAAGGCCTTTCCACTAGCACTCGCAATCACAATCGCTAAACTATCCATAGTAGCGATTGCGTTTTGTCACATACGCAGTGCAAAGTCACGGTAAAAATCGCTTCCAAACGCGATCGCGCTTTGGACAAAATCGAATCGCGGTAGTGGAAAATACCTACTGCAATTCCTAGCAATATAAAAATCTTTAGCTGAATCACGGTGCAGTGATGAGGGGTCCTAAGAGGGAGGGAATCTATACAGCTGCCCCATGATGTCATATTGTGTACCCAGCTAACAGGATACACTGCATCTGTCACCCTTCTGTGCAGGAGGAGGGGCAGACTGGCAGCTCCCTTCTGTCTGTGTCACCCTGCAGGAGGAGGGGCAGACTGGCAGCTCCCTTCTGTCTGTGTCACCCTGCAGGAGGAGGGGCAGACTGGCAGCTCCCTTCTGTCTGTGTCACCCTGCAGGAGGAGGGGCAGACTGGCAGCTCCCTTCTGTCTGTGTCACCCTGCAGGAAGAGGAGCAGACTGGCAGCTCCCTTCTGTCTGTGTCACCCTGCAGGAGGAGGGGCAGACTGGCAGCTCCCTTCTGTCTGTGTCACCCTGCAGGAGGAGGGGCAGACTGGCAGCTCCCTTCTGTCTGTGTCACCCTGCAGGAGGAGGGGCAGACTGGCAGCTCCCTTCTGTCTGTGTCACCCTGCAGGAAGAGGAGCAGACTGGCAGCTCCCTTCTGTCTGTGTCACCCTGCAGGAGGAGGGGCAGACTGGCAGCTCCCTTCTGTCTGTGTCACCCTGCAGGAGGAGGGGCAGACTGGCAGCTCCCTTCTGTCTGTGTCACCCTGCAGGAGGAGGGGCAGACTGGCAGCTCCCTTCTGTCTGTGTCACCCTGCAAGGGGAGGGGCAGACTGGCAGCTCCCTTCTGTCTGTGTCACCCTGCAGGAGGAGGGGCAGACTGGCAGCTCCCTTCTGTCTGTGTCACCCTGCAAGGGGAGGGGCAGACTGGCAGCTCCCTTCTGTCTGTGTCACCCTGCAAGGGGAGGGGCAGACTGGCAGCTCCCTTCTGTCTGTGTCACTCTGCAGGAGGAGGGGCAGACTGGCAGCTCCCTTCTGTCTGTGTCACCCTGCAGGAGGAGGGGCAGACTGGCAGCTCCCTTCTGTCTGTGTCACCCTGCAGGAAGAGGAGCAGACTGGCAGCTCCCTTCTGTCTGTGTCACCCTGCAGGAGGAGGGGCAGACTGGCAGCTCCCTTCTGTCTGTGTCACCCTGCAAGGGGAGGGGCAGACTGGCAGCTCCCTTCTGTCTGTGTCACCCTGCAGGAGGAGGGGCAGACTGGCAGCTCCCTTCTGTCTGTGTCACCCTGCAGGAGGAGGGGCAGACTGGCAGCTCCCTTCTGTCTGTGTCACCCTGCAAGGGGAGGGGCAGACTGGCAGCTCCCTTCTGTCTGTGTCACCCTGCAGGAAGGGGAGCAGACTGGCAGCTCCCTTCTGTCTGTGTCACCCTGCAGGAGGAGGGGCAGGCTGGCAGCTCCCTTCTGTCTGTGTCACCCTGCAGGAGGAGGGGCAGACTGGCAGCTCTCTTCTGTCTGTGTCACCCTGCAGGAGGAGGGGCAGACTGGCAGCTCCCTTCTGTCTGTATCACCCTGCAGGGGGAGGGGCAGGCTGGCAACTCTCTTCTGTCTGTGTTACCCTGCAGGAGGAGGGGCAGACTGGCAGCTCCCTTCTGTCTGTGTCACCCTGCAGGGGGAGGGGCAGACTAGCAGTACCCTTCTGTCTGTGTCACCCTGCAGGAGGAGGGGCAGGCTGGCAGCTCCCTTCTGTCTGGGTCACCTTGCAGGGGGAGGGGCAGACTGGCAGCTCCCTTCTGTCTGTGTCACCCTGCAGGAGGAGGGGCAGACTGGCAGTTCCCTTCTGTCTGTGTTACCCTGCAGGAGGAGGGGCAGACTGAGAGGTCTGTCTGTGTCACCCTGGAGGAGGAGGGGCAGACTGGCAGTTCTCTTCTGTCTGTGTCACCCTGAAGGGGGAGGAGCAGACAGGCAGCTCCCTTCTGTCTGTGTCACCCTGCAGGGGGAGGAGCAGGCTAGCAGCTCTGTCTGTGTCACCCTGCAGGGGGAGGCGCTAGCAGGCACACAGTATGGAGTGTAAAGGTTGATATCTGGAATGTTATTGCATGCAGGGTGTGGAGTTGCAGGCAGTGTGTTGGAAGGGATATGGATACAGGCCAGGCCAGTACACACCCTCGTACAGCTGACACAATAGATACCGCGGCACCTCTGACACATCAGCTAAACAAATCGCAGAGCGCCGCAGCGGCTGAAGTCATCTCACGTGGGGACGGTTTACAATCCCGGGAAATACGACGAGACAATACAGTAACCACTCTCACCTTCTAGTCCTGACAAATGTCTCTTATTGTGACTTAGGCTCTGACCTCAGTGACCTGTTACCGCTTCCTGCGCACAATGCTGGTCCCCGGGAACAGGAAGTGGTGAGAATACCCACAATGGAGTCACAGACAGAAATAAAACCTTAGTATTTTACAGTGGAAAAGAGATATTATTGTTTTTATCCCCCTATATGGGGCAAAAAGGGCACACGGGAGTCTGGGCGCCATAAACACCCGCTAGTAGAATATTGGTAAATGTATCGATATTCTACTATTTCGCAGTGCTAATTCCTATAGTCAAATATCGGTAAATGTTAGGATCCTGACGCACCAAATATTTTTTTGTGTGTCGTTTTAGCTTTTTAAAAAACGCCTCCACGTACCGTACATTAAAATTGCGGTTTTGTGGCGATTTTAATGTACGGTATGCCAATGGAGGTGTTTTAAAAAAACTAAAATGACCCCCAAAAAACACTATTTGGTGTGTCAGGGCCCTTACTGATATTTTATTACAGCTAAAACTAACACTACTCTCACACATTGCCTAACCCTAACCACCCCCCCTCCGATACATAAACCCCACCACCCCCGCCCTCTTTCCTCAGCAATGCCTAACCTTAAAGGGAACTTGAAGCCAGTAAAATTATTTAAAATAAACACACGACTTAGCTGCAAGTGAATATTACATACTAACCTCACTGTCAGTTCCTCTCAGAAGCTCACCATTTTCTTCTTACAGTGATCACTTCCAGTTGTGACAATATTTTGTCAGACCCAGAACTGAAACATACCAGTTGCTGTCAGTTACATATCAGCAGCTGTCAGTTACAACTGAATGTGCAAGGTAATGTCCATGTTTCCCTATGGCTCAAGTGGGTGATATTACAGTTTAACAGCGTGCTGACCAGGAAAGCTGTTATGGGGTAATGGCCATTTTTAAAATGGACGACAGAGAATTCCATTGATCACAGTGGACAAACAGGACACCGAAGAGGGCAAGAGATTGAGGAGTAGACTACACAGGAGGCAAGTATGACCTGTGTATGTTTCTTTTGACTATTCATTTTCAGTTCAGGTTCTTTTTAAAAAAACGACAGGAGTGTCACATGATGCCACGCGTGCCAGCGCTCAGTGCCAGGGACTTGCCACAGAGGAGAAAGCTGACACTGTTCCGCCACCACAGAATTGTTTCTCTATAAGCAGGCGCCTGGCCAGGTAAGGATCCAAGCCTGAAGCTCTGTGTCCTCAATGCGATTTTTGCTGCATTTTTTTCAGTGTCGGGTGACGTTTTTTGTGATAAATTTTCTATTTTCATGATATTGCGCAACATCGTTTAACTAAAATTAGCTAAATAATGTGTGGCGATCATGACCGTCATGTCGGATCACTTAACGATGGTCGTTCAGATCCCCATTGAGCGCTGCGGGCATTTTACCACGATCTTTTCAAATATAGTTTAAAAGATTGTTTATGCCATCATTAGCGCAGTAGAGAAAATCGATTGGGGAACGATTTCTGGTCACTGCTGATCCCCCAATCCATACGTACACACACATGCAATTATTGTAGCCCGGTCGGGGATCAAGAAATGATCTCTCCGGACATAAATCGGATGCTATAGAGACGCATCGCTAGCCGCCAGGCATTCTGTACCTACAGAGGGGGCAGAGGGACGATGATCGGCACAGGACAGAGTGGCTTCCTGTGTGTAAATAACATTGCGATCAGGCGTGCTCGGGGGGAGCTAACATGTTGGATCTGCAATGTCAGCTATATGCTGTACACACACTAGAAAGGTAAATGCTTGTCAGCCAAACTGGTTGTTATCGACTGTTTCGGCCAACTGTCATTTCATATGTGTAGGTGTCTGTAAATATATGTGTATTTAGTCAAGTATATAATGACTGTGCATGAGCTATGCATGGATTTGTGAACTTCAACATTGCCTTTATTGTACTATGTACAGCGCTATGGCAGGTGCTGGCGCTATATAAATATAATACAATAATAATAACAACAGTGTAGTGTGAACTGATCATCAGCTGCACAGTGTGGGTGAGGATGACAATACATAGTAGGAGGATGATGGTCAGTGTTACAATGTATATAGAAGGAGGAGGATGGACACAGTGTTTCAATGTATATAGAAGGAGGAGGATGATGATGGACAGTGTTACAATGTATCAGTGTATATAGGATGAGGATGATGGTCAGTGTTACAATGTATCAGTGTATGTAGGATGAGGATGATGGACTGTGTTACAATGTATCAGTGTATATAGGATGAGGATGATGGACAGTGTTACAATGTATCAGTGTATATAGGATGAGGATAATGATGGACAGTGTTACAATGTATCAGTGTATGTAGGATGAGGAAGATGATGGACAGTGGTACAATGTATCAGTGTATATAGGATGAGGATGATGATGGACAGTGTTACAATATATCAGTGTATATAGGATGAGGATGAGGATGGACAGTGTTACAATGTATCAGTGTATAGAGGATGAGGATGATGATGGACAGTGTTACAATGTATCAGTGTATATAGGATGAGGATGATGGACAGTGTTACAATGTATCAGTGTATATAGGATGAGGATGATGGACAGTGTTACAATGTATCAGTGTATATAGGATGAGGATGATGATGGACAGTGTTACAATGTATCAGTGTATATAGGATGAGGATGATGATGGACAGTGTTACAATGTATCAGTGTATATAGGATGAGGATGATGGACAGTGTTACAATGTATCAGTGTATTTAGGATGAGGATGATGGACAGTGTTACAATGTATCAGAGTATTTAGGATGAGGATGATGGACAGTGTTACAATGTATCAGTGTATATAGGATGAGGATGATGATAGTCAGTGTTACAATGTATCAGTGTATATAGGATGAGGATGATGATGGACAGTGTTACAATGTATCAGTGTATATAGGATGAGGATGATGGACAGTGTTACAATGTATCAGTGTATATAGGATGAGGATGATGATAGTCAGTGTTACAATGTATCAGTGTATATAGGATGAGGATGATGGACAGTGTTACAATGTATCAGTGTATATAGGATGAGGATGATGATGGAAAGTGTTACAATGTATCAGTGTATAGAGGATGAGGATGATGATAGACAGTGTTACAATGTATCAGTGTATATAGGATGAGGATGATGATAGACAGTGTTACAATGTATCAGTGTATATAGGATGAGGATGATGATGGGCAGTGTTACAATGTATCAGTGTATATAGGATGAGGATGATGGACAGTGTTACAATGTATCAGGGTATATAGGATGAGGATGATGGGCAGTGTTACAATGTATCAGTGTATATAGGATGAGGATAATGATGGACAGTGTTACAATGTATCAGTGTATATAGGATGAGGATGATGTTGGACAGTGTTACAATGTATCAGTGTATATAGGATGAGGATGATGATGGACAGTGTTACAATGTATCAGTGTATATAGGATGAGGATGATGGACAGTGTTACAATGTATCAGTGTATATAGGATGAGGATGACGGGCAATGTTACAATGTATCAGTGTATATAGGATGAGGATGATGATAGTCAGTGTTACAATGTATCAGTGTATATAGGATGAGGATGATGATGGACAGTGTTACAATGTATCAGTGTATATAGGATGAGGATGATGGACAGTGTTACAATGTATCAGTGTATATAGGATGAGGATGACGGGCAATGTTACAATGTATCAGTGTATTTAGGATGAGGATGATGGACAGTGTTACAATGTATCAGTGTATATAGGATGAGGCTAATGATGGACAGTGTTACAATGTATCAGTGTATATAGGATGAGGATGATGAACAGTGTTACAATGTATCAGTGTATATAGGATGAGGATGATGGACAGTGTTACAATGTATCAGTGTATATAGGATGAGGATGATGGACAGTGTTACAATGTATCAGTGTATATAGGATGAGGATGATGATAGTCAGTGTTACAATGTATCAGTGTATATAGGATGAGGATGATGGACAGTGTTACAATGTATCAGTGTATATAGGATGAGGATGACGGGCAGTGTTACAATGTATCAGTGTATATAGGATGAGGATGATGAACAGTGTTACAATGTATCAGTGTATATAGGATGAGGATGATGATAGTCAGTGTTACAATTTATCAGTGTATATAGGATGAGGATGATGGACAGTGTTACAATGTATCAGTGTATAGAGGATGAGGATGATGGACAGTGTTACAATGTATCAGTGTATATAGGATGAGGATGATGATAGTCAGTGTTACAATTTATCAGTGTATATAGGATGAGGATGATGGACAGTGTTACAATGTATCAGTGTATATAGGATGAGGATGATGACGGACAGTGTTACAATGTATCAGTGTATATAGGATGAGGATGATGATGGACAGTGTTACAATGTATCAGTGTATATAGGATGAGGATGATGGACAGTGTTACAATGTATCAGTGTATATAGGATGAGGATGATGAACAGTGTTACAATGTATCAGTGTATATAGGATGAGGATGATGGACAATGTTAGAATGTATCAGTGTATATAGGATGAGGATGATGAACAGTGTTACAATGTATCAGTGTATATAGGATGAGGATGATGATGGACAGTGTTACAATGTATCAGTGTATATAGGATGAGGATGATGATGGACAGTGTTACAATGTATCAGTGTATATAGGATGAGGATGATGGACAGTGTTACAATGTATCAGTGTATATAGGATGAGGATGATGAACAGTGTTACAATGTATCAGTGTATATAGGATGAGGATGATGATGGACAGTGTTACAATGTATCAGTGTATAGAGGATGAGGATGATGATAGACAGTGTAACAATGTATCAGTGTATATAGGATGAGGATGATGATGGACAGTGTTACAATGTATCAGTGTATATAGGATGAGGATGATGATGGACAGTGTTACAATGTATCAGTGTATATAGGATGAGGATGATGGACAGTGTTACAATGTATCAGTGTATATAGGATGAGGATGATGATGGACAGTGTTACAATGTATCAGTGTATATAGGATGAGGATGATGATGGACAGTGTTACAATGTATCAGTGTATAGAGGATGAGGATGATGATAGACAGTGTTACAATGTATCAGTGTATATAGGATGAGGATGATGATGGACAGTGTTACAATGTATCAGTGTATATAGGATGAGGATGATGGACAGTGTTACAATGTATCAGTGTATATAGGATGAGGATGATGAACAGTGTTACAATGTATCAGTGTATATAGGATGAGGATAATGATGGACAGTGTTACAATGTATCAGTGTATATAGGATGAGGATGATGTTGGACAGTGTTACAATGTATCAGTGTATATAGGATGAGGATGATGGGCAGTGTTACAATGTATCAGTGTATATAGGATGAGGATAATGATGGACAGTGTTACAATGTATCAGTGTATATAGGATGAGGATGATGTTGGACAGTGTTACAATGTATCAGTGTATATAGGATGAGGATGACGGGCAATGTTACAATGTATCAGTGTATATAGGATGAGGATGATGAACAGTGTTACAATGTATCAGTGTATATAGGATGAGGATAATGATGGACAGTGTTACAATGTATCAGTGTATATAGGATGAGGATGATGTTGGACAGTGTTACAATGTATCAGTGTATATAGGATGAGGATGATGGGCAGTGTTACAATGTATCAGTGTATATAGGATGAGGATGATGAACAGTGTTACAATGTATCAGTGTATATAGGATGAGGATAATGATGGACAGTGTTACAATGTATCAGTGTATATAGGATGAGGATGATGTTGGACAGTGTTACAATGTATCAGTGTATATAGGATGAGGATGATGGGCAGTGTTACAATGTATCAGTGTATATAGGATGAGGATAATGATGGACAGTGTTACAATGTATCAGTGTATATAGGATGAGGATGATGTTGGACAGTGTTACAATGTATCAGTGTATATAGGATGAGGATGACGGGCAATGTTACAATGTATCAGTGTATATAGGATGAGGATGATGATAGTCAGTGTTACAATGTATCAGTGTATATATGATGAGGATGATGATGGACAGTGTTACAATGTATCAGTGTATATAGGATGAGGATGATGGACAGTGTTACAATGTATCAGTGTATATAGGATGAGGATGATGGACAGTGTTACAATGTATCAGTGTATATAGGATGAGGATGATGGACAGTGTTACAATGTATCAGTGTATATAGGATGAGGATGATGGACAGTGTTACAATGTATCAGTGTATATAGGATGAGGATGATGATAGTCAGTGTTACAATGTATCAGTGTATAGAGGATGAGGATGATGGACAGTGTTACAATGTATCAGTGTATATAGGATGAGGATGATGATAGTCAGTGTTACAATGTATCAGTGTATATAGGATGAGGATGATGATGGACAGCATTGCAATGTATCAGTGTATATAGGATGAGGATGATGGACAGTGTTACAATGTATCAGTGTATATAGGATGAGGATGATGACGGACAGTGTTATAATGTATCAGTGTATATAGGATGAGGATGATGATGGACAGTGTTACAATGTATCAGTGTATATAGGATGAGGATGATGATGGACAGTGTTACAATGTATCAGTGTATATAGGATGAGGATGATGATGGACAGTGTTACAATGTATCAGTGTATAGAGGATGAGGATGATGATAGACAGTGTTACAATGTATCAGTGTATATAGGATGAGGATGACGGGCAGTGTTACAATGTATCAGTGTATATAGGATGAGGATGATGAACAGTGTTACAATGTATCAGTGTATATAGGATGAAGATGATGGACAGTGTTACAATGTATCAGTGTATATAGGATGAGGATGACGGGCAGTGTTACAATGTATCAGTGTATATAGGATGAGGATGATGATGGGCAGTGTTACAATGTATCAGTGTATATAGGATGAGGATGATGATGGACAGTGTTACAATGTATCAGTGTATATAGGATGAGGATGATGATGGGCAGTGTTACAATGTATCAGTGTATATAGGATGAGGATGATGGTCAGTGTTACTATGTATCAGTGTATATAGGATGAGGATGATGGTCAGTGTTACAATGTATCAGTGTATATATGATGAGGATGATGGACAGTGTTACAATGTATCAGTGTATATAGGATGAGGATGACGGGCAGTGTTACAATGTATCAGTGTATATAGGATGAGGATGATGAACAGTGTTACAATGTATCAGTGTATATAGGATGAGGATGATGGACAGTGTTACAATGTATCAGTGTATATAGGATGAGGATGATGGACAATGTTAGAATGTATCAGTGTATATAGGATGAGGATGATGATAGTCAGTGTTACAATGTATCAGTGTATATAGGATGAGGATGATGGACAGTGTTACAATGTATCAGTGTATATAGGATGAGGATGATGAACAGTGTTACAATGTATCAGTGTATATAGGATGAGGATGATGATAGTCAGTGTTACAATGTATCAGTGTATATAGGATGAGGATGATGAACAGTGTTACAATGTATCAGTGTATATAGGATGAGGATGATGGACAGTGTTACAATGTATCAGTGTATATAGGATGAGGATGATGAACAGTGTTACAATGTATCAGTGTATATAGGATGAGGATGACGGGCAGTGTTACAATGTATCAGTGTATATAGGATGAGGATGATGAACAGTGTTACAATGTATCAGTGTATATAGGATGAGGATGATGATAGTCAGTGTTACAATGTATCAGTGTATATAGGATGAGGATGATGATGGACAGTGTTACAATGTATCAGTGTATATAGGATGAGGATGATGATGGACAGTGTTACAATGTATCAGTGTATATAGGATGAGGATGATGATGGACTGTGTTACAATGTATCAGTGTATATAGGATGAGGATGATGGACAGTGTTACAATGTATCAGTGTATATAGGATGAGGATGATGGACAGTGTTACAATGTATCAGTGTATATAGGATGAGGATGATGAACAGTGTTACAATGTATCAGTGTATATAGGATGAGGATGATGGACAGTGTTACAATGTATCAGTGTATATAGGATGAGGATGATGAACAGTGTTACAATGTATCAGTGTATATAGGATGAGGATGACGGGCAGTGTTACAATGTATCAGTGTATATAGGATGAGGATGATGAACAGTGTTACAATGTATCAGTGTATATAGGATGAGGATGATGATAGTCAGTGTTACAATGTATCAGTGTATATAGGATGAGGATGATGATGGACAGTGTTACAATGTATCAGTGTATATAGGATGAGGATGATGATGGACAGTGTTACAATGTATCAGTGTATATAGGATGAGGATGATGATGGACTGTGTTACAATGTATCAGTGTATATATGATGAGGATGATGGACAGTGTTACAATGTATCAGTGTATATAGGATGAGGATGACGGGCAGTGTTACAATGTATCAGTGTATATAGGATGAGGATGATGAACAGTGTTACAATGTATCAGTGTATATAGGATGAGGATGAAGGACAGTGTTACAATGTATCAGTGTATATAGGATGAGGATGATGGACAATGTTAGAATGTATCAGTGTATATAGGATGAGGATGATGGACAGTGTTACAATGTATCAGTGTATATAGGATGAGGATGATGATAGTCAGTGTTACAATGTATCAGTGTATATAGGATGAGGATGACGGGCAGTGTTACAATGTATCAGTGTATATAGGATGAGGATGATGAACAGTGTTACAATGTATCAGTGTATATAGGATGAGGATGATGATAGTCAGTGTTACAATGTATCAGTGTATATAGGATGAGGATGATGAACAGTGTTACAATGTATCAGTGTATATAGGATGAGGATGATGGACAGTGTTACAATGTATCAGTGTATATAGGATGAGGATGATGAACAGTGTTACAATGTATCAGTGTATATAGGATGAGGATGACGGGCAGTGTTACAATGTATCAGTGTATATAGGATGAGGATGATGAACAGTGTTACAATGTATCAGTGTATATAGGATGAGGATGATGATAGTCAGTGTTACAATGTATCAGTGTATATAGGATGAGGATGATGATGGACAGTGTTACAATGTATCAGTGTATATAGGATGAGGATGATGATGGACAGTGTTACAATGTATCAGTGTATATAGGATGAGGATGATGATGGACTGTGTTACAATGTATCAGTGTATATAGGATGAGGATGATGGACAGTGTTACAATGTATCAGTGTATATAGGATGAGGATGACGGGCAGTGTTACAATGTATCAGTGTATATAGGATGAGGATGATGAACAGTGTTACAATGTATCAGTGTATATAGGATGAGGATGATGATAGTCAGTGTTACAATGTATCAGTGTATATAGGATGAGGATGATGATGGACAGTGTTACAATGTATCAGTGTATATATGATGAGGATGATGATGGACAGTGTTACAATGTATCAGTGTATATAGGATGAGGATGATGGACAGTGTTACAATGTATCAGTGTATATAGGATGAGGATGATGGACAGTGTTACAATGTATCAGTGTATATAGGATGAGGATGATGGACAGTGTTACAATGTATCAGTGTATATAGGATGAGGATGACGGGCAATGTTACAATGTATCAGTGTATATAGGATGAGGATGATGATAGTCAGTGTTACAATGTATCAGTGTATATAGGATGAGGATGATGATGGACAGTGTTACAATGTATCAGTGTATATAGGATGAGGATGATGGACAGTGTTACAATGTATCAGTGTATATAGGATGAGGATGACGGGCAATGTTACAATGTATCAGTGTATATAGGATGAGGATGATGATGGACAGTGTTACAATGTATCAGTGTATATAGGATGAGGATGATGTTGGACAGTGTTACAATGTATCAGTGTATATAGGATGAGGATGATGATGGACTGTGTTACAATGTATCAGTGTATTTAGGATGAGGATGATGGACAGTGTTACAATGTATCAGTGTATATAGGATGAGGATGATGATAGTCAGTGTTACAATGTATCAGTGTATATAGGATGAGGATGATGATGGACAGCATTGCAATGTATCAGTGTATATAGGATGAGGATGATGATAGTCAGTGTTACAATGTATCAGTGTATATAGGATGAGGCTAATGATGGACAGTGTTACAATGTATCAGTGTATATAGGATGAGGATGATGATAGTCAGTGTTACAATTTATCAGTGTATATAGGATGAGGATGATGGACAGTGTTACAATGTATCAGTGTATATAGGATGAGGATGATGACGGACAGTGTTACAATGTATCAGTGTATATAGGATGAGGATGATGATGGACAGTGTTACAATGTATCAGTGTATATAGGATGAGGATGATGGACAGTGTTACAATGTATCAGTGTATATAGGATGAGGATGATGAACAGTGTTACAATGTATCAGTGTATATAGGATGAGGATGATGATGGACAGTGTTACAATGTATCAGTGTATAGAGGATGAGGATGATGATAGACAGTGTTACAATGTATCAGTGTATATAGGATGAGGATGATGATGGACAGTGTTACAATGTATCAGTGTATATAGGATGAGGATGATGGACAGTGTTACAATGTATCAGTGTATATAGGATGAGGATGATGGACAGTGTTACAATGTATCAGTGTATATAGGATGAGGATGATGGACAGTGTTACAATGTATCAGTGTATATAGGATGAGGATGATGATAGTCAGTGTTACAATGTATCAGTGTATAGAGGATGAGGATGATGGACAGTGTTACAATGTATCAGTGTATATAGGATGAGGATGATGATAGTCAGTGTTACAATGTATCAGTGTATATAGGATGAGGATGATGATGGACAGCATTGCAATGTATCAGTGTATATAGGATGAGGATGATGGACAGTGTTACAATGTATCAGTGTATATAGGATGAGGATGATGACGGACAGTGTTACAATGTATCAGTGTATATAGGATGAGGATGATGATGGACAGTGTTACAATGTATCAGTGTATATAGGATGAGGATGATGATGGACAGTGTTACAATGTATCAGTGTATATAGGATGAGGATGATGATGGACAGTGTTACAATGTATCAGTGTATAGAGGATGAGGATGATGATAGACAGTGTTACAATGTATCAGTGTATATAGGATGAGGATGACGGGCAGTGTTACAATGTATCAGTGTATATAGGATGAGGATGATGAACAGTGTTACAATGTATCAGTGTATATAGGATGAGGATGATGGACAGTGTTACAATGTATCAGTGTATATAGGATGAGGATGACGGGCAGTGTTACAATGTATCAGTGTATATAGGATGAGGATGATGATGGGCAGTGTTACAATGTATCAGTGTATATAGGATGAGGATGATGATGGACAGTGTTACAATGTATCAGTGTATATAGGATGAGGATGATGGTCAGTGTTACAATGTATCAGTGTATATAGGATGAGGATGATGGACAGTGTTACAATGTATCAGTGTATATATGATGAGGATGATGGACAGTGTTACAATGTATCAGTGTATATAGGATGAGGATGACGGGCAGTGTTACAATGTATCAGTGTATATAGGATGAGGATGACGGGCAGTGTTACAATGTATCAGTGTATATAGGATGAGGATGATGATGGACAGTGTTACAATGTATCAGTGTATATAGGATGAGGATGATGATGGGCAGTGTTACAATGTATCAGTGTATATAGGATGAGGATGATGGTCAGTGTTACAATGTATCAGTGTATATAGGATGAGGATGATGGACAGTGTTACAATGTATCAGTGTATATAGGATGAGGATGATGGGCAGTGCTACAATGTATCAGTGTATATAGGATGAGGATGATGGGCAGTGTTACAATGTATCAGTGTATATAGGATGAGGATGATGGACAGTGTTACAATGTATCAGTGTATATATGATGAGGATGATGGACAGTGTTACAATGTATCAGTGTATATAGGATGAGGATGACGGGCAGTGTTACAATGTATCAGTGTATATAGGATGAGGATGATGAACAGTGTTACAATGTATCAGTGTATATAGGATGAGGATGATGGACAGTGTTACAATGTATCAGTGTATATAGGATGAGGATGACGGGCAGTGTTACAATGTATCAGTGTATATAGGATGAGGATGATGAACAGTGTTACAATGTATCAGTGTATATAGGATGAGGATGATGATAGTCAGTGTTACAATGTATCAGTGTATATAGGATGAGGATGATGAACAGTGTTACAATGTATCAGTGTATATAGGATGAGGATGATGATGGACAGTGTTACAATGTATCAGTGTATATAGGATGAGGATGATGGACAGTGTTACAATGTATCAGTGTATATAGGATGAGGATGATGATGGACAGTGTTACAATGTATCAGTGTATAGAGGATGAGGATGATGACGGACAGTGTTACAATGTATCAGTGTATAGAGGATGAGGATGATGGACAGTGTTACAATGTATCAGTGTATATAGGATGAGGATGATGATAGTCAGTGTTACAATGTATCAGTGTATATAGGATGAGGATGATGGACAGTGTTACAATGTATCAGTGTATATAGGATGAGGATGATGAACAGTGTTACAATGTATCAGTGTATATAGGATGAGGATGACGGGCAGTGTTACAATGTATCAGTGTATATAGGATGAGGATGATGAACAGTGTTACAATGTATCAGTGTATATAGGATGAGGATGATGATAGTCAGTGTTACAATGTATCAGTGTATATAGGATGAGGATGATGATGGACAGTGTTACAATGTATCAGTGTATATAGGATGAGGATGATGATGGACAGTGTTACAATGTATCAGTGTATATAGGATGAGGATGATGATGGACTGTGTTACAATGTATCAGTGTATATAGGATGAGGATGATGGACAGTGTTACAATGTATCAGTGTATATAGGATGAGTATGACGGACAGTGTTACAATGTATCAGTGTATATAGGATGAGGATGATGGACTGTGTTACAATGTATCAGTGTATATAGGATGAGGATGATGGACAGTGTTACAATGTATCAGTGTATATAGGATGAGGATGATGGACTGTGTTACAATGTATCAGTGTATATAGGATGAGGATGATGAACAGTGTTACAATGTATCAGTGTATATAGGATGAGGATGACGGGCAGTGTTACAATGTATCAGTGTATATAGGATGAGGATGATGGGCAGTGTTACAATGTATCAGTGTATATAGGATGAGGATGACGGGCAGTGTTACAATGTATCAGTGTATATAGGATGAGGATGATGAACAGTGTTACAATGTATCAGTGTATATAGGATGAGGATGACGGGCAGTGTTACAATGTATCAGTGTATATAGGATGAGGATGATGAACAGTGTTACAATGTATCAGTGTATATAGGATGAGGATGACGGGCAGTGTTACAATGTATCAGTGTATATAGGATGAGGATGATGGACAGTGTTACAATGTATCAGTGTATAGAGGATGAGGATGATGGACAGTGTTACAATGTATCAGTGTATATAGGATGAGGATGATGATAGTCAGTGTTACAATGTATCAGTGTATATAGGATGAGGATGATGGACAGTGTTACAATGTATCAGTGTATATAGGATGAGGATGATGAACAGTGTTACAATGTATCAGTGTATATAGGATGAGGATGACGGGCAGTGTTACAATGTATCAGTGTATATAGGATGAGGATGATGAACAGTGTTACAATGTATCAGTGTATATAGGATGAGGATGATGATAGTCAGTGTTACAATGTATCAGTGTATATAGGATGAGGATGATGATGGACAGTGTTACAATGTATCAGTGTATATAGGATGAGGATGATGATGGACAGTGTTACAATGTATCAGTGTATATAGGATGAGGATGATGATGGACTGTGTTACAATGTATCAGTGTATATAGGATGAGGATGATGGACAGTGTTACAATGTATCAGTGTATATAGGATGAGTATGACGGACAGTGTTACAATGTATCAGTGTATATAGGATGAGGATGATGGACTGTGTTACAATGTATCAGTGTATATAGGATGAGGATGATGGACAGTGTTACAATGTATCAGTGTATATAGGATGAGGATGATGGACTGTGTTACAATGTATCAGTGTATATAGGATGAGGATGATGAACAGTGTTACAATGTATCAGTGTATATAGGATGAGGATGACGGGCAGTGTTACAATGTATCAGTGTATATAGGATGAGGATGATGGGCAGTGTTACAATGTATCAGTGTATATAGGATGAGGATGACGGGCAGTGTTACAATGTATCAGTGTATATAGGATGAGGATGATGAACAGTGTTACAATGTATCAGTGTATATAGGATGAGGATGACGGGCAGTGTTACAATGTATCAGTGTATATAGGATGAGGATGATGAACAGTGTTACAATGTATCAGTGTATATAGGATGAGGATGACGGGCAGTGTTACAATGTATCAGTGTATATAGGATGAGGATGATGGACAGTGTTACAATGTATCAGTGTATATAGGATGAGGATGATGATGGCCAGTGTTACAATGTATCAGTGTATATAGGATGAGGATGATGGACAATGTTAGAATGTATCAGTGTATATAGGATGAGGATGATGGACAGTGTTACAATGTATCAGTGTATATAGGATGAGGATGATGGACAGTGTTACAATGTATCAGTGTATATAGGATGAGGATGATGGACAGTGTTACAATGTATCAGTGTATATAGGATGAGGATGATGGACAGTGTTACAATGTATCAGTGTATATAGGATGAGGATGATGGGCAGTGCTACAATGTATCAGTGTATATAGGATGAGGATGATGATGGACAGTGTTACAATGTATCAGTGTATATAGGATGAGGATGATGGACAGTGTTACAATGTATCAGTGTATATAGGATGAGGATGATGGGCAGTGCTACAATGTATCAGTGTATATAGGATGAGGATGATGATGGACAGTGTTACAATGTATCAGTGTATATAGGATGAGGATGATGATGGACAGTGTTACAATGTATCAGTGTATATAGGATGAGGATGATGACGGACAGTGTTACAATGTATCAGTGTATATAGGATGAGGATGATGATGGACAGTGTTACAATGTATCAGTGTATAGAGGATGAGGATGATGACGGACAGTGTTACAATGTATCAGTGTATAGAGGATGAGGATGATGATGGACAGTGTTACAATGTATCAGTGTATATAGGATGAGGATGATGACGGACAGTGTTACAATGTATCAGTGTATATAGGATGAGGATGATGGACAGTGTTACAATGTATCAGTGTATATAGGATGAGGATGACGGACAGTGTTACAATGTATCAGTGTATATAGGATGAGGATGATGGTCAGTGTTGTGGGATGTGTATGTGTATGTGGGATGAGGATGATGGACAGTGTTACAATGTATCAGTGTATAGAGGATGAGGATGATGATGGACAGTGTTACAATGTATCAGTGTATATAGGATGAGGATGATGACGGACAGTGTTACAATGTATCAGAGTACATAGGATGAGGATGATGGACAGTGTTACAATGTATCAGTGTATATAGCATGAGGATGATGGACAGTGTTACAATGTATCAGTGTATATAGGATGAGGATGATGGACTGTGTTACAATGTATCAGTGTATATAGGATGAGGATGATGGACGGTGTTACAATGTATCAGTGTATATAGCATGAGGATGATGGACAGTGTTACAATGTATCAGTGTATATAGGATGAGGATGATGGACAGTGTTACAATGTATCAGTGTATATAGGATGAGGATGATGATGGACACTGTGCATATAGAAGGAAGAGGATGATGACGATCATAGAAACAATGTTACAATGTCTCGGTTGGCACTGCAGGCAGGAGGAGGGGGAGGGGGAGAACAATAGAGGGTTTGCAGCCCCGCCCCTCCTCCATGTAGCTCCTCCCCCGCCCCGCCTCTCCCAGCTCTGGAGTGACTGTGCTGTGCTGATCCCAGAGCCAGGTGAGGAGTCCGGTTGTCATCATCCTCCTGCTCCTCCAGAGAGGTGAGATCCCTGCCTGCCCCCCCCCCCATGTCTGTCCTGCTGTACTATGCGTGCATATAGGTGTGTATAGATCTATATCTGCCATATCACATCCTCCTCCCTCCCTCTGCCTGTGTCATCATCATCCCTGTCTGTGTGTATCCCGGCCACACACACCCAGCCCCCCACCCATCTATAGCATGATGTATACCTATAGATCTAACACGTCTGTATATCCAGTCATTACATCTCCATATGCCTGTGTGTGATCACCCCTGTCCTCTGCCCATTGTATAGATCCATAGTATGTACACCTATAGATCCGACACATGTCTGTGTATACCCAGCCATTACACCCCCTCACCCTCCCTACCTCCTGTGTGTGATATTGTATCAGTCTGTGTATACTCCAGGCTCCCCCTGTCCTCTGCTCATTCTATACATCTGTAGTATATATGTATACCTATAGATCCGACACATGTCTTCAGTGTGTATATACCAGCCATTGCATACACATCCCTTTCTGTATGTGATATTACTATGGAAGCTATACCTGTCCTCTCCTCATTCTGTAGATCCATAGTATGCCTGTATATCTATAGGTCAGTCAGGTCTGTAGTGTATATTCTGAGCCCTGCGTCCCACCCTGCCGGCTCTATATGTGATACTATCTGCCTACCTCTTCTGCCTCATTGTATAGTACAGTATATATGCCTGTCTATAGACCAGTCACATGTCCACTGTGTGTGTATAGCAGACATTACATATATATTGCCCACCTTGTGTGATAGTATACCTGTCTTCTTTCTATGCATCTGTATGTATACATAGAGATCAGCCACATGCATGTCTATCTATCTATCTATCTATCTATCTATCTATCTATCTATCTACACACTTTCTGCCCGCTTATCTGTCGCTTTCTGCGCATCTTATGCTGGACATACACGGCTCATTTTTTGCCGCTCGATTCTGCAGTCGTTTTCGATTCACTGCTATCAGGAATCAAGCGGCGAAACGATCGAGCAGGAGATCGGACCTGTCGGAAATTATCTTTCAAGCCATCTAAATGGCTCAAAAACGAGCCGTGTATTCCCAGCATAACCCTAAATCCTCCCACACACGTTAGATTGTTCTCAGCCAACAGCGGTCCCCCCCCAATGTGTCTATGAGCGATCAGTCTGCCAGATCATGTTGTCTCAGCACATGCTGAGTCCATTGCTCCCCTCCTTACTCCTCCCACTCCATTGTGTGCTGCCCCTCCCCTCTCCATTGCAACAGAACACAGTGCGTCTGTACAGCACTCAGCCCCAAACTGTTTTGCTCGGATCTCTGCGTGCGACGGTTATTGTATGTGTGTACATTGTGCAGACAGTCAGTAACTGTCGCCTGGAAAGATCGCCAGTGAACGTTGCGGAGGTCGGGCGTAGGAATGAGCCCCGTACAGTCATATTCTGCTCTGTGGAGTGGAGAGGGGGGATAGTGAGCGGCAGACCGCTGCGCGGGGACGGATATAAAAATGAAAGTACATCTTGGTTGTTTAGCTGCTTTTGATTTTGTATTGTTGAGCGGTGTTGTTGATCACGAACAACTAATTCCAATCTGGATACAATTTGCATTATATTTGCATAGAAGCGGGAATTGGCGCCGATTCTTTGCATAGTATTGTATTATGTGTACGTATGGTGATATCTGCTGTGTGTACATCTGCTATTAGCCCCTCCCCCATGTCATTATGTGTATTACATGCACAGGATGCTGCTATATGACACCTGCTATAGAGAGAGACTGCAGGACTCCTCCTCCTGACATGAGAGGTATATGGAGGCTGCCATATTTATTTCCTTTTAAACAATACCAGTTGCCTGGCATCCCTGATGATCTATTTGGCTGCAGTAGTGTCTGACTCACACCAGAAACAAGCATGCAGCTAATCTTGTCAGATCTGACCATAATGTCAGGAACACCTCATCTGCTGCATGCTTGTTCAGGGGCTGTGGCTGAAAGTATTAGAGGCAGAGGATCAGCAGGATAGCCAGGCGACTGGTATTGTTTAATGTAGCAGCAAGTCTACTGACAGAAAGTGGGAATATCTGAGGAATGTGACTTCACAGGGACAAAGTGAAGACTTGCAAGCTAATTTTGCTTCAGAGGAGAACATTTAAAGGACAACTGTAGTGAGAGGTATATTGAGGCTGCCATATTTATTTCCTTTTAAGCAATACCAGTTCCCTGGCAGTCCTGCTGATCTATTTGGCTGCAGTAGTATCTGAATCACACCAGGAACAAGCATGCAGCTAATCTTGTCAGATGTGACAATAATGTCAGAAACACCTGATCTGCTGCATGCTTGTTCAGGGGCTATGGCTAAATGTATTGGAGACAGAGGATCAGCAGGGCTGCCAGGCAACTGGTATTGTTTAAAAGGAAAAAAATATGGCAGCCTCCACATACCTCTCACTTCAGATGTCCTTTAAACAACTTTAGTTTAAGGAAAAGACGTCCGGAGTTAGGGTGGAAGAACGCAGGATGTCCGCAGGATTCCGTTATCTTTGTCCGCAGGATTCAGTTATCTTTCTCTGTTTCCACCCTCCTGTGCGTCTGCCAACAGGATCATATTCCATCTCTGAATCAGAAAAAATATATTGGCAGGACCAAATAGATTTAGCATTGCCAAAGCAAAGCATTAGCATGAGAGGGGGTGGTTGTGGGATAATAGGGAAGGGTATAGGGGGATACAGTCCATGAGGGTGTGGAGGATATAAGGGACTGAGTGAGGAGGGTATAGGGGGCTTGGACATATAGTCTGTAGGGATGGAGAGGGTATAGGGTGCAGTATAAGGAATATATAGTCCATAGGGGTAAGGGGGTTATAGGGGGTAGTATGATGGGTATATTGTCCATAGGGGTAATGAGGGTATAGGGGGCAGTATAAGGGGTGTACAGTCCATAGGGGCAGTATGATGGGTATATAGTCCATAGGGGTACGGGGGTTATAGGGGGCAGTATGATGGGTCTATAGTCCATAGGGGGCAGTATGATGGGTATATAGTCCATAGGTGTGAGGAGGGTATAGGGGGCAGTATAATGGGTGTACAGTCCATAGGGGGCAGTATGATGGGTATATAGTCCATAGGTGTGAGGAGGGTATAGGGGGCAGTATAAGGGGTGTACAGTCCATAGGGGGCAGTATGAGGGGTATATAGTCCATAGGTGTGAGGAGGGTATAGGGGGCAGTATAAGGAGTGTACAGTCCATAGGGACGGGGAGGGTATAGGGGGCAGTATGATGGGTCTATAGTCCATAGGGGGCAGTATGATGGGTATATAGTCCATAGGTGTGAGGAGGATATAGGGGGCAGTATAAGGGGCGTACAGTCCATAGGGGGCAGTATGAGGGGTATTTAGTCCATAGGTGTGAGGAGGGTATAGGGGGCAGTATAAGGAGTGTACAGTCCATAGGGACGGGGAGGGTATAGGGGGCAGTATAGGGGACTTGGGCATATAGTCCTTAGGGGTAAGGAGGGTATAGGTGGCAGTATTAGGAATATATAGTCCATAGCGGTAAAGGGGTTATAGGGGCAGTATAAGGGGTGTACAGTCCATAGGGGGCAGTATGAGGGGTATATAGTCCATAGGTGTGAGGAGGGTATAGGGGGCAGTATAAGGAGTGTACAGTCCATAGGGGGCAGTATGAGGGGTATATAGTCCATAGGTGTGAGGAGGGTATAGGGGGCAGTATAATGGGTGTACAGGCCATAGGGGGCAGTATCAGTGGTATATAGTCCATAGGTGTGAGGAGGGTATAGGGGGTAGTATAAGGAGTGTACAGTCCATAGGGGGCAGTATGAGGGGTATATAGTCCATAGGTGTGAGGAGGGTATAGGGGGCAGTATAAGGAGTGTACAGTCCATAGGGACGGGGAGGGTATAGGGGGCAGTATAGGGGACTTGGGCATATAGTCCTTAGGGGTAAGGAGGGTATAGGTGGCAGTATTAGGAATATATAGTCCATAGCGGTAAAGGGGTTATAGGGGCAGTATAAGGGGTGTACAGTCCATAGGGGGCAGTTGGAGGGGTATATAGTCCATAGGTGTGAGGAGGGTATAGGGGGCAGTATAAGGAGTGTACAGTCCATAGGGGTCAGTATGATGGGTATATAGTCCATAGGTGTGAGGAGGGTATAGGGGGCAGTATAAGGCGTATACAGTCTGTGGGGTATCATGTTCCTCTCAGTTGGTGGCAGGCAGTGACTTATCGGGCTGCTATTTGCACGGTTTCCTCTCTCCCCAGTAGGATGTAGAGCAGGGGTCTCAAACTCAATTTACCTGGGGGGCCGCAGGAGGCAAAGTCAGGATGAGGCTGGGCCACATAAGGGATTTCACAATCGCAGCGCATCGCCGCCTCTGCCCGCCCCTCTCACTCTTCCTTAACAGAGAGGGGCGGGGAGAGGCAGCGATCCGTGCGGCGATTGACGTCAGGAGGGGCAGAGCTGAAGCTGAAAGCTCTGCCCCTTCCAGGACATGCCGGCGGATTGCCCCCCGGGCGATTTGGGGGCTCTGCAGCCCTCGTTTAGCGGTGGGGATGCGACGGATTACTTGGGAGCACTGAAGCGAACTATAAGGAAACTTTTGCCGGCAAGGGCCACAAAATATTGTATTGAGGGCCGCAAATGGCCCGCGGGCCGCGAGTTTGAGACCCCTGATGTAGAGTCTCCTCTCTGTCTCGTTATCTGTCGGTATTCTCTGCCCATGTGTATAGCGGCCTCCTGGGTCTATTTCTATTGCAGTATGCAGTATGCTCATTGTTAAACTCAAAACGTATATCCAGGAGCAACTCCACCAGGCTCCGGTTGTCAAAGGTGTGTGCCCAGATCCTCACCCTTGTACCTGAGGGTCCATAAGCAATAGTTCCCAAAAGGATCGGCACCACACTCCAAATGTATTATACATTCTTATACTTTATTGCATCATAAGATGACAGGCAGCGACAGCCCGCTGTTTCGGCCTATACAGCTTTTCCCAAGTTGTCACAATGTCATATGACATATAGGCCGAAACTGTCATCTTATGATGCAATAAAGTATAAGAGCTTATAATCCATTTGGAGTGTGGTGCCGATCCTTTTGGGAACCATCGTTAAACTCCCTCCGCTGTCATTCATTGGCTGACAGTCTCCTCTCTCCTAGCGACCTCCGCCCAGCATCTGGTCTTGTTCATCTTTCCATGCTGGCACTGGGCTGTGTCTTTCCATGCGGGGGGGGGGGGGGGGGAGGGGGGTTGCCTGTCTTAGGGCCCCTGGTAGGTGGCGTTTTGTGTTGCTCAGACCAGGCAGAGTTTGTGACTTTCCTTCTGTTCAGATTGGTTGTCGAGTGTGGCCTTGCGGATAGCTTGCTGCATATCTGCGCCGGCACTGTTCTCTAAATCTACGCTCACCCCTTAATTCCCCGCCTCTTATTGTTCCCACAATGTTGCTGCCCTCCAATCTGGTTGGAACAGTGCCCCCCCAGTGCTTATTGTTTGCTGGTGCTTGAGTGCCTTCCCCTTCCATCGCCATAGAGCAGGACACAGTGGAGAGGGGGTACCCCCTGTATAGTGTTACATGTCATATTGTCCCCACTATGATGCTATTAGTTAATGAAATGAT
Organism: Hyperolius riggenbachi; assembly: GCF_040937935.1. NCBI lineage: Eukaryota > Metazoa > Chordata > Amphibia > Anura > Hyperoliidae > Hyperolius > Hyperolius riggenbachi. The sequence continues at coordinate 15,476,186 of NC_090648.1, forward strand.
TGTATTGAGGGCAGCAACAGAGCAGGAAGAGGAAGGAGTAGTGCAGCAGCGGAAGAGGAAACGGTCAGGGCAGCTGCAGAGCAGGAAGAAGAAAGGGGCAGGGCAGCAGCAGAGCAGGAGAGGAAGTAGTAGTGCAGCAGCGGAAGAAGAAAGGGGCAGGGCAGCAGCAGAGCAGGAAGAGGAAGGAGCAGGGCAGCTGCAGAGCAGGAAGAGGAAAGGGTCAGGGCAGCAGCAGAGCAGGAGAGGAAGTAGTAGTGCAGCAGCGGAAGAGGAAAGGATCAGGGCAGTAGTAGTGCAGCAGAGGAAGAGGAAAGGGCAGGACAGCAGTAGTGCAGCAGAGGAAGAAGGAAGGGCAGGACAGCAGCAGTACAAGAAAAGGAAGTCTTAGTGCAGCAGCAGAAGGGAAAATGGTCAGGGCAGAAGCAGTACAGGAAGAGGAAGGAGTAGTGCAGCAGCGGAAGAGGAAAGGGGCAGCAGCGGAAGAGGAAAGGGGCAGGACAGAATCAGAGCAGGAAGAGGAAGGAGTAGTGCAGCAGAGGAAGAGGAAAGGGGCAGTACAGCAGCAGAGCTGGAAGAGGAAGTAGTAGTGCAGCAGCGGGAGAGGAAAGTGGCAGGGCAGCAACAGAGCAGGAAGAGGAAGTAGTAGTGCAGCAGCGGAAGAGGAAAGGGACAGGACAGCAGCAGTACAGAAAGAGGAAGTAGTAGTGCAGCAGCGGAAGAGGAAAGGGACAGGACAGCAGCAGTACAGAAAGAGGAAGTAGTAGTGCAGCAGCGGAAGAGGAAAGGGACAGGACAGCAGCAGTACAGAAAGAGGAAGTAGTAGTGCAGCAGCGGAAGAGGAAAGGGACAGGACAGCAGCAGTACAGAAAGAGGAAGGAGTAGTGCAGCAGCGGAAGAGGAAAGGGTCGGGGCGGCAGCAGAGCAAGAAGAGGAAGGAGTAGTGCAGCCGTGGAAGAGGAAAGGGTCAGGGCAGCAGCAGTACAGAAAGAGGAAGAAGTAGTGCAGCAGTGGAAGAGGAAAGGGTCGGGGCGGCAGCAGAGCAGGAAGAGGAAGAAGTAGTGCAGCAGAGGAAGAGGAAAGGGTCAGGGCAGCAGCAGTACAGAAAGAGGAAGGAGTAGTGCAGCAGCGGAAAAGTAAAAGGGCAGAGCAGGAAGAGGAAGGAGTAGTGCAGCAGAGGAAGAGGAAAGGGGCAGGACAGCAGCAGAGCAGGAAGAGGAAGGAGTAGGGCAGCAGCAGTACAGGAAGAGGAAGGAGTAGGGCAGCAGCAGTACAGGAAGAGGAAGGAGTAGGGCAGCAGCAGTACAGGAAGAGGAAGGAGTAGTGCAGCAGCGGAAGAGAAAAGGGGCAGGGCAGCAGCAGACCAGGAATAGGAAGTATTAGTGCAGCAGCGGAAGAGGAAACGGTCAGGGCAGCAGCAGAGTAGGAAGAGGAAGGAGTAGTGCAGCAGAGGAAGAGGAAAGGGGCAGTACAGCAGCAGAGTAGGAAGAGGAAGGAGTAGTGCAGCAGAGGAAGAGGAAACGGTCATGGCAGCAGCAGAGTAGGAAGAGGAAGGAGTAGTGCAGCAGAGGAAGAGGAAAGGGGCAGTACAGCAGCAGAGTAGGAAGAGGAAGGAGTAGTGCAGCAGAGGAAGAGGAAAGGGTCAGGGCAGCAGCAGACCAGGAAGAGGAAGGAGTAGGGCAGCAGCAGAAGAGGAAAGAGGCAGGGCAGCAGCAGTACAGGAAGAGGAGGGAGTAGTGCAGCAGCAGCAGAGGAAAGGGGGAGGACAGCAGCAGAGCATGAAGAGGAAGTATTAGTGCAGCAGCGGAAGAGGAAACAGTCAGGGCAGCAGCAGAGTAGGAAGAGAAAGTAGTGCAGCAGAGGAAGAGGAAAGGGTCAGGGCAGCAGCAGACAGGAAGAGGAAGGAGTAGGGCAGCAGCAGTACAGGAAGAGGAGGGAGTAGTGCAGCAGCGGAAGAGGAAAGGGGCAGGGCAGCAGCAGAGCAGGAAGAGGAAGTATTAGTGCAGCAGCGTAATGAGGAAAGGGGCAGGACAGCAGCGGAGCAGGAAGAGGAAGTATTAGTGCAGCAACGGAAAAGGAAAGGGGCAGGACCGCAGCAGAGCAGGAGGAGGAAGGGGCAGGACATCAGTAGAGCAAGTGTTTAAAAATGTGCTGCACGTAAAACAATGGAAAGTGCTGCAGTCTTGCATCTATCTTTAGGTGAAAATCACTAATACAATGTTACTCTGTTACCCTATTAATGGTGGGGAGGGACATTTGAACACATTGAAAAATTCCATATAAAATTTAACCTGGGACCCATGAGAGCACCTTAAAGAGAATCTGTATTGTTAAAATCGCTCAAAAGTAAACATACCAGTGCGTTAGGGGACATCTCCTATTACCCTCTGTCACAATTTCGCCGCTCCCCGCCGCATTAAAAGTGGTTAAAAACAGTTTGAAAAAGTTTGTTTGTAAACAAACAAAATGGCCACCAAAACAGGAAGTAGGTTGATGTACAGTATGTCCACACATAGAAAAATACATCCATACACAAGCAGGCTGTATACACCCTTCCTTTTGAATCTCAAGAGATCATTTGTGTGTTTCTTTCCCACATGCACTGAAGTTTCAGGCTGCTCTTTTCTTCCTGCAAACAGCTTTGCCCTTGTTTGTAATTCCTCACTATGTGAAAGCCCAGCCAGCTCAGAGGACGATTTATCCAGCTTGTAAAAGATAAGAGAGAAGCTGCTCTAATCTAAATAACACACAGGCAGTGTGCAGAGAGGGGCCTGGAAGGGGGAGTTCATAGCAGAACCACAACACTGAAGAACTTGGCAGCCTTCCAGACACTGGCCGACAAGTCTGACAGGGGAAAGATACATTGATTTATTACAGAGACAGTGATAGTATAAAGTGCTGCAGTTAGCCAGAACACATTAGAATAGCTTTTGGAACTTGTAGGATGATAAAAAACAGGATGCAATTTTTGCTACGGAGTCTCTTTAAGCAGTGATTAATGTTTTTTAGGAATCTACATGTTCAAAAAGAGCTTCTCTGCTGAAAGTGAATGGCTGTGATCCCTCAGGAACGATTGTAATTTGCCGAAATCACAGTGCATGAAGCATTTTCGGAGCGATTTCATAAGGAAAAAGAGGGCCTGAAATCGCTCCGCTTTTAAGTGGTAAAAGCGCTCTAGGAAAAAAAACCACGAGCGTATTTTAGAGCATTTTGCAATCACAAGTAGATCTCAGGCCTTAGGCCTCGTTCACATCAATTAGCGCAGATGGCTGTGCGATTGGAACGCAACACATATGATCGCACACCATCTGCGCTGCACTGCTGATCCAATTCACAACAGTGATTAGGTCACCGCTGCGATTCCCGGAAGCTGCATGCAACAGTGCGACAGCGCATTGTACTGCTGCGCAGCGCATGTCATGGGAACGGTAGAAGTGCTGTTTATGCACTTCTACCGTACTTGCATGTTGCACACTATGGCCTCGATTCATCATTGTCTTTGAGATAACTTTTTCAGGTTTGTTAAATTACCGAATTCGAAATGTATCGATTTCTAGTTGTATTCATCAAGGTTTTTCCGCATTCGGTGTGGAATTGTGGGTAAAAGGCAGTCCTTTGAACACTACGTAGCAACATTCTGAATAGGGCTTAACACCTGGACCAGGATTCTGGAAGTGGTTGGGACAATCCCACAATTTGATAGGAGCCTTTTCTAAAAAAAAGTATAGTGCAGCTAGCAAATTAGTTAACCCTGGCACTGCCTGTGTTCTCTTACAAGATGATCCAAGAGAAATGCAGATGTCCTGGTATAGCAAATAAATCTATTCTCTTGCAAATTGATATGGTTCTAGACTTTATTCTTGCCCTTCTGCGCCTTTGAATCACTCTCAGCTTATACAGAACCACTTCAAATGGCTCCATCTTCTCTGTCAGCAATGATCTGACAGGAATAACCACAGAGCAGTGAAGGAGATCACTAATCCTAAATGTAACGCTAAACCACGCCCACTTTCATGTTCATGAATTGCACTTTCTTCCGTTTTATCGCATCATTACCGAAGGCTCGCTAACAGCTGTACATAACTCTGATGAATCCTGAAATCAACTTATCGAGTTCGGTATTTTACCAAGCTGTCAGTAATTGATTCGATAAGTCTTGATGAATCGAGGCCTATATGCGCTGCCAAAATGCGCACAGCTGCGCACATAGTGAGAATGGGGTCTTACAGTCACTCTTTTTTAATGTTTTCCCTCTTCAGGGCTCTGTTCTCTCTAAACTTTTCCATGCATGTTTCTGAATATCTGTCCTGAACAATAGATTTGGGGATTTCCTGTCTCTGGGGGTCATTCGCCGGTCAGGGCGCCTGTGTCGGCTGGATTACCAGGATGGGCCGATCTGTGATTATTTCTGGCCTGTCAGGGGGCTCTGGTGGTCTCAGACTTCCATCTCAGCTGAAGAATGTTCCGTAGGAAAGATCTGAGACAAAACCCCAATGTTTCAGCCAATCTTCCCGCGAGTCGCTGAGGGGCACCCCGAGAGGTCAGGCGAGACACCCCCTCTATTCTGATCGCCCCAGGGATTTCTGTCGCACCGCCGTGTTTATAAACAAGTAGACATGCGTGACAATTTTTCTGGATGAACCTGATTTTCCTCCGTCCTTGACCGGAGTTCAGAAGGGGTGGGGTCCGGTTACCTGCGAGCTATACACAGCAAAAGATGCCTCAAAACAGAGAAAGCATTGGCTGTCTTTAAGTTACGTAAAAATACACTAGATGAAGTTAAGGCCCCATACACACGCCAAACACCAGTCATGGAAAATGCACAACCAACCTTGCGGAAGCGACTGTACCGGCGGCAGTGTTGAAACAACAAGTCTTTTCCGCATATTGATATTGCAAACACCAACTCATTTAAATGCTGCACCCGCATGTATGCACAACGACATGTCCGCATTCAGTAAAACAATGGCGTTCAAAGGACATTGTACACACGTGGCCGACAGTGGCGCGCGACCGATTTCTGATGGAGCGATGTCTGCGAATGACGTGCAAAGATTCTGTACAAGGCTGCACTACCCACTAGGAACCCTATAGAAACCCTTCACAGACCCACAAGGAACCCTATAGAGACCCTTCACAGACCCACAAGGAACCCTATAGAGACCCTTTACAGACCCACAAGGAACCCTATAGAGACCCTTTACAGACCCACAAGGAACCCTATAGAGACCCTTTACAGACCCACAAGGAACCCTATAGAGACCCTCTACATACCCACAAGGAACCCTATAGAGACCCTTTACAGACCCACAAGGAACCCTATAGAGACCCTTCACAGACCCACAAGGAACCCTATAGAGACCCTTTACAGACCCACAAGGAACCCTATAGAAACCCTTCACAGACCCACAAGGAACCCTATAGAGACCCTTCACAGACCCACAAGGAACCATATAGAGACCCTTTACAGACCCACAAGGAACCCTATAGAGACCCTTCACAGACCCCACAAGGAACCCTATAGAGACCCTTTACAGACCCACAAGGAACCCTATAGAGACCCTTCACAGACCCACAAGGAACCCTATAGAGACCCTTCACAGACCCACTAGGAACCATATAGAGACTCTTCACAGACCCACAAGGAACCCTATAGAGACCCTTTACAGACCCACAAGGAACCCTATAGAGACCCTTCACAGACCCCACAAGGAACCCTATAGAGACCCTTCACAGACCCACAAGGAACCCTATAGAAACCCTTCACAGACCCACAAGGAACCCTATAGAGACCCTTCACAGAACCACAAGGAACCATATAGAGACCCTTTACAGACCCAGAAGGAACCCTATAGAGACCCTTCACAGACCCCACAAGGAACCCTATAGAGACCCTTCACAGACCCACAAGGAACCCTATAGAGACCCTTTACAGACCCACAAGGAACCCTATAGAGACCCTTTACAGACCCACAAGGAACCCTATAGAGACCCTTTACAGACCCACAAGGAACCCTATAGAGACCCTTTACAGACCCACAAGGAACCCTATAGACACCCTTTACAGACCCACAAGGAACCCTATAGAGACCCTTCACAGACCCACAAGGAACCCTATAGAGACCCTTCACAGACCCACTAGGAACCCTATAGAGACCCTTCACAGACCCACAAGGAACCCTATAGAGACCCTTCACAGACCCACTAGGAACCCTATAGAGACCCTTTACAGACCCACTAGGAACCCTATAGAGACCCTTTACAGACCCACAAGGAACCCTATAGAGACCCTTTACAGACCCACAAGGAACCCTATAGAGACCCTTTACAGACCCACAAGGAACCCTATAGAGACCCTTTACAGACCCACAAGGAACCCTATAGAGACCCTTTACAGACCCACAAGGAACCCTATAGAGACCCTTTACAGACCCACAAGGAACCCTATAGAGACCCTTTACAGACCCACAAGGAACCCTATAGAGACCCTTTACAGACCCACAAGGAACCCTATAGAGACCCTTAACAGACCCACAAGGAACCCTATAGAGACCCTTCACAGACCCACAAGGAACCCTATAGAGACCCTTCACAGACCCACTAGGAACCCTATAGAGACCCTTCACAGACCCCACAAGGAACCCTATAGAGACCCTTCACAGACCCACAAGGAACCCTATAGAAACCCTTCACAGACCCACAAGGAACCCTATAGAGACCCTTCACAGACCCACAAGGAACCATATAGAGACCCTTTACAGACCCACAAGGAACCCTATAGAGACCCTTCACAGACCCCACAAGGAACCCTATAGAGACCCTTTACAGACCCACAAGGAACCCTATAGAGACCCTTCACAGACCCCACAAGGAACCCTATATAGACCCTTCACAGACCCACAAGGAACCCTATAGAAACCCTTCACAGACCCACAAGGAACCCTATAAAGACTCTTCACAGACCCACAAGGAACCATATAGAGACCCTTTACAGACCCACAAGGAACCCTATAGAGACCCTTCACAGACCCCACAAGGAACCCTATAGAGACCCTTCACAGACCCACAAGGAACCCTATAGAGACCCTTTACAGACCCACAAGGAACCCTATAGAGACCCTTTACAGACCCACAAGGAACCCTATAGAGACCCTTTACAGACCTACAAGGAACCCTATAGAGACCCTTTACAGACCCACAAGGAACCCTATAGACACCCTTTACAGACCCACAAGGAACCCTATAGAGACCCTTCACAGACCCACAAGGAACCCTATAGAGACCCTTCACAGACCCACTAGGAACCCTATAGAGACCCTTCACAGACCCACTAGGAACCCTATAGAGACCCTTCACAGACCCACTAGGAACCCTATAGAGACCCTTCACAGACCCACTAGGAACCCTATAGAAACCCTTCACAGACCCACAAGGAACCCTATAGAGACCCTTCACAGACCCACTAGGAACCCTATAGAGACCCTTCACAGACCCACTAGGAACCCTATAGAGACCCTTTACAGACCCACAAGGAACCCTATAGAGACCCTTTACAGACCCACAAGGAACCCTATAGAGACCCTTTACAGACCCACAAGGAATCATATAGAGACCCTTTACAGACCCACAAGGAACCCTATAGAGACCCTTTACAGACCCACAAGGAACCCTATAGAGACCCTTTACAGACCCACAAGGAACCCTATAGAGACCCTTTACAGACCCACAAGGAACCCTATAGAGACCCTTTACAGACCCACAAGGAACCCTATAGAGACCCTTTACAGACCCACAAGGAACCCTATAGAGACCCTTTACAGACCCACAAGGAACCCTATAGAGACCCTTTACAGACCCACAAGGAACCCTATAGAGACCCTTCACAGACCCACAAGGAACCCTATAGAGACCCTTCACAGACCCACAAGGAACGCTATAGAGACCCTTCACAGACCCACAAGGAACCCTATAGAGACCCTTTACAGACCCACAAGGAACCCTATAGAGACCCTTTACAGACCCACAAGGAACCCTATAGATACCCTGCCCCACTTCTACAGAGAGCCCTATAGAGACCCCACAAGGAACCCTATAGAGACCCTTCACAGACCCCACAAGGAACCCTATAGAGACCCTGCCCCACTCCTACAGAGACCCCACACAGACCCTCACTGGAAGGGATGGATGACTAAACCCATTTACATCTCAATAGAGTCAGTGTGCAATTACTGCAGCCAGACAGTGTAATTATACTGTGATATTCTGTCATATTCCTCTTACTGCTGAGGCCATCATCCTGAATCCGGCTGCAGTATATTCCGCTTCTATTCAACTCATATTACTGGCTGTACCATATTATATCACTGCACCTCCTGCCTCCCTTTACGCCACAGCCTGCTATACACCCTGTGTGCCTCCAACCTCAATGTGGGGCGCATCGCTGCAGTCCTCTGCCCCCCCCCCCCAACTCTGCACCCCCCCGCCATACATACACCATACATCCTGTGTTCCTCCAACCCCTACCTCCATCTGTGGGGTGCATCACTACAGCCCTCTGCCCCCCAACTCTGCACCCCCCGCCATACATACATACAGCATACATCCTGTGTGCCTCCAACCTCTGCCTCAATGCGCCCTGCACCCCCCCACCTCTGCCTCAATGCGCCCTGCACCCCCCACCTCTGCCTCAATGCGCCCTGCGCCCCCCACCTCTGCCCCTCACTCCCCACACACAATCCTTTCATAAAAACACACAGGAGTTTAATGACTCAGTTATACCACAGCGAGATGACATTACAAGCCTATAAAGTGTTTTTACTGTTTTAGTGAGTAGCCTTTGCGGTTGGCAGGAATAGACTGTGTTGTGTTCTTGTTTCAAAGCCACACCCAGATGACTGCCACTCCCCCTCCCCCCCATTCATGAATTAGGTAGCCAGATGCACCCCAGGTACAAGAGTTCAAGGACTAGCACCGGCACCAGCTCTCCTAGTCCAGGATTGAGCCGCTGAGTCTAGTTCAGTCTAAAATATTACAAGAGTTCAAGGACACCTGAAGCCAGAGGCATATAGAGGCTGCCATAGTTATTTCCTTTTAAGCAATACCAGTTGCCTGGCTGTCCTGCTGATCCTCTAATACTTTCAGCCATAGCCCCTGAACAAGCATGCAGCAGATCAGCTGTTTCTGACATTATTGTCAGATGTGACAAGATTAGCTGCATGCTTGTTTCAGGTGTTATTCAGACACTACTGCAGCCAAATAGATCACCATGGCTGCCAGGCAACTGGTATTGTCTAACAGGAAATGACAGCCTCCATATTCTTCCCGATTCAGGATCCCTCCGGATACAAGGGTTAAGTAGCCACGTGCCCCCACATAGAAAGCATTAAATATCCCAGGTACACAAATTAAGTAGGCAGGTGTCCTCCAGAAACAGGAATTAAATAGCCAGGGCCCCCAAGATAGCTGTATTGGGTAGCTGATGTTCAGCCCCGTTTCTAATGGGGTGGGGGGTGCACCCAGGGCACAGGAGGAGGAGGAGCAGTGGGCACACTGACACAGCCGCTGGGTGGGGGGCACACTACTCCTGACTCCTTCCTCTCTCTCCTCAGGCCCCCGTCCATTGCAGAGCACCAATACCTGGCTACCTATACTGGGGGCACCTATATCTGGACACTGGGGGCACCTATACCTGGCTAAATATACTGTGGGCACTTATGCCTGGCTACCTACCTATACTGGGGTACCTATACTGGGGGTACCTATACCTGGCTACCTATACTGGGGGCACCTATACCTGGCTACCTATACTGGGGGCACCTATACCTAGCTACCTATACTGGGGGCACCTATACCTAGCTACCTATACTGAGGGCACCTATCCCTGGCTACCTATACTGGCGGCACCTATCCCTGGCTACCTATACTGGCGGCACCTATCCCTGGCTACCTATACTGGCGGCACCTATACCTGGCTACCTATACTGGCGGCACCTATGCTTGGCTACCTATACTGGGGGCACCTATACCTGGCTACCTATACTGGCGGCACCTATACCTGGCTACCTATACTGGCGGCACCTATACCTGGCTACCTATACTGGGGGCACCTATACCTGGCTACCTATACTGGCGGCACCTATACCTGGCTACCTATACTGACGGCCCCTATACCTAGCTACCTATACTGGCGGCACCTATACCTGGCTACCTATACTGACGGCCCCTATACCTAGCTACCTATACTGGCGGCACCTATACCTGGCTACCTATACTGGCGGCACCTATACCTGGCTACCTATACTGGGGGCACCTATACCTGGCTACCTATACTGGCGGCACCTATACCTGGCTGCCTATACTCGGGGCACCTATACCTGGCTACCTATACTGGGGGCACCTATACCCGGCTACCTATACTTGGGGCACCTATACCCGGCTACCTATACTGGGGGCACCTATACCTGGCTACCTATACTGGGGGCTCCTATACCTGGCTACCTGTACTGGGGGCACCTATACTTGGCTACCTATACTGGGGGCACCTATACCTGGCTACCTAATTAGCCATTCGTAAAGCGCCAGCATATTACGCAGCGCTGGACATTAATTTAGGTTACAGACAATATTTAGGGGTGACATACAGCAATATGACAATACAAGAATACAGGAAATCCAGATCACACAGCACAGTATGAGTACAAGGTAATGCTTAGTCACTGGAGGGGAGTATGGAGATCACACAGCACAGTATGAGTACAAGGTAATGCTTAGTCACTGGAGGGGAGCATGGAGATCACACAGCACAGTATGAGTACAAGGTAATGCTTAGTCAGTCACTGGAGGGGAGCATGGAGATTACGCAAGCTAGGTTCACTCAGATGCATAGCATGGGTGCACAGTAATGGAGGTGCATGATCAGGTAGGACACAAAAGGAAGAGGACCCTGCCCAAAGGCTTACTATCTAGAGGGAGAGGTAAGGACACGAACGGTAGGGGACCAGAATTCAGCTGCGGGTTTAGAGCACTTGTGAGGGGTAGTAGGCCAGAGTGAAAAGGTGAGTTTTGAGGGCTTTCTTGAAGATGTTGAAGGAGGGGGCTGCCCTAATGGGTGGAGGTAGGGAGTTCCATAGTGTTGGAGCAGCTCTTAAAAAAGTCCTGGAGGCGTGCATGGGACTGGGTGATGCGGGGGGCGGTTAGGCGAAGTTCATTGGAAGAGCGGAGTGAGCGGCTAGGTGTGTACCTCTGAGTAAGATCGGAAATGTAGGTTGGACAGGTTTTGTGGACAGATTTGTAGGTCAGACACAGTATCTTGAATCTGATTCTGGACTGGATAGGAAGCCAGTGGAGGGATTCTAGGAGGGGATCTGCCGTGGTGGAGCGATGGGAGCAGTGGATAATTCTGGCTGCCGCATTCATGATGGACTGCAGTGGGGCTGTTCGGGTCATAGGGAGACCAGACAGCAGGGCATTGCAGTAGTCAAGGCGGGAAATTATGAGGGCATGGATGTGGAGTTTGGTGGTGGCAGAGGTCAGGAAAGGGCGAATCTTACAAATGTTACGAAGGTGAAAGTTGCAGGACTTTGTGAGGTTTTGGATGTGGGGAGTGAAGAAGAGTGTGGAGTTCAGGGTGACACCCAGACAGCGGGCTTGAGAGGTAGGGCAAATGGTAGTGTGGTTAACAGTGACATGCACATCTGGGAGGTTCATGGATGGCCGGGGTGGGAAGATCATAAATTCCGTTTTGTCTATATTAGTTTCAGAAACCTAGCGGACATCCAGGAGGAGATGGCAGATAGGCAGGAGGAGACCTTGTCCATGGTAGTGGTGGATATGTCAGGGGTGTGAAGGTAGATCTGGGTGTCATCTGAATACAGATGATATTTAAAACCCATGGAGGAGATAACCTTGCCAATGGAGGATGTGTATAGGGTGAACAGTAGGGGGCCAAGGACCGAGCCTTGGGGGACTCCCACCGAGAGGTGGTTGGGGGTGGATGAGGATATATACGGATATATACGGATATATGGTGTGTTGGTTGGTTTGCCCTACTGCCTGTTGTCTCCTAGTTTGTCTGTATATTTAGGTGTATTTCCTGCAGGTAGCCAATAGATGATGTAAAATGATGGTGAGAGACTCTATACAGAATAGGCAAGGCTGGACAGTTAGTATTGGGGAGGTCGGTGAGGGGGGCTCTGAGCGCTGCTGGAGGTTTGGCAAGCGTTACAGACAGCAGTGTTTATCCCATGCATTTCCCTGTACCTGCACTGTTATATAAGGCTGGCAACGGAATGTGTTACGTCTGTTATTATCTTGAGGAAGTCGACATCCTGACCCCGGAGCGCGAGAAATGTCCCATAATAACAACCGGGATATCCTGAGCTTATCCTAACATCCTCTGTCTGACCCCAAACAGTGTAACCTGCCTACCTGTGTCACCCTGCAGGGGGAGGGGCAGAGTCTTAACTCCCTTCTGTCTGTATCACCCTGCAGGAGGAGGGGCAGACTGGCAGCTCCCTTCTGTCTGTGTCACCCTGCAGGAGGAGGGGCAGACTGGTAGCTCCCTTCTGTCTGTGTCACCCTGCAGGGAGAGGGGCAGACTGGCAGCTCCCTTCTGTCTGTGTCACCCTGCAGGGGGAGGGGCAGATTGGCAGCTCCCTTCTGTCTGTATCACCCTGCAGGAGGAGGGGCAGACTGGCAGCTCCCTTCTGTCTGTGTCACCCTGCAGGAGGAGGGGCAGGCTGGCAGCTCCCTTCTGTCTGTGTCACCCTGCAAGGGGGGGGGGGAGGGGCAGAGTCTTAACTCCCTGCTGTCTGTGTCACCCTGCAGGGGGGGGGGCAGAGTCTTAACCCCCTGCTGTCTGTGTCACCCTGAGGGGGGGGGGCAGAGTCTTAACTCCCTGCGTCACCCTGCAGGGGGGGGGGGGGGGCAGACTGGCAGCTCCCTTCTGTCTGTATCACCCTGCAGGGGGAGGGGCAGACTGGCAGCTCCCTTCTGTGTGTATCACCCTGCAGGAGGAGGGGCAGACTGGCAGCTCCCTTCTGTCTGTGTCACCCTGCAGGAGGAGGGACAGACTGGCAGCTCCCGTCTGTGTCACCCTGTAGGAGGAGGGGCATACTGGCAGCTCCCTTCTGTCTGTATCACCCTGCAGGAGGCGGGGCAGATTGGCAGCTCCCTTCTGTCTGTATCACCCTGCAGGAGGAGGGGCAGACTGGCAGCTCCCTTCTGTCTGTGTCACCCTGCAGGAGGAGGGGCAGGCTGGCAGCTCCCTTCTGTCTGTGTCACCCTGCAAGGGGGGGGGGGGGAGGGGCAGAGTCTTAACTCCCTGCTGTCTGTGTCACCCTGCAGGGGGGGGGGGGCAGAGTCTTAACCCCCTGCTGTCTGTGTCACCCTGCAGGGGGGGGGGGGGGGGCAGAGTCTTAACTCCCTGCTGTCTGTGTCACCCTGCAGGGGGGGGGGGGGGCAGAGTCTTAACTCCCTGCGTCACCCTGCAGGGGGGGGGGGGGGGGGCAGACTGGCAGCTCCCTTCTGTCTGTATCACCCTGCAGGGGGAGGGGCAGACTGGCAGCTCCCTTCTGTGTGTATCACCCTGCAGGAGGAGGGGCAGACTGGCAGCTCCCTTCTGTCTGTGTCACCCTGCAGGAGGAGGGACAGACTGGCAGCTCCCGTCTGTGTCACCCTGTAGGAGGAGGGGCATACTGGCAGCTCCCTTCTGTCTGTATCACCCTGCAGGAGGCGGGGCAGAGTCTTAAATCCCTTCTGTCTGTATCACCCTGCAGGAGGAGGGGCAGACCGGCAGCTCTCTTCTGTCAGTGTCACCCTGCAGGGGGAGGGGCAGGTTGGCAGCTCTCTTCTGTCTGTGTCACCCTGCAGGAGGAGGGGCAGACTGGCAGCTCCCTTCTGTCTGTGTCACCCTGCAGGGAGAGGGGCAGCCTGGTATTGTATGTGTCACCCTGTAGGAGGAGGGGCAGCCTGGTATTGTATGTGTCACCCTGCAGGAGGAGGGGCAATCTCTTATCCCCTCAACATTGTCTCATCTTGTTTCTTTTCTCTCCTAGGTCTCTCCATGATGTTCCATCATCCTGTATGACGAAGTGGATACCATGTCTGCCGCTGATACCTTACCCCCTCCCATCCCCCTCACCCAGAAGCCGGTCCGTATTATCAAAGCCAAGCCACCCAATCGCCCTCCTCCTCACCTGCCCCCCAAACCCCCACAGAAGCCCCCTCCTTGCCCCCAGAATGCCCCGCCGGCGGCCCCTCCGCCCGAAGCCGTGGAGTCCACTTTGGAAAGTTCTACCGCGGGGGTCTGCGTGAAAAAAATTGCCGGATTGTTTCAGAGAGACTCCGGAGGGGGGAGCTTAGAGGAAAGTCAGCCCAGGCTGCCCCCGAAACCCCCGGCGCTCCTGGTGAAGGTGGAGAAGTCTACGCAGAAGAAGGAGGAAACCGGGAACGTGAAGGCCAAGGCGGAAAATGAAGGAGAAGCGGACAAGTCTCGCCCACCACGTGAGTAACCCTATGATAACTAATCACTCTAATACATCGTCAAGGATAATTATCCATACATGTATACAAACCCTGTTTCCACTTGCACCCCCGCCACTTCCATGCTCAACCCTAACCACCTGAAGAATGGCAAAATACTACCGAAAGTGTCAATATTTTGTGTGACCACCAAACTGCTGATTTCTGTCAACTAAAGCCTTCCCTGGACAACATTGAGGTGATGCTAAACTGCCCAGCTGACGTGTATCTATCACTAGGCATGCAATTGACCAAGGTCTACATGCGGTGGTTTGGGGTGTTTTGGCAGTTGACAGATGGTGGTTAAACCATGTTAAAACCATCATATGTAGTGAGTGGTGGACAGTTGGTGCTCTCCTAGATCTGGTTTAACTGACAGTGCCATGCCACCCCCTACCTCCAGCTGCCTACACAATAAAGGTGTCCACAGGCAGGAAATGATTTGTTTCTGAGTGTTGTTGAGGTTCATGAATAGCAAATGTCCTGTGAGTCTTCTTAGTGCCCCTTCTCTCTTATGGTTCAATCGTGAACACTGATCTTGGTTATGGTGCGAGAGGCAGAAATTTTGATGTCCTTCGTGAACATTGACTTTAGTTGTGGTTGGAGAGGCCAAAGTTCTGATGTCCTTCGTGAACACTGACCATAGTTGTGTTTGGAGAGGCAGAAGTTCTGATGCCCTTTGTGAACACTGACTTTAGTTGTGGTTGGAAAGGCAGAAGTTCTGTTGTCCTTCTTGAACACTGACCTTAGTTGTAGTTGGAGAGGCAGAAGTTCTGATGTCCTTCTGAGATGGTTTCTGACCTGAAGGTTTGGTTGGCCTGTTGGGGAGGTTTAGGAGGTTGATGAATCCTGGAAAAGATCCTGGAGAGGTTCAAAACTGTTCCAAACCTTCTTCATTTGGAAGTAATGGAGCTGATTGACATCTGGTGTAGGTTCTCGTTTGTTCAGGTCATGGCATAAATTAGGTAGCTTCAGTTGGACAACCTTTGCTGTTCGAGAAGTCCTTTCGTCACTCATACTCAGACACCTCTCCATGCTACTTGTAAGACTGGTGAAACGACTAATGCAACAGACAAATTCTGTCCGATTTGAATTTATATATTTGACGATTTAAAGGAATACTGTAGGGGTCAGGGGAAATTAGTTGAACTTACCCGGGGCTTCTAATGGTAAGCTCCGGCCCCGCCTCCGGTTCACTTCTGGAATTTCAGACTTTAAAGTCGGAAAACTACTGTGCCTGCACAGCCACATCCTCGCACCTGCTGATGTCACCAGGAGTGTATTGCGCAGGCCCAGTATGGTCTGTGCCTGCGCAGTATGCTCCTGGTGACATCAGCAGGAGTGAGGACACGGCAACGCAGGCGCCAGAGCATCGGTGAGTGGGTGCGCGGGCACAGGATGTCTGCGGGAGACCATTAGAAGCCCCGGGTAAGTTCAACTCTTTTTCCCCGACCCCCCCCCCACCACCACCACCACAGTAGTCCTTTAAAGAACAACTGTAATGAGGGATATGGAGGTTGCCATATTTATTTCTTTTTAAACAATGCACATTGCCCGGCAGTCCTGCTGATCCTTGCCTCTAATACTTGTAGCCATAGTCCCTGAACAAGCATGCAGCGCATCCTGTGTTTATGACATTATTGTCAGATTTGATATGATTAGCTGCATGCTTGTTTCTGGTGTGATTCAGACACTACTACAGCCAAATAGAACAGCAGGATAGCCAGGCAACTGGTATTGTTTAACAGGAAATAAATAAGGCAGCCTCCATATACCTCTCACTTTAGTTGTCCTTTAAAGCACTGAAGTGAGAGTGCTATGATATGGAAGCTGCCATATTTATTTCCTTATAAAGAGACTCTGAAGCCTTATAAAATTGCTGAAGTTAAATCGCTGCATCCCCGCAGCAGAATGCTGTAATAAAACCCCCCAAATCCCAGGGCAAAAATCCATGACTTTTAAAGTTGTGGCTTTTGCTGCCCGGGGAGGCAGAGCTTAACGCAGTAGCTCTGCCTCCATTGGTGTCAATCCACGCGGATTTCCCCCTCTCCCCGCCCCTTTCAGTGAAAGAAGACTGAGAGGGGCAGGAAGAGGTGGTGATCAGCGGGGATTGACGTGCGTAGAGGCATAGCTACTACACAAAGCTCTGCCTCCACCAGGAAGAGCTCCCCGCATTTTGCCCAGGGTATTTGGGGGGTTTAATAACATTGTTCTGTCGCAGGAATGGGGTGGTTTAGCTTGGCTGATAGTGTCAAAGATAAATGTTAAATAAAAATAGCAATTTTATTAGGCTTCAGACTCTCTGTAAGCAATACCAGTTGCCTGGCTGTCCTGTCGTTCCTCTGCCTCTAGTACTTTTAGCCATAGCCCCTGAACTAGCATGCAACAGATCAGGCTTTTCTGACATTCTTGTCAGATCCGACAAGATTAGCTGCATGCTTGTTTCCGGTGTGATTCAGTACTGCAGCCGAATAGATCAGCAGGGCTGCCAGGCAACTGGTATTGTTTAAAAAGGAAACTAATATGGCAGCCTCCATATACCTCTCATTACAGTTGTCCTTTAAATGTATGTTGGACAACACCAGTGGCCTAGCAAACCTGACTGTGTTATTTTTCAAATGATGTGTTAGTGGATGATAAATATTTACAGCCTTCATCTGAGTCATGTCAAATATAGTGAGAACTGCTAGTAGGGAAGTGAATTATAGGCCATTGCGCCACGTGCAAGGATGTGTCTTTAATACATGCTGGACAGTCTTTTTATGTCTACTAAAAATAATAATTATTCCTGTGGTTACAACTATATCGTCATATGAGCCAGGTGAGGATTGCGGTTCCACTTAACAGGGTATATAATTAACAAAAACGTTTTCCCGTTTTACAACTAATATTTGTAATGCTCTTCAACCTCCCAAAAAAATCTCCCCCACCCTGTGTAACTGGTTTGTTCATTGCCAGAACTTTAGCTTTGTAACTCATACCTTTGAACAGCTTTTTCTTTCTTTTTTTTCTCATCTCTTCTGATGTTTCCTTTGATCAAGCCCCTGAACCCTGATAGAACCTCTGTGGTGACTGTTTCACTCTGTTTTTGTTAAAGCTCAGTACGGTACTGTAGAGAGAGAGTTCACGGCTAGTTGAGGTCAAGCTCAGCTATGTTGAATTCAGGGCCAGATTTAGGGCAAGGCCACCTAGGCCATGGCCTAGGGCACCACAGGAGCAAGGGCACCAAAGCAGCAGGCTAAACTGGTGCAAGCTTGAAAATGCTGCAATGCAGGGAGATCAGGCGAGCGCCTGACTGCTGTACTCTGCTGCTAGCTGCCTGTGCAGCAGTCACCTTGCTCTCTGTGCATGTTTGCATTGTAGCGGGCGTCTATAGACTTGGGCAGCTTTGGAGATAAAAAGGAAGAGGAAGCTTCTGCACTGGAGGCAAGCGGAGAAATGAGCGACACTGATGGCTGCTATGGTTTAAAGGCAAGCTGGCTACCTACCGGTACACTGAAAGGTGGGGTGTGGGAAAAGGAGGGATTAAGGGGTCATCTGGCTACCTATACTGGAGGGAAAGAGGTGAGGGGCCATCTGGCTACCTATAATGGAGGGAAGGGGGAGGGGTCATCTGGCTACCTATAATGGAGGGAAGGGCGAGGGGTAATCTGGCTACCTATACTGAAGGGAGCGGTTGGTGACAGCGGCCTTGGTCGGTAAAGAGTATAAAGAGTACAAATCCGGCCCTGCTTGAATTGTCAGAATTTAATTCGCATTTCAATTTTAGTCATCTGGTTGATTAAGTAGAACCTGTCATGGGAAAGTACAGTAGAATTCAAGCCTGCGAGTGTAATTAATCACGAGTATAGTGTGCTCAGAATCACCCAAGGTGGAAAGACTCCCTATTATTAATGTAGCCACGCCCCCTGTATGCTGCAACGTGGTGGTGGGTGGGGGGGGCTATGGGAATAAAACCCTCACAAACGTGGGGAGAACGCAATCTCCATGGAGATGGCGTCCTGTTGGGATAGTAACCTGAGATTCCCGTCACTGCATAGTGATCAGGGTGTCCCTGTGCTGCCCTCTGTAGGCCGGGAGGACTCCTGAGTCATAGAGTGATGGTGCCCATCTGTCTGTGTGTATCGGTGGGTTTCCTGATCTCGGCAGGCGCCGTTCCCAGCTCTGACTTCCTGCCGTCCATCAGGGTCATGTTGGGTGACGCACAGCAATCTTCTCTCTTGTGAAATTACTGTGAAAGTTAAACCAGCACTAAAGTCAGGAATTCCCCAGACTGCAGCCAGTCCCGTCACGTCCCGCAAAGCTCTCACTGCCCTAAACTTTGTGGGTTTGTTTTTATAACTTTTCTTTTTATTGGGCATTTTTAAGTTTTAAAATAAAACAACACTTACACATTGGGTGCGCTGAGAAACGTGTAAAATTGCATGATAAAAAAACGCATGTGTTGTGCGCGTTGTGGTGCGCTTGTTTTTTAAGCAGGTTTTGCTTATTGTAGCAGTAGTTGTCAATAAAGTTTTTTTTCATATGAAAATGTATTTTTTTTCAATTAGGAGTAAAAAACGCTTGTATGCGCTTAAAAAAGGTTACCCGTTCACTTGCATTGATGTGCGATTTACAGCTCAGCGCACAGAAATGCATGCAATGCTACGTTTTTGTAACGCAGCTCAGCGCAGCGCATAGATGTGAACCAGGTATATTAATTACATGGGAAAATCAGTACTTTGCAGAACACACGGGGCAATGCGCTGTGAAGGGCACACAGAAACGGCCCTGATGTGAACGAGGCCTAAATGGGCAGGAAACAGCTCAACAGCCTGAACAAACGACACTGGTAATATAAATAACTAGCCAACCCGCGTCGTAGCATATGCCGCATCTATCTATCTAATAGAGTACGTGCCTCAACCTTGAAGCAAGAAGAAGTAGGCTTTCCATGAGAAAATGTATGCGTGCTCAAACACCAAGTTTAACCCTTGCAAGTCTGGCTTTGCAAATCCGGCCTAATTGGCTATTCATGAGGCAATGCTCATGCAAATATGCATTTGCTTTCGCATGCCAAACTATGCAGGGTCCAAAAACCAATACCGCAAAGCGATCGCCCTGCGGGAATTAGTTCATGCTACATTAGCACTATCCAGGAGCGCCACGGGGAGGATTCCAAATGCCCCCATACAACCGGGGGACTGCGGGGTCCCAGGCTCTCTTACTGCCTGGGAACCACAGCGGCACCCCGGAGGGGGAGGCTGGGTGGCGCAGCTGCACCCCCCCCCCCAAGTGTGGTCAGCGCCGGGGAGAGCCATCCGCACCCACCTCCCAATATTAAAAACAGGCACTTACCTTAACGTCTATTGCGTTCTGCAACATGCACATTAACTTGGGGGCACCACATGAGAAAGGAGTGAAGCATGGGTCACCCCGAGCTTTAGAGCTCAGGGCTGGCTCACATACAACACTCCGGGGTGGGGGGAGGACAGGCGCAGACAACTCACTCCAGGGCTCACACCACTAGAGCAAGCCATCCACCACCTGCCTCCAAAGGATACAACTGCAAAAAATGCTTTCCATGAGAAAAATTTTGCGTGCTCAAACACCAAGTTTAACCCTAGCAAGTCTGGCTTTCCAAATCTGGCCTAATTGGCTATTCATGAGGCAATGCTCATGCAAATATGCATTTGCTTTCGCATGCCAAACTATGCAGGGTCAAAAAACCAATACTGCAAAGTGCTCTCTCGCTGCCTGGGAACCACAGCCGCACCCCGGAGTGGGAGGCGCTGGGGAGAGCCGTCCGCACCCACCTCCTAATATTAAAAACAGCCACTTACCTTAACATCCATTGGGTTCTGCTACATGCGCATTAATTTTCTCATGGAAAGCATTTTGTGCAGTTTGTATCCTTTGGAGGCAGGTGGTGGATGGCTTGCTCCGGTGGTGTGAACCCTGGAGTGAGTGCGCCTGTCCTCGACCCCCCCCCCCCCCCCTCTGGAGTGCTGTATGTGAGCCAGCCCTGAGCTGTAAAGCTCGGGGTGACCCATGCTTCTCTCCTTTCTCATGTGGTGCCCCCAAATTAATGCGCATGTAGCAGAATGCAATGGACGTTAAGGTAAGTGCCTGTTTTTAATATTGGGAGGTGGGTGCAGGCAGCTCTCCCCAGCGCTGGCCAGAGAGCCTGGGACCCTGCGGTCCCCCCAGTTGTATAAAAAGGGGGCATTGGGAATCCTCCCCGTGGTGCTCCTGGAGCACACCAAAAACTGCTAGCAGATCCGCAAAATGCTAGCAGATTTTGAAACGCTTTTTCTTATTTTTCTGTAGCATTTCACCTAGCATTTTGCAGTTTTGTAAAGCGTTTTTGGTGTAGTAGATTTCATATATTGTTACAGTAAAGCTGTTACTGAACAGCTTCTGTAACAAAAACGCCTGCAAAACCGCTCTGAACTGCCGTTTTTCAGAGCGGTTTGCGTTTTTCCTATACTTTACATTGGAGGCAGAAACGCCTCCGCAATCCAAAAAATGCCTCACCTCGGGAGTATGCGTTTCAGCAAAACGCCTCCCGCTCTGGTGTGCACCAGCCCATTGAAATACATTACCCAAGCGTATCCGCAGCCGCAAGTGGATCGCAAAACGCTGCCGAACCGCTCTGGTGTGCACTAAGCCGGATAGTGCTAATGTAGCATGTAGCAGGGTGACTGCTTTGTGGTATTGGTTTGTGCATGCATTTGCATTAACATTGCCTCATGAATAGCCAATTAGGCCAGATTTGCAATGTCAGACTTGCTAGGGTAAGGCCTCTTTTCCATGGACTGTGAATAGGCAGTGAAATGGCTCTCAAACTCTCACAACTGCTCACTGCTCCCTGGTAACTGCTCACTGCTGCCTGGTAACTGCTTGCTGCTGCCTGGTAACTGCTTGCTGCTGCCTGGTATCTGCTCGCTGCTGCCTGGTATCTGCTCGCTGCTGCCTGGTATCTGCTCGCTGCTGCCTGGTATCTGCTCGCTGCTGCCTGGTATCTGCTCGCTGCTGCCTGGTATCTGCTCGCTGCTGCCTGGTATCTGCTCGCTGCTGCCTGGTATCTGCTCGCTGCTGCCTGGTATCTGCTCGCTGCTGCCTGGTAACTGCTCGCTGCTGCCTGGTAACTGCTCGCTGCTGCCTGGTAACTGCTCGCTGCTGCCTGGTAACTGCTCGCTGCTGCCTGGTAACTGCTCGTTGCTGCCTGGTAACTGCTCGTTGCTGCCTGGTAACTGCTCGTTGCTGCCTGGTAACTGCTCGCTGCTGCCTGGTATCTGCTCGCTGCTGCCTGGTATCTGCTCGCTGCTGCCTGGTAACTGCTCGTTGCTGCCTGGTAACTGCTCGCTGCTGCCTGGTATCTGCTCGCTGCTGCCTGGTATCTGCTCGCTGCTGCCTGGTATCTGCTCGCTGCTGCCTGGTAACTGCTCGCTGCTGCCTGGTAACTGCTCGCTGCTGCCTGGTAACTGCTCGCTGCTGCCTGGTAACTGCTCGCTGCTGCCTGGTAACTGCTCGCTGCTGCCTGGTAACTGCTCGCTGCTGCCTGGTAACTGCTCGCTGCTGCCTGGTAACTGCTCGCTGCTGCCTGGTAACTGCTCGCTGCTGCCTGGTAACTGCTCGCTGCTGCCTGGTAACTGCTCGCTGCTGCCTGGTAACTGCTCGTTGCTGCCTGGTAACTGCTCGTTGCTGCCTGGTAACTGCTCGTTGCTGCCTGGTAACTGCTCGTTGCTGCCTGGTAACTGCTCGTTGCTGCCTGGTAACTGCTCGTTGCTGCCTGGTAACTGCTCGTTGCTGCCTGGTAACTGCTCGTTGCTGCCTGGTAACTGCTCGTTGCTGCCTGGTAACTGCTCGTTGCTGCCTGGTAACTGCTCGTTGCTGCCTGGTAACTGCTCGTTGCTGCCTGGTAACTGCTCGTTGCTGCCTGGTAACTGCTCGTTGCTGCCTGGTAACTGCTCGTTGCTGCCTGGTAACTGCTCGTTGCTGCCTGGTAACTGCTCGTTGCTGCCTGGTAACTGCTCGTTGCTGCCTGGTAACTGCTCGTTGCTGCCTGGTAACTGCTCGTTGCTGCCTGGTAACTGCTCGTTGCTGCCTGGTAACTGCTCGTTGCTGCCTGGTAACTGCTCGTTGCTGCCTGGTAACTGCTCGTTGCTGCCTGGTAACTGCTCGTTGCTGCCTGGTAACTGCTCGTTGCTGCCTGGTAACTGCTCGTTGCTGCCTGGTAACTGCTCGTTGCTGCCTGGTAACTGCTCGTTGCTGCCTGGTAACTGCTCGTTGCTGCCTGGTAACTGCTCGTTGCTGCCTGGTAACTGCTCGTTGCTGCCTGGTAACTGCTCGTTGCTGCCTGGTAACTGCTCGTTGCTGCCTGGTAACTGCTCGTTGCTGCCTGGTAACTGCTCGTTGCTGCCTGGTAACTGCTCGTTGCTGCCTGGTAACTGCTCGTTGCTGCCTGGTAACTGCTCGTTGCTGCCTGGTAACTGCTCGTTGCTGCCTGGTAACTGCTCGTTGCTGCCTGGTAACTGCTCGTTGCTGCCTGGTAACTGCTCGTTGCTGCCTGGTAACTGCTTGTTGCTGCCTGGTAACTGCTTGTTGCTGCCTGGTAACTGCTTGTTGCTGCCTGGTAACTGCTTGTTGCTGCCTGGTAACTGCTTGTTGCTGCCTGGTAACTGCTCGTTGCTGCCTGGTAACTGCTTGTTGCTGCCTGGTAACTGCTTGTTGCTGCCTGGTAACTGCTCGCTGCTGCCTGGTAACTGCTCGCTGCTGCCTGGTAACTGCTCGCTGCTGCCTGGTATCTGCTCGCTGCTGACTAATAACTGCTTGCTGCTGCCTGGTAACTGCTTGCTGAGCACACAGCTCAACAGTCCGTGGAAAAGAGGCCTTAAACTTCGTGTTTGAGCACGCATACATTTTCTCATGCAAAGTACTTCTTCTTCTTGTTTGAAGGTTGAGGCACTTAGTCTATTATATATATAGATTGCTCATCCGAGGGCGTGTAATAGGGAAGATCAATGAGATGCAAATATTTCTGAGTTCATGCAGGTTTATGTAAATATGTATGCATCTTGGAGGTGAGAGAGACCTGGGTCCCCTGGGCTGTCATGTGGACCAGTGTTTGTGATTTTAAATTTAATTTTTTGCAGCTTCTACGTTGCGGTTGACAGGTGAGTGGTTAGGGAGGGGACCGTGTGGGAGATGTGCCTACACGGGGCGTCCCTGTTAAACGACGCAATTCACGATTGCGTCCACCCGAAGCCTCCCACCTGAATGCTAATCTATGTAATTCCTGCTAGGTATGGTACAGCAGGCAAAGGGTGTATGACAGTGCACCTGATTTGGCTGACAAGCGTCTGCTGGCCAGATAGAGGCAGGATATTGCTCTGACTGGAAGTTAGCAATTGTGTTTGTTGCAGTTGGCATTCAGTTTAGAGGTGGTGGGGTGAGTTCCCTGGAGGTGAGAGGTCCAGGGCTTGCCCGCACTTCCCTCTAGGTGTCGCATGGTGGTTTGGGGGCCCCAGTGAGTGAGAGAGACCTGGGGCCCATGGGCTGTCATGTGGACCAGTGTTTGTGATTTTAAATATATATAGATTGCTCATCCGAGGGCGTGTAATAGGGAAGATCAATGAGATGCAAATATTTCTGAGTTCATGCAGGTTTATGTAAATATGTATGCATCTTGAAAATGGACCAATCCAGTCCCGCCCAGGATTAAATGGGTTGGTCCATTTTCAAGCTACATAATCCTGCAGGAACTGGGAAATACTTACGTCACTAATCATCCCTAGTGTGGAAGCTCACTGCCCCAAACTATCTCTGCTAGGTGGAGGGTTATCCACATAACTGCTTCTTCTGTGTGTCAGGTACTCTGGCAGCAAGATCTCTGCGTTCTGAGTTCCCAGCTCTGCCCACCTGCTGCAACCATTACCAGAGGCTCCTCCCCCTGCTGGATTCCTCTATCTCTCAGGTACTCTGGTGGTGAGATCTCTGTGCACCGGAGTTCCCAGCTCTGCCCACCTGCTGCACCCATTACCAGAGGCTCCTCCCCCTGCTGGATTCTTCTATCTCTCAGGGGCTCTGGTGGTGAGATCTCTGTGCACCTGAGTTCCCAGCTCTGCGCACCTGCTGCACCCATTACCAGAGGCTCCTCCCCCTGCTGGATTCCTCTATCTCTCAGGGGCTCTGGTGGTGAGATCTCTGTGCACCTGAGTTCCCAGCTCTGCCCACCTGCTGCAACCATTACCAGAGGCTCCTCCCCTGCTGGATTCTTCTATCTCTCAGGGGCTCTGGTGGTGAGATCTCTGTGCAACTGAGTTCCCAGCTCTGCACACCTGCTGCTCCCATTACCAGAGGCTCCTCCCCCTACTGGATTCCTCTATCCCTCAGGGGCTCTGGTGGTGAGATCTCTGTGCACCTGAGTTCCCAGCTCTGCACACCTGCTGCTCCCATTACCAGAGGCTCCTCCCCCTGCTGGATTCTTCTATCTCTCAGGGATCTGGTGAGGAGATCTCTGTGCACCTGAGTTCCCTGCTCTGCCCACCTGCTGCACCCATTACCAGAGGCTCCTCCCCCTGCTGGATTCTTCTATCTCTCAAGGATCTGGTGAGGAGATCTCTGTGCACCTGAGTTCCCTGCTCTGCCCACCTGCTGCACCCATTACCAGAGGCTCCTCCCCCTGCTGGATTCTTCTATCTCTCAGGGGCTCTGGTGGTGAGATCTCTGTGTACCTGAGTTCCCAGCTCTGCACACCTGCTGCACCCATTACCAGAGGCTCCTCCCCCTGCTGGATTCTTCTATCTCTCAGGGGCTCTGGTGGTGAGATCTCTGTGCACCTGAGTTCCCAGCTCTGCACACCTGCTGCACCCATTACCAGAGGCTCCTCCCCCTGCTGGATTCCTCTATCTCTCAGGGACTCTGGTGGTGAGATCTCTGTGTACCTGAGTTCCCAGCTCTGCACACCTGCTGCACCCATTACCCAAGGCTCCTCCCCCTGCTGGATTCCTCTATCTCTCAGGGACTCTGGTGGTGAGATCTCTGTGCACCTGAGTTCCCAGCTCTGTACACCTGCTGCACCCATTACCAGAGGCTCCTCCCCCTGCTGGATTCTTCTATCTCTCAGGGGCTCTGGTGGTGAGATCTCTGTGCACCTGAGTTCCCAGCTCTGCACACCTGCTGCAACCATTACCAGAGGCTCCTCCCCCTGCTGGATTCTTCTATCGCTCAGGGGCTCTGGTGGTGAGATCTCTGTGCACCTGAGTTCCCAGCTCTGCACACCTGCTGCACCCATTAACAGAGGCTCCTCCCCCTGCTGTATACCTCTATCTCTCAGGGACTCTGGTGGTGAGATCTCTGTGCACCTGAGTTCCCAGCTCTGCCCACCTGCTGCACCCATTACCAGAGGCTCCTCCCCCTGCTGGATTCTTCTATCTCTCACGGGCTCTGGTGGTGAGATCTCTGTGCACCTGAGTTCCCAGCTCTGCACACCTGCTGCACCCATTAACAGAGGCTCCTCCCCCTGCTGGATTCTTCTATCGCTCAGGGGCTCTGGTGGTGAGATCTCTGTGCACCTGAGTTCCCTGCTCTGCACACCTGCTGCACCCATTACCAGAGGCTCCTCCCCCTGCTGGCTCCTCCTATCTCTCAGGGGCTCTGGTGGTGAGATCTCTGTGCACCTGAGTTCCCAGCTCTGCCCACCTGCTGCACCCATTACCTGAGGGTGCGCACTGATATCTCTGCTCCCCATGTGTAGACACAGAAGTGGGAGAGTGATCAGGGCGGTTGCTGCGGATCTAGGATGACTCCTCCCCCTTACCCGATGAAGAGGCAGTGAGCTGACAGCTTCGGTGTATGAATGCCATTACCATACATAATGCGGATGTTTCTGGGTCATCCCACACGTGACTTCTGTGTTTTGTGCTCTCAGCTTCTTGTAAGTGAGTCACGCTGGAATAGTCGGAGTGTTTTGTGTGAAACATCCCTGCAGGGCAGGTGAGATGGGGAAAAGATGGCCTGCGCAGGTTAACCCTTTCTGAGGATCCGGACACAAGCAGGCTGCATGCAGAACAGCTTCCATGGAAGCACCCAGAAATCTGAGATCCATACAGGTGTCACCCCCACTTACTGATGGTATCCCACACTGATGACTTGGGTCATCGTATTGTAAATCCCGCAGTGGGGCCCACTCCTCTCCTCCCTCCCCTCTCCATAGAACAGGACAGGGTACTGAGCTGTGTGTCTGTAAAGCTTAAAGGACCACCAACGTAAAAAATTGTAAAATTTAAAATACATGGAAACACACACAAATAAAAAGTATGTTTCTTCCAGAGTAAAATGAGCCATAAATTACTTTTCTCCTATGCTGCTGTCACTTACAGTAGGTAGAAGAAATCTGACAAAACCAACAGGTTTTAGACTAGCCTATCTCCTCATGGGGGTTTCTCAGCACAGCTTTTATTCTTTATAAAGATATTCCCTGAAAAGGATTTATACACAGATGCTGGCCAGCTTTCCTACTCGCTGCACACATCTTTGGCAGTTGGATGGAGCAACTGTCATTTACTAAGTGCTTTTGAAAATAAAGAAAACCCTGAGAATCCCCCATGATAATATGGCTTAGTCCAAAACCTGTCGGTAATGTCAGATTTCTACTACCTACTGTAAGTGACAGCAACATAGGATAAAAGTAATTGATGGATCATTTTACTCTGGAAGAAATGTACTTCTTATTTGTATATTTTTACATATATTTTAAATATTACGATTACGAGTGGTCCTTTAATCAGGCTTACTGTTTCTCCTACTGCTGCCTGATTTGGCGTGATGTTTAGGTATTGAGGAGGGGGGGCATGGACAGGACTCTGGGAGGATTGCAGCTTGCCGGTGTGGAGGTCTGTGAGGCTGAACGGTGCTGGAGTCAGGCCTCCTGGCCATTATATGACCTCCGCTAAGCCAGGCAGTCACTTCTGCGCTGGCCTGGCAGGTGTTTGGTTCTACAGCGAGGCTTCCATCGTACATCAGCGTCTTCTACAAATAAACGCGCCCAGCGCTGAGGGGGGAGGAGATTCTGTCCCCAAACAAACTATCCCAGTATATAAACATCATGAAATCTATAATAAACATCTGTGCCTCCTAAAGGGAACCCGAGCCAAAGCTCAGGCTCAACAAGTGATGTATAAAGAGAGGGGAGCCTCAGGATTCTATTGAGCCTTCCCTCAGTGCTCTGATGCCCCCCCCCCACTTAGTCAGCGTGGCCCCCTCTACATCGGGGCCTTGCATGCGCAGTAGCATGTGACTTACTGCGCATGAACGGCAGGTGTGCTCACGAGGCTACTGCGCAGCCATGCCGAGGAGGAGGAGCTGTGCGGCCCGAAAGGATTATGGAGAATGCCTTGTCGCTAATCTTCCGTTGGGGGGGGGGGGATTCGCGCTCAGAGAGGAGGGACATTGGAGCACTGAGGGAAACCTCAATAGGACCCTGAGGCTCCGCTCTCTTTAGGTAATGATCTCATTTTGCACCTGAGCTTTGGCTCTGGTACACTTTCACCACTTTGACCCTAGGCCTGTTCTAATCTTATGTACCAGAGCAGTGGTGACATTTTAGCTGTTATTATTATTATTATTGATATATAAAGCTATGCCCCTATTTAATCAGCAATAACTTTTTCACTACTTATGGCACCTTAGTGATCTATACATCGTATTTTTTATGTGGGGGGGGGGGGGGGGTTTACACTCCAGAAATACTTTATTTCCTATACATTTTGAGGGAGAAAAAATGAAAAAATACAGCTTTTTTGTTGTCACCAATTGCAGTTTGAAAATAAACTGGGCCACTCTAGGAAAAGGCTTTCTAATGTATCCCCTTTATTTTAACACTTGAATTTCTGTGTGTTGCAGCAGCAAAGATATTTTATCTTGAAATAAAGGTTTTTTTTTTCCTTTCAAGAGAACCTGAACTAAAAATAAAAAGTCAAAACAACCATACACAGGTCATACTTACCTCCTGTGTAGTCTACTCCTTAATCTCTTTCCCCTCTCCTGCGCCCCATTTGTCCTTTGTGATCAATGGAATTCTCCGTCCTCCATTTTAAAAATGCCCATTACCCCATAACAGCTTCCTGGTCAGCACACTGTTACACTGTAATATCACCCACTTGAGCCATAGGGAAACATGGACATTACCTTACACATTCAGTTGTAACTGACAACTGCTGATATATAACTGACAGCAACTGGTATATTTCAGTTCTGACAAAATCTAGTCAGAACTGAAAGGGATCACTGTAAGAAGCAAATGGTGAACTTCTGAGAGGAACTGACGGAGAGGTTAGTAGGTAATATTCATTTGCAGCTACGTCATGTGTTTATTTTAAATAAGTAGCAGTAGGGTATTGTACCGTGTTAGCCATCAGTAAAAGCAAGAAGTTTTAAATCAGGATGATACACTTTATTGGCTAACTAAAAATGAATAAAAATAAGCAAGCTTTCGGCCTTGCAGCCTTCGTCTGGTTTACATCCTGTTAGTTTGCAGGCTGGTGGTACAGACAGCTTATATACATGCAACATCAAAAGGGAAAACAGATATTTTTTTTCAAGCATAAATACATGTCATTAAGATGCCTTAATTCAAACAGAACATCTAAATGGGGTTAGAGGTTGTAAGCTGAGATAAGGATCCTTGTTTACTCCATGCTCACAGACATGGGATTAGGATTGACCCAGAGGTATCGTAAATTCTTAGTTCACAAGTTCAGGTATAATGGCTGAGAAAGTTCAAATATCATCAGCCTCATACCAATATAAAAAGTTTTTGTCCTTATTCAAACCGTTCTGCACAGCTTTGAACCAATTTATAAATTTTGTTTCTGCTATTAAAGCGGAATATAACCCTGCATTTCAGCTTTGCTCTAAAATATTATTTACAGCATATTATATGCAAAAAGCATTTTTTTTACTAGACCATCATTGGAAGGGTTAAACACAGAAGTTTAAAGTTCTGTGGAGAGATATGCAGAAGTTCAGATTGTTACATTCTATTTAGTTATATGTATCTATTGAGAAATGTTACACACTCTTTGGCTGTCCTCCAAGCTCCTTTTTCAGTCAGAGAGATAAGTCACATTCAACACTTAGATACATTTATGTAAACAAAATGTATCTCTTTCAGCTTCGGATGCGTCTGCAGAAATCTCCAGGAACTTTAAAGCCCTGTGTAACCCTTCCAATGCTGGTCTAGTAAAAAAAAAAATGCTTTTTGCATATAATATACTGTAAATAATGTTTTAGAGCAAAGTTGAAATGCTGGGTTATATTTCGCTTTAATCGATCATTTGACGTTTTGAAGCCGCCCTTCAGGGCAGTGACACGAAGATCATCCATGCTGTGTCCGTTGGACCGAAAGTGTGTAGCAACAGGAAGTTCAGATCTGAAATCCCAGTTGCTACTCACTTTCGGTCCAACGGACACAGCATGGATGAACTTCGTGTCACTGCACTGAAGGGCGGCTACAAAACGTCAAATGATCGATTAATAGCGGAAACAAAATGTATGAATTGGTTCAAAGCGGTGGAGAAGGGTTTTAATAAGGACAAAAACGCTGCGAGGGCACCGATCAGCTACAGGGGGCTGAGGGAAGCCCCAGGTGAGTAAAACTTAAAGGATACCAAAACTGACATGTGTCATAATGAGATAGACATGGGTATGTACAGTGCCTAGCACACAAATAACTATACTGTGTTCCTTTTTTTCTTTCTCTGCCTGAAAGAGGTAAATATCAGGTATGTAAGTGGCTGACTCAGTCCTGACTCAGACAGGAAGTGACTACAGTGTGACCCTCACTGATAAGAATTTCCCCCTTTTTTATCTCTTTCTTGCTCTCAGAAGCCATTTTCTTCTAGGAAAGTGTTTTATAGTTGGAATTTCTTATCAGTGAAGGTCACACTGTAGTCACTTCTTGTCTGAGTCAGGACTGAGTCAGCCACTTACATACCTGATATTTAACTCTTTCGGGCAGAGAAAGAAAAAAAGGAACACAGCATAGTTATTTGTGTGCTAGGCACTGTACATACCCATGTCTATCTCATTATGCCACATGTCAGTTGTGGTATCCTTTAAAACTTCTTTATTTTAAATAATTTTACTCGCTTCAGGTTCCCTTTAAAGTGTATACTTGCCCATAGGCAGCGGAAAGTGGCTGCGCGCGTACATGTGTACATGCATGCGCACGTGTGCACCCCTCATCCCCACAGATCATCTCTCCTACAAAACTCATCTTTCAAAATGTCTGTTTTGCAGGAAATGGTTAAGAAGTCCTTAATTGTCTAACCATCAGGAAAAATGCAGCGACTGTCGCCATTTTTTTAGAAGTAGACCTGTAGGGCTATTCACCCACGGGTAATGTGTAACCCACTGTGCGCATAGTACACTGATTATTTTGTGTGTAGCATTGTGTTGTAGTATTCTGAGATCCCCTCCAGTATTGGGCAAGGCAACCCTGTGCGAGGGGCTCCCGCCATGCCAGGCTGGGGTGGCAGGATGTCCCGCAGACATCGCTGGGAGAGGGAAGGGGTATGTAAGGAGAGCGGGGGATGGAGGGGTCTCTATCAGTTATATTCCAGTTTCCTGCTCTATGATCCCATCCCAGATCTGAGTCACCCCACAGAGGAAACCCCCCCTCTTCCTGCCCCTCTGCACGGCCTTCTGTCTCTGGGCCCAGATATTATTCATAGGTGTGGCCCACACTGCCCCTGGGGGAGGGGAGGGGGCTTTCTCCAACGCCTATCCTCCGTTACTTGTTTCCCTCCCTCTCAAAATTCAAATTTAGAAAAAAATTGTAAAAAAATGTAGCCTTATTGGCAGCACCAAAACAGACAGCAACTGCCACAGTCTCTGAAATCAAAGCAACAAGAGCTTTATTGGCACGACCAAGATGCGTACTCAGTACTTCCTCTCTGCTCTAAAAGACACGCAACAGCATAATCACCTTTAAAGAAAAACATTTATTTGTTACAGCTGATACAAATCCTGCAATATAGCTGCAGCATGTCTACTTCCTGCTTTCATGGAAGCAGACATAGGGTTAACATCGTGTGTTTACAAATTAGCTGCTCTGCTGAGGCAGCCAGCTGACAAAGTTGAGCGATCAAATTCCAGTGGTGATTAGACACACATGAGGGGGGATTAGACAGGCTAAACTCTCTAAATACATACAGGGTGCATTGCGCTCTGTGTTCCTTCTGTCCTGTGCAAGAGTTCAGGTCTGTCTTACCCCTTCCTTCCGCCTTCCATAACATTCTCGGGGGGTTGGGGCCTTCGGCACAATTTTCCTACCCGCAGTCCTGTTTTGGCATCTATACGCTAACATTTTTAAAATCCTCACACACTTTCAGCCAGCTAAATTTTTGATAATCTGCATGGGGGTGATAGGAAGGCTGTCATATTTATGTCTGTTTAAACAATGCAGATTGCCTGGCTGTTCTGCTGATCATGCCTCTAATACTTTTAGCCATAGCCCCCGAACAAGCATGCCGCAGATGAGGGGTTTCTGATATTATTGTCAGATCTGACAAGATTAGCTGCATGCTTGTTTCTGGTGTTGTTCAGACACTACTGCAGCCAAATAGATCAGCAGGGCTGCCAAGCAACTGGTATTGTTTAACAGGAAATAAATATAGCAGCCTCCATATACCTCGCACTTAATATGCGATATACATTTTACTTGGGCTAGACTCGTTGTTGGGTGGTGTAAGCACACTTATAACTATCTGGGACACCTGCCATGTGTATGTATGTATGTGTGTGTGTGTGTATGTATCTATCTATCTATCTATCTATCTATATATCTATATATCTATATATATATATATATATATATATCGGTGGGAAGCTTGGCGCTCGTGCTTCCTGCGATGGCGCGATCTGCAGCGGCAGAAGTGAGACAGCAGCTCATGAAAGGTGTTGATTGATGCAGAGTGAAGCAGACTATCTCCTGTAGATGCTGCATTGAGGGTGAGGATGGGCTGAGCGTAGGAGGGGGGCTCCAGGAATAGAGTCCGGTGGGGCTGGGCGGCAGCTGGTAGGGTGTGGGCGCTCTCCGCACGCGCCTGCAGGGCTGACGTATCTCAGCGATTCGCCTTCAGCTGGAGGCCGCTCAATCGCTGCTTTCCAATGTGTGAGGGAATTAACCCTTCAAGATCCTGCGCAAACAAATGCTAGAGGGACTATTGTAAAAATAACGTAAAAAATATATATTTTTTTCTTAACTATATTCATTTATGGATGATTTAGTCAGTGTTTGCCCATTGTAAAATCTCTCCTCTCCCTGATTCACATTCTGAAAATTATCACTGGTGGTGACATCTTTACTACTGGCAGGTGCTGCTCTGCAGAATGTTTGACTACTGAGAGCTCTGAAGTCAGTAGAAAATATACTTGATCTCCCAGAATGTTCTGGGAGGAGAATTTCGTATAGCTAAGCAGCCTAGGTTAATCCCCGTGGGGGGGTTGTTACATACCAATATACAGCTATATATAG
The DNA here is from genome assembly GCF_040937935.1 of Hyperolius riggenbachi. Taxonomy (NCBI): domain Eukaryota; kingdom Metazoa; phylum Chordata; class Amphibia; order Anura; family Hyperoliidae; genus Hyperolius; species Hyperolius riggenbachi. The sequence continues at coordinate 15,509,226 of NC_090648.1, forward strand.
ATATAGGAAGTGTTTCTGATACTGAAACCAAAAATAATACCGTATAATTGGGTATCCTGAATAATTTATTGCATTCTACTATATGTCACTACAGGGCCTCTTTAAGGTGGTTATACACTTATACATGGCTATGAGACCCCCTATGCAATTGCCTACAGCCACACCCCTTATTAAAGTGGACCTGAACTCTTGCACTGCACAGAAGGAAAACAGAGAAATGCACCCTGTATGTACTTAGAGAGTTTAGCCTGTCTAATTCCCTCTTATCTGTGACTAATCACAAGTTGTTATTAGATTCCTCAGCTGTATCAGCTGCCTGCCTCGGCAGAGAGTTAATTGGTAAAAACAGGATGTTAACAATATGTCTGCTTCCATGAAAGCAGGAAGTAGACACACTGCAGATTTATTGCAGGATTTGTGTATCCGCTGTAACAAAGACATGTTTTTCTTTAAAGGCTATGTTGCTGTTGTGTATCTTACAGAGCAGAGTGTAAGTCCTCAGTTCAGGTCTGCAGTCAATAATTTGGTTTGATTTTTGCCATAAATTACAATTGTGCAGCCATGCTGAGGCATCGATCTATCGCGGTTTGGCAGATGTGATCACGGCGTATGAGCACCCTTTTATATGTGCAGTACGCTTTCATTATAGAGTTTAGCCCCTCATCCCCCTTACTATATATACAGTATTCAAAGCAGTTATTCTTTTCCTGTACTGATAGTACACTAGCTGCGGTGTGTGCTGGTAGCTAAGTGCCTCTGAGATCTTCCCCACTGCCTCTGAAGAATTTCCGCCACTCCCCTCTTGCTGCAATGTATCCCTCTGCTCTCCTCTCTGGGCAAAGTTTAGCAAATACTGAGGACAAATACTGAGTCTCTGCTGTCTAACAAGACCTGTAAGTGTTTTATCTCTGCACTCGGCCGCTGACCTGTCGGTTACTGCGTTGAACTGACGGCTGTTGAGAATGCTGAGTGAAGAGGGGGATCCGTGTCTCCATTAGATAGGCCTAGGATACTCAAAAATTAAATTGATCTATTTAAAACGGACCTGAAAATTCCTTTGTTACAGCTGATATAAATCCTGCAATTAATCTGCAGTGTGTCTACTTCCTGCGTTCATGGAAGCAGACATAGGGCTAACATCCTGTGTTTACAAATTGGCTGCTCTGCCATGGCAGTCAGGTGACACGGGGGAGATCAAATTACGACTTGGGATTAGTCACAGATGAGGGGGGATTAGACAGGCTAAACTCTCTGAATACATGCAGTGTGCATTCCTCTGTTTTCCTTCTGTCCTGTGCAAGAGATCAGGTCCACTTTAAATAAAACCTGCTTGGAGAAAGAGAAACTGCTTCCGTTCGGTGTCCTCACACAGCAATAAGGGACTCAACATCGCAAAGATGCCTCCAGGGAGAAGGTTCTGAGTCCTGAGTCATCTTCCTGTCAAGTCCTCCTACTATCTGATTCCCCCTCCGCTTCCTCACCGCCGCCCGTCACACCGGATTCCACAGATAAAACAAGATGGCCGCTTCCTCTGACTTATGTCGTATTTTGCTCATTTCTTTGGTCACTTTGTATATGGCGAGATTCATTTAAAAGTAATGTTTTCTGTTTTTTTTTTATTAATTTTTCTTTATTCAATATACCACCCCCCCTCCCCCCCAAAAAAAACAAACGAACAAAACAAAAGCAACAAAAAAAACGTTTTTTTTTTTAACATTTGTCTATACTGCCCTTGCAATATTACTGCTTTGACTGTTTCACCCTTAACCAGGCAGCAAGTACCCCGCAAAAACAAAACCACACAATTGGGAAGTCATAAATGATAGGATAGAGAAAATGAGGGGAGTGGAACCAACAATCAAAAAATAGTTTACAAAAATATCAAAAAGACTTTAGTAATCCAAAAACACACTATTGGGAAGCCTGGCACATGAATAGGCAGAGTGCCCCCTAAATATAATTATGCAGTGGTCCCCCAAAATTATAATTAGGCAGCTCTTCTAAAAAACAATAAATCTCAAAACCTAATTAGGCAGAGATCCCCTTTAAAGAGAACCCGAGGTGTGTTTAAAGAATATTATCTGCATACAGAGGCTGGATCTGCCTATACAGCCCAGCCTCTGTTGCTATCCCAAACCCCCCTAAGGTCCCCCTGCACTCTGCAATCCCTCATAAATCACAGCCATGCTGTGAGGCTGTGTTTACATCTGTAGTGTCAGTCTCAGCTGCTCCCCCGCCTCCTGCATAGCTCCGGTCCCTGCCCCTGTCCCTTCCCTCCAATCAGCAGGGAGGGAAGGGATGCAGGCGGGGACTGGAGTTCTGCAGGAGGCGGGGAGAGCAGCAGACTGACACTTTAGAGATAAACACAGCCAGCTCTGACAAGCTGTTTGTCAGCAGCATGGCTGTGATTTATGAGGGATTACATAGTGCAGGGGGACCATAGGGGGGTTTGGGATAGCAACAGAGGCTAAGCTGTATAGGCAGATCCAGCCTCTGTATGCAGATAATATTCTTCAAACCCACCTCGGGTTCTCTTTAAACCTCCAAGTGATTTAAAGTGGATCTAAGCTCAGAATTGCCTCTTTGCTCTAAAATATTAGGGACAGTATGAAAACAATCATGGAGAAAGAATTCTTTGTTACGATGCACAGAAATCCAAAAAGAAAGCCATAAAAATGTACTGGATGAACTTTCGGGGAGCAAGGGAAGGGTTAAAGGAAACCAGAGAGGGGGGGGGGGGGGTAGTTTTGGACATACCTGGCGCTTCCTCCAGCCCCATTCACATGGATCGCTCCCACGCCGCCATCCTCCGCTGCCTGCCTGCAGCTCCGGTATCGGGTCCCCAAACTGCCTCCAGTCGCGGCCAGTCTGCGCAAGCGGAAGTGCGCTCTTTACGCATCTTTCCTGCAGCCGCCAGAGAGATATGTAGAGGGTGCACTTCTCTTGCGCAGACTGGCCGCGACTGGAGGAAGTTACAGGACTCGGTACTGGAGCTGCAGGAAGCAGCGAACGGCGGCGTGGGAGTGATCCGTGCGGATGGGGCTGGAGGAAGTGCCAGGTATGTATAAAACTTTCCCCCCTCCCCCATCTCTGGTACACTTTAAAACATCTGTCTTTTCCTACTGGTTAGGTTATGTTACACTCAACCGTAGCTAAATAAACAAACACAGCTCAGTGCAGCTGATTTCTACACCATTTCTATGTGGAATGAACACTTTTCAGTCTGTTCTTTGCAAGAGCTCGGGTTCACTTTAGGCATCGCCCCCCCTCCACAGTGCGGAATGTTTTTTAGTTTTTGTTTTTTTTCACTACCACAAATATTATTTGATATTTTCAATCTGCAGGTAATAATACACAAGAGACTATAGGACAGCAGATTATCCACCGTTTACAAGAAAGTGAAAATGATCTCATTCTGCGTCCGCATGCAGCAATAAGGAAATCGAGGTTATAAATACGCCTTCAGGGAAACAAACAAGTCCCGAGTCATCTCCACCAATTTACTCTTCCTCATTCCTGATGCACCTTTTCCCCGCCGCCCGTCCGACCGGATTCCACAAGTAAACACGACGGCGTGTACCTCGGACGCCAGTCCTGCTTGTTTTTTTTAGTCATTTCTGAAGCCGCTTTTTTCATGGCGAGGATAAACTTGAAAGTAATTTTTATTTATTTTGTTTGGTATTAAAATGTATATTTTAGCATTTTTCTATAGTGGCCATCAATTCTTACTTATGACGGTTTCACACTCCGTTGCAGCGTCTCCAAATGCGTACGTGCAAAATAGGCGCCACAGAAATACAGGCCCCGGAAAGAGAATATCTGTAAGGCCTTGTTCACATTACAAATTGCCCGCACAATCGCAAGTGCTTAGCGTTTTTGTGAGCTCTTTTGAGAACGATTTTTCCCCTTCACTTTCAGAGCGATTTGCGCTTCGGTAAGCACTTTTGTCCAGCGGTTTTTTTTTTTGTTGTTGTTTCTTTTTTTCTTCTTCCTGACGTCCCTCGAGAAGTGAACTCTTTGACCTGAAACTGAGTAAATACAATGTATTTATTCTTCAAAGACGCTGGTGAAATCGCTTTTCAAAAGGGATTTTTCAAGCACTTTGCGATTTCCCTATACTGTGTATTAAAGCGCAAACGCTCAGGAATTATTGCAGGAGCCGCGTTTGCGATTGGAGAGAAAGCTCGTCGCTCATGTGAGAACACTCGCATAGAGCCCTCTTCCACTAGCATTGCATTGCGTTATCACTGTAAAAGTCGCTCCAGAAAGCGATTGCAATTTGCGATTTCCAAATCGAATCACTATAGTGGAAAATACTTCTCATGATTTCTATGATAAAGTAGCAACCTTAGCGGTTTGCGATTCAGCGGTGCAGTGGAAAAAGGCCCATAGAGCTACATTGCAGAAGCGCTTTTAGTGCCCTTTTCCACTAGCGGCGTTTGCGATGCTGAATCGCAAAATCGCAAACCGCTAGTGATTTTGAAATCGCTACGGTTTGCTTTTTAACATGGGAATTGCGGTAGGTAATTTCCACTACCGCGATTCGTTTTTGACTCAAACGCGATCGCACCGTGGAGCGATCTTTGCCGCGATTTTGCTATGCAGCGCATTGCATAGCAAAATTTTGAACACAATCGCCGGGAAGTTTCCTGCATTTGCGATTCAGCAATCGCTAGTGTTTAGCGCGAACGCTAGCGATTGCTAGTGGAAAAGGGCCCAAGTGATTTTAAAAATCGACAGCGCTTGAAAAAAAAAAAAGGCGGAAACACTCTTAATGTGAAAAAGCCCTAACATTACCAATATTCTACTATTGGGGAGTGAGAATTCTGATAGTAAAATAATCTGTAAAGTTTTTAGATATTTTACTATCTCTAAACCTAACCCTGCTCTCTCCCCCTATCAATGCCTAACTGACCCTCAACTGATGTGTAACCCCAAAAACCCTCCCCACCCCCCACAATCCCTAACTGACCCCCTCACAGGTGCCTAACCCTAAAAAACCACTCCCTGAACCTATGCCTAACCGTACCCATCCCCCTCATCCCCCACAGGTGCCTAACCCTAAGGGCCCATTCACACTTGTGCTTTTTCAGAGTGATTTCAGAAGTACTGAAAATCGCTAGCGATTTGAAAAACGTGTGTAGATTGAAAGTATATGAAAGTGTTCTCATCTAAGCAATTTGCGATCTGCTGAAACACAAACGTGTGTCCTGCAGCGTTTTCTGAGCGATTCTGGAGCGATTCTGCAGGCTAAATTGAACTAGAAATCACAAAATGCTAATCGCTGCAAAAACGCTGGAAAAACGCTTTCTATACAGTTAAAAAACGCCAGAAAATCGCTCAGCGTTTGCGTTAGCGTTTAGCGATTTCTAGTGTGACTGTACCCTTAAAGAGAAACTCCGACCAAAAATTGAACTTTATCCCAATCAGTAGCTGATACCACCTTTTACGTGAGAAATCTATTCCTTTTCATAAACAGACCATCAGGGGGCGCTGTATGACTGATATTGTGGTGAAACCCCTCCCACAAGTAACCCCTCCCACAAGAAAAGTTCGAACTTTTGTGGGAAATAGCGGTTTACAGCTGTTTCCAACTGCCAAAAACCAGGCAGGAGCTACATCACCTGCCAGCAGTAAAATGTTCACTGGAGTTCCTCTTTAAAGACCACCCCCTGAAACTATGCCTAACCCTAATCATCCCTCCCCCTCATGATCCCTAACTGACACCCTCACAGATGCCTAACCCTAAAAGACAAGCAATATTGCCTGGCAAGCAATATCTCCCTCTGAACATAGAACTCTCAGTAACAAACATTCTGTACAGATCACCTGACAAGACTAAACAGGTCACCACCAGGGATAAAAATGTAGATCAGGGAGAGGAGAGGTTTTACAATGGGCAAACACTGACGAAATAATCTGTATATGAATATTGTAAAAAATAAGCAATTTTATTCATTACATTATTGTCACTACAGTTCCTCTTTCAGTTTTCAGAGTTGGAATGCTATGTATCTCTTATGGACCGAGCTGAAGATGCGATTATTCAGCACAGAATCCAGCGCTGTGCAGGAGTCGGGGAAAGGGGGGGGGGGGGGGGGGTGCAGGGCGATATCTGGGATAATTTTAGCTGGAGCGGAGCCTTGAGTCGGTCCCTGCGGAGGGTGTGATGTATGGATTGTGTAGAATTCCCGTCCTCGCCCTTTCTATATATAATCGCTGCAGCTGCTGGTCACTTATTGCTGATAACAGCTGTACAGAAATCCGCCTGGATGACACACGTATGTGGGGACGCAAGCAGGCGTGTGCGGGATATTTGTAATGGAAACAGAGGCGCCAGCAGAGTCAAAATTAATCATAGGTAAAAACAGATAAAAGTTGGGGGGCAAGAGTGGACTTACCTCCCCAGAACCAAACACAACCACTATGTATGGTTAAACAAGATTTAATTCGTACTCCAGAACAAATGCAACGCGTTTCGCGTGTCTCTAGCCGCTTCCTCAGGCAATAATACAGGTAGGAGTAACTCAGAAGTTGTGTAGCCAAGTACAGCGCCTCCTGTGCCTGATATTAGTCTCCATAGACCTTTCACGCAAACCAGGATATTACACCGCCCCTGAAAGCTGAGGAGACGCGGCGCACTCGCGATCAATAAGGGCTCGTTTCCATCTGCGCCATTTTAGCCGCGATTTTGGGAAGGCAGCGCAATGTGCGATCGCAGGGACATCAGAGAGCGCATAGACGGCACTGTCTGATGTTTCCATACATGTGCTGCGATTCACCACCGAATCTATCTCTGTCTACAAATACTGTTCATTTCTGGTGCTTCTCCTGAGAAATATTGGTCTGAAGGTGCATACACACATCCAATGTTGATTGGGCAATTACTGGCTTATTTTACCACTTCCAGGTAGTATGAGGGCCGACAGATTGTGAATACCGTGAGCAGATGGTGTAGGTAAGCTCTCATACTACACGGGAGTAGTAAAATTGGCCAATCAAAATTGCATGTGTGTGCCAGCTGTTACTTGGCCCATTTGTAGAGGGGGTCAACCAGATGCTAATGATTACATCGTGTGTTATTAGAACAGCTTCCTTCTGGAAAATGTTTTAGACTTACAAAAACTAAAGCTGGCCATACACTGGCCCGATTTGCCGCCGTTTCGACAGCAGATTCGATCACTGGGATAGAATCTGCTGCCAATCGTTCGCGCTACACGCCGAATTTCGATCCATTTCGTCCGATCCCGTCGATCGCTCCGTGAGGAAAATTACCGTCGATCTCCCGCGGGTAGGGAGCGCGTCGCTAGCGGCGTTCGAGTGTCCGACGACCGACGCAATGGAGCCGCATACATTACCTGCTCCACCGGCGCGACTACCCCCGGTCACCGCTGCTCCGTGTCCGCGCTGGTCTCCGGCATGCTTCAGTTCCTCCTGCCCGGCAGGAAGTTTAAACAGTAAAGGACGCTCTACTGTTTAAACTTCCTGCCGGGCAGGAAGAAGTAAAGCATGCCGGACCTGGAGACCAGAGCGGAGAACACAGCGGAGACCTGGGGACTGGAGTCGCGCCGGCGGAGCAGGTAATGCATGCAGGCGGGGGGAGCGGCGGCAGCACCACCACCACCACCACCACAGATTGTGAACGGTTTCAGGCTGAAATGCTAAGTGGTCATGTTGGTTAGGAGTGTGTGCAGTGCAATGTATGTGGGAATGGAATGTTCTGTTGTTTTGCTTTTGCTGCAAAATTGCACTTTAGAATTTCGTCGTACAATTTTGGTTGTTGCAATGACAATAAAGATTTCTATTCTATTCTATTCTACATCTTGCAAGCAGATCATGTAGTATTTTTGGATTCCAGGAGTTGTCCAGGAGTTTCATTATATATATATATTTTTTAATCGTTAATGCTTTTAACGAGTGTTAATAATCTGCGTTCTTGGCAATCGATTTTCCGATTTTGGCCATGATGTAATTGTTGTTGCAGAAGCTGTGATTTGGTCTTGGAAGAGTTAACTCCCCTGTGTAATATTTTGAATGTGAAACCTTATCCCCCCTCACCCCACCCATATGCAGCGTGCGTCACCGGCCCCCCTCTCCTCCAGGCTCCCCGGCCACTACGCCCAGCAGACTCTGACAGCCCAGCAAAGGTACAGAGGAGGCGGGGGGTGGGGGAGTGTATGGGGGGGGGGGGGGCTGTGCGGTCTCCTTATTGCTGACTGTATGCTTTCATACAAGCAGGTGTTTTTTGCAATGTTATGACTCGGAGAGGGACGGTCACTGATTTCCAGACACAGCTGGGGACAACGGCCGGGCCCTGGACAGCTGCTGGCCCTTACATGTGTCCTTGGACTTCAGTTTTGGACAAGTGCATGCTGGGATGTGTCAAAGTACCATTGGAAGCAGAAATATTTGCCCAGCCCTGCGCAGAACTCCGCGGCCAGCTTGTTTTCAGCTGTCAGTATGTTCCTTGAGTAGCTAATGTCAGATTAAACATTTCCAGGACAAGGACCTCTTCTCCGGCCACTTCCTGTCCCATGGACTGTCATTGCTCTAGGCTGCACTCTCCGTAGAGAGATCCAGTCTGTGCCCTGCCCCCTCGTAGACTGAACAGTAGAATGATGCAATCCAAGAAGGAATAGTGGCCTCACCCACAGAGCCTGGACTGGAGTGTAGTGATTGTTTTACTGCCTTTAAAGCATGAAAAGCATGAATCAGACACCACTAACTTCGTATGAATTGATGCAGAATAATATACATGCTACCCCCCCCCCCCTACATTAGAGTGTAAGCTCCTCTGGTGCAGAGACTGATGGGAATCTATCAGTGATCTCTGTACAGCACTGTGGTATATGTCAGAGCTATATAAATGTATAATAATAGTGTGTGACTGTGGTGAGGACATTAGAGTGTAAGCTCTTGTGGTGCAGAGACTGATGGGAATGGATCCGTGATCTCTGTACAGCACTGTGGAATATGTCAGAGCTATATAAATGTATAATAATAATAGTGTGTGACTGTGGTGAGGACAATAGAGTGTAAGCTCCTGTGGTGCAGAGACTGATGGGAATGGATCAGTGATCTCTGTACAGCGCTGTGGAATATGTCAGAGCTATATAAATGTATAATAATAGTGTGTGACTGTGGTGAGGACATTAGAGTGTAAGCTCTTCTGGTGCAGAGACTGATGGGAATCTATCAGTGACCTCTGTACAGCGCTGTGGAATATGTCAGAGCTATATTAATGTATACAGTATAAGTAGTTAGATACAGTGCTTTCTGTAGGCGGTGGTGGTTTATTGATTGCTCAGCCATTAGTGACAGAGGCAGGCTGGGTAATCATGCGGTCAGAGTGCGGTTTGCTGTCTGTATTCTCTCGCTGGCGGCGGTTGATGTTTGTGGAGCGTTTAGTCTCCTGCTTGGGGCTGATGGCCGTAATTTGGCCTCCATTTGCTTTAATCTCATTAATGATGGCGGAACAAAGCCTCGTACTGTTTTAGAAGCCTCTTACTATTCAGAGAATAGCTGAGCTCCGGTTTACTGACGTCTGTCAATAGATCTTATTGTCTTATTACTGGAATCGGTTCCTATAATGGCGCCAATTATCGGTTATCAAACAGTTAATGAGTAATGAGCAATAAACCCTGAAACCGGCTCGGCTCTGTTTGGCAAACATAAAGTGTGTAAGTAGCTGCAGGAAACGCGGCGAGACGCTCGCGGGCAGCTCAGGTGGAATTCAATGGCCTGTTATTGTTACTAGTAAGTGGTTTCATTACATCCTGTGATGACTTGAAAATTCCAGCAGGCATTTCCTATGGTATGCTGTCTGAAGCTAAAGTGCAGTTTGCATAGCGTTAGAAAAAGCAGGTCAGAAAGTTCTCTTCTCTATGTGGATTTAGGACTCATTGCTTAAAGGTCCTCTGTTGCAAAAATCTTAAAATTTAAGATACATGTTAACACATACAAATAAGAAGTAGCAAAAAATCAATAGAACAGAAATGTCAGGCACTATAGTTTAATGGTGAGTGATGGCACAACATATATTGACAGTGCAAAGGCAAGTGCTGCAAAATCACAAAAAATAGTCCAAAGCTGTACCTGGGTGTGGGTGGGAGGCAGCGGTGGTGGGCGCCAATGAGGTGCACGGCCTAACGACCGTTTCGCATAGGCTAACGCCAAGCTTCTTCCGAGGTTAGTGCACAAAGTGTTAGAACGTCGGCGGGATTAAATGCGCGTCTGCCAGGTGACGCGCATCCCGTCCGCCGTGGAGGGCCCGCCTTTAACAATACGCTACAACAAAAGTGCCCGGATACAGGCTGAGAAACGCTTGGTGGAACGCATCACCCCTTTAGGCGGCGCATCAGGCGAGGAAGAGGAAGACCTAAGAAACAAGAGTCACTTGGGAGGACAAATCGAAAGGGAAAGGCAAGAAGAGGAAAATTCATCAGTAACGATGCCCTCTAATATTAAAACCAATTTGGTGAACTTAACCACTGTGGAGCTGCCAGAGGAAGTGGAGAGCCTCCTTAACAAGGGACTGAACTTTTCTTTAGTACAATAATTTAATTATTCACAATTTAAAGTAGATCTATACAAAGGCATTCGAAAACTAAACATCCAGCATCATTTTGGGAAAATGAAAGCAGAAGAAACTCTGTCCCTGTTAGGCCCCCAAAAACGAGATCAATCTTTTGTAGGCACTCTGGGCTTTAGCCCAGAAGGATCATGGAATGACAAGGAGCTTGGAGAAATTACAGCTCTGAATGAGCTTTTAGTGGAATCGGCTTTGGTTGAGGTACCACAGTCTGACAACACTAGATTCAAACCATGTAGGTCTACCATGCCCTTTCCTACACAAACTGGTTCCTGTATAGATCTTTTTGAGAAACAGATAGATAGTGAGGTTAAAGCCCTAATCTATCCTAAAGAAATTCCTAACCTCTCCCCCACAGAAAGTAGAGCTTTACAGTGGCTGAAAAACCGTCCAGACCTGACTGTTCGAAGGGCGGACAAGGGGGGATCCATTGTACTCCTTTCAACAGAAAAATACAAGATGGAGGCCCTTAGGCAATTGTCGGACACTACAACGTATAGACCCCTTCGAAGAGACCCAACGGTCAGCTATCATTCTGCCTTGAGGTCTCTTCTTTGCAGAGGGGCAGACAATGGCTTTATAACATCTACTTTAGCTAATAACCTTCTACCTTCCTTCCCGGTTAAACCTGTATGGTATTGTTTACCCAAAATCCACAAATCCCTGACCGACCCCCCGGGCCGGCCCATTGTGTCGGGCCTGGGGTCGGTCACGGAAAGACTCTCCAGATATCTGGACCACATCCTCCGGCCTTTGTTGACACACATCCCGTCACATCTCAGTGACACCATTGATGTGTTGGGGGGCCTTGGGTCCTCATTGTGGTGTAAGGATGATCTGCTGGTAACCATTGACGTCACAAGTCTCTATAGTAGAATTCCACACCTGGATGGCATTAGTGCTGTGAGAATGTTTTTAGACAGGGAGAACAAATTGGAACCCCACAATGATTTCATTTGTGAATGTCTACAATTCGTTCTCACACACAATGCCTTTCTATTTGGTGACACCTGGTACCAGCAGATATCGGGCACCGCAATGGGGACCCCGGTTGCTTGCACTTATGCTAATCTTTTTCTAGGTGCCTGGGAGGAAGTTTACATACATTCTGATAACAACTCTTTTCGATCGGCTCTGAGGATGTGGTCCAGATATGTGGACGACGTCCTAGCCTTTTGGTCGGGGGGTGTTCCACTCCTACAGAGTTTCTTAGAGTATCTTAATCAGAACGAAGTCAATATGCAATTTACAATGGAGTGGTCAGAGGAGAAGATCTGCTTTCTTGATCTTGAATTGGTTGTCACACAGGATTGTGTCGTGACGAGGGGCTACCGCAAGCCCACCGCCTCCAATGCCATCCTACACTGCAACAGCTACCATCCCAAACATGTCACAGAATCCCTTCCTTTTGGACAGTTTCTGCGTTTACGCAGAAACAACACCAAATTGGAGGATTTCATTAAACAGGCAGAAGAACTTAAAGTGAGACTCCTCGCCCGAGGTTACAGTGAGAGTAGTCTCAATGCAGCTATTAGAAAAGCAACTGACAGAGATAGGCTGGAGCTGGTGAAAAGAAAGGAACACAAAAAATCCTCTAAAGGCCCGGGAGTATTCTCGTTTCAATTCTCCCCTATGGCCAAACAAATTAAATGGGCCTTTTGTAAAAACTGGTCCCTTTTACTGGAAGACCCCATTTTGAAGGATGTTCTACCATCCCAACCACTCGTAGCCTTTAAAAGGGCACCCACAATTGGTGATCTTCTGGTGCATAGTGACTTCCGCGAGACTCCACAGCGCACCTGGCTGAGTGACTTTGCCTCTATAGGAAACCATCGTTGTGGCTTCTGTAAAGCCTGTCCCCTAATGAAAACTGGCAAATCTTTTCAACTAGGTCCAGTTCAGTGTAGCACTTCATTCTTTGCTACATGCAGGACCAAATTTGTTGTATACGCCATTTGGTGTCCTTGCCAACGTTTTTATATTGGTAAGACGACCAGAATGGTTAAAGAACGTATTTTAGAACACGTTCGCCTCCTTCCCAAAAACAAAGGTTGTCCACGCATTGTTGAGCACATGTCTATAGCTCACAATAGCAACCCAAGCCTCCTTTCTTTTGCCTGTATTGATGTCTGCAATACCCCACATAGGGGTGGCGACCGAAAGAAACTCTTACTCAGACAGGAAGCGCATTGGATTTTGCGTACCAATGCTATGGGGGCTTTGGGTCTTAACGATTACGTCGATCTTGCCTGTTTCTTAGACCCTTAATATTCCTGGTGTCTTTTTATTCCTGGTGTCTTGGTGCTCATCTCTGAGCCACTATCATTGTTGCCCTGACGGCTCCCACCATGGCCATCTTTTAAATATATTTTTCTATGGCAATAATTTATATCTTTTTATATACCTATAAGCATTTTGATATATTGTTCGAGATTCCCCTATTCTAATACATATGTATATATGGTAGGCCATGTTGCGACCCAATAGTGCCTCAATACTGTGGTGTCTGGTCCTTGGGAATTTCTTATCCCACCCTCTTTCCTGATACCACAGTGTTCCATTCCACTTCTTTATTCTTTATCTTCCTTTTCTGGTTTCACCGTTACACTTCTTACCTTTTCCTTTCTAATTTCACCTTCACCCTTTATGGGACACTGTTTCCCCGCCCTTCTAGTGCGCTCAACTATTTGCGTCCTTTTCAAGGCTAAGTGGTAGTCATTATGCTAACAAGCATGGATTCGTGAAGTTTATTCCGTTTTCTATTTTTGACTTGAGATTTGATATGGGCATATGTGTTGGATGCCAGCATATGGCGTCCCTCGTTATATGCCCATTTGCGCGCATTCTCGCAGGCCCGAGTACTCCCCTTGTTGGTATTGCGGGCCTGTTTGCATAGCGCTGCCCGGTGCTAGGCCACGTAGTTCCGCATGATAGGCGGGGCTTTCCTGTAGCCATGGCAACCATTCTCATAATCCACTACTCCTTGGTGGATGCGTTGCCGTTGACTGCTGTGCAATACGTCATGACGTACGTTTGCACGCAGTCTTGACGCGACGATGCGGTCCACCAAGCGTTTCTCAGCCTGTATCCGGGCGCTTTTGTTGTAGCGTATTGTTAAAGGCGGGCCCTCCACGGCGGACGGGATGCGCGTCACCTGGCAGACGCGCATTTAATCCCGCCGACGTTCTAACACTTTGTGCACTAACCTCGGAAGAAGCTTGGCGTTAGCCTATGCGAAACGGTCGTTAGGCCGTGCACCTCATTGGCGCCCACCACCGCTGCCTCCCACCCACACCCAGGTACAGCTTTGGACTATTTTTTGTGATTTTGCAGCACTTGCCTTTGCACTGTCAATATATGTTGTGCCATCGCTCACCATTAAACTATAGTGCCTGACATTTCTGTTCTATTGATTTTTTGTCATTTTTCTACTAACCGTCATGAGCACATAGTTCCACGGGTGTTGTTGTTGCCTGACACTCACAGCGCTTACTCGAGTGCCTGCCAGCTCTCCCTTATCTACCAAATAAGAAGTAGGCTTCTTCCGAGTTAAATGAGCCATAAATTACTTCTCTCCTATGTTGCTGTCACTTCCAGTAGGTAGTAGAAATCTGACATTACTGACAGATTTTGGACTAGCCCATCTTCTCATGGGGGTCCTCAGAGTTTTCTCTATTTTTAAAAGCACTTAGTGAATGGTAGCTGCTCCATCCAACTGCCAAAAAAATGTGCAGCAAGCAGGGAGGCCGTCCAGCAATCCTTTTATAAATCTTTTTCAGGGAATTTCTTTATAAAGAATAAAGGCCATGCTGAGAATCCCCCATGAAGAGATGGACTAACCCAAAACCTGTCGGTAATGTCAGATTTCTACTACTTACTGTAAGTGACAGCAGCATAGGAGAAAAGTAATTAATGGCTCATTTTACTCTGCAGGAAATGTACTTCTTATTTGTATGCGTTTTAAATTTAAAGCATTTTGCGACAGTTCCTCTTTAAACACACACTTTGTAACACACATGTTTTACAGAAAGTTCTGCTTGCTCACCAAGCGGCACCTACGTATTCCAATGGTCTGCAGGGTAAAGCCAGTCAGCAAATGTTAAAGGACAACTGAAGTGAGAGGGATATGGAGGCTGCCATATTTATTTCCTGTTAAACAATACCAGTTGCCTGGCAGCCCTGCTGATCTGTTTGGCTGCAGTAGTGTCTGACTCACACCAGAAACAAGCATGCAGCTAATCCAGTCAGATCTGACAGTCATGTCAGAAACACCTGATCTGCTGCATGCTTGTTCAGGGGCTATGGCTAAAGGCACAGTACATACACCAGACCTGCAGAACCAGACCTAGCATGGCCTGAACCGAAAGAAAGGAGACTCTCCATTCCACAGTCTCTGTCTGCAGCCGGTCTCCATTGCCCCTCCTACCATCAGTATGCAACTTATGAGCTACATTACTTCTGGAATTCTATATGCGTCAAAAGATAAGCAATGCAGATGGGGCCCTGAGCGCTGCCACTGCCTGAGACCCCTCCCCTCCCTGCCCCCGCATGCTGGAGAGGTAAAGCGGGCAGCCCTCCCCAGTGCTCTCTAGGGGGGTAGTGGAGACCGGCTGCACACGCCGTCCCTGCTGCCACCTTACTATATGAAACTGTCTCCTTTCATTCTGTTCAGCCTGTGCTGTATCTGGTATTGAAGGTCTGGCTGCATGTACTGTGCCTTTCCTGGTAGTGAAACCACTAGGGGGGGCTGCCCTTTTTGCCCCTTCTACCAAACATGTAGTGGTCCTGGGCAATAGCAGCTCTGACGATCCTACCTGCGCTGCTTGGATGTGTTTGAAGCAAATTATGCATGCCTGAGGTTCCCAGCTTATGTTCCCCTGAGGTCCCCACCTCACGCTCCTCTGAGATTCCCAGCTTATGTTCCCCTGCGGTCCCCACCTCACACTCCTCTGAGGTTCCCAGCTTATGTTCCCCTGAGGTCCCCACCTCACGCTCCTCTGAGATTCCCAGCTTATGTTCCCCTGCGGTCCCCACCTCACACTCCTCTGAGATTCCCAGCTTATGTTCCCCTGCGGTCCCCACCTCACACTCCTCTGAGATTCCCAGCTTATGTTCCCCTGCGGTCCCCACCTCACACTCCTCTGAGATTCCCAGCTTATGTTCCTCTGAGGTCCCCACCTCACGCTCCTCTGAGGTCCCCACCTCACGCTCCTCTGAGGTCCCCACCTCACGCTCCTCTGAGGTCCCCACATCACGCTCCTCTGAGGTTCCCAGCTTATGTTCCCCTGAGGTCCCCACCTCACGCTCCTCTGAGGTCCCCACCTCACGCTCCTCTGAGGTCCCCACCTCACGCTCCTCTGAGGTCCCCACCTCACGCTCCTCTGAGGTCCCCACCTCACGCTCCTCTGAGGTCCCCACCTCACGCTCCTCTGAGGTCCCCACCTCACGCTCCTCTGAGGTCCCCACCTCACGCTCCTCTGAGGTCCCCACCTCACGCTCCTCTGAGGTCCCCACCTCACGCTCCTCTGAGGTTTCCAGCTTATGCTCCCCTGAGGTCTCCAACTCGCGCTCCTCTGAGGTTCCCAGCTCACGTTCCTCTAAGGTCCCCACCTCACGCTCGCCTGAGGTCCCTAGCTCATGTTCCCCTGAGGTCCCCACCTCACACTCCTCTGAGGTCCCCACCTCACGCTCCTCTGAGGTTTCCAGCTTATGCTCCCCTGAGGTCTCCAACTCACGCTCCTCTGAGATTCCCAGCTCACGTTCCTCTAAGGTCCCCACCTTACGCTCGCCTGAGGTCCCTAGCTCATGTTCCCCTGAGGTCCCCACCTCACACTCCTCTGAGGTCCCCACCTCACGCTCCTCTGAGGTTTCCAGCTTATGCTCCCCTGAGGTCTCCAACTCACGCTCCTCTGAGATTCCCAGCTCACGTTCCTCTAAGGTCCCCACCTCACGCTCGCCTGAGGTCCCTAGCTCATGTTCCTCTGAGGTCCCCACCTCACGCTCCTCTGAGGTCCCCACCTCACGCTCCTCTGAGGTCCCCACCTCACGCTCCTCTGAGGTCCCCACCTCACGCTCCTCTGAGGTCCCCACCTCACGCTCCTCTGAGGTCCCCACCTCACGCTCCTCTGAGGTTCCCAGCTTATGTTCCCCTGAGGTCCCCACCTCACGCTCGCCTGAGGTCCCTAGCTCACGTTCCTCTGAGGTCCCCACCTCACGCTCCTCTGAGGTCCCCACCTCACGCTCCTCTGAGGTTTCCAGCTTATGCTCCTCTGAGGTCTCCAACTCACGCTCCTCTGAGGTTCCCAGCTCACATTCCTCTAAGGTCCCCACCTCACGCTCGCCTGAGGTCCCTAGCTCATGTTCCTCTGAGGTCCCCACCTCACGCTCCTCTGAGGTCCCCACCTCACGCTCCTCTGAGGTCCCCACCTCACGCTCCTCTGAGGTTCCCAGCTTATGTTCCCCTGAGGTCCCCAACTCACGTTCCGCTGAGATTCCCAGCTCACGTTCCTCTAATGTCCCCACCTCACGCTCGCCTGAGGTTCCTAGCTCACGTTCCTCTGAGGTCCCCACCTCACGCTCCTCTGAGGTTCCCAGCTTATGCTCCCCTGAGGTCCCCAACTTGCGTTCCCCTGACGTCCCCAACTTGCGTTCCCCTGACGTCCCCAACTTGCGTTCCCCTGACGTCCCCAACTTGCGTTCCCCTGACGTCCCCAACTTGCGTTCCCCTGACGTCCCCAACTTGCGTTCCCCTGACGTCCCCAACTTGCGTTCCCCTGACGTCCCCAACTTGCGTTCCCCTGACGTCCCCAACTTGCGTTCCCCTGACGTCCCCAACTTGCGTTCCCCTGACGTCCCCAACTTGCGTTCCCCTGACGTCCCCAACTTGCGTTCCCCTGACGTCCCCAACTTGCGTTCCCCTGACGTCCCCAACTTGCGTTCTCCTGACGTCCCCAACTTGCGTTCTCCTGACGTCCCCAACTTGCGTTCCCCTGACCTCCCCAACTTGCGTGTTCCCCTGACGTCCCCAACTTGCGTGTTCCCCTGACTCCCCAACTTGCGTTCCCCTGACTCCCCAACTTGCGTTCCCCTGACTCCCCAACTTGCGTTCCCCTGACTCCCCAACTTGCGTTCCCCTGACTCCCCAACTTGCGTTCCCCTGACTCCCCAACTTGCGTTCCCCTGACTCCCCAACTCGCGTTCCCCAGACATTCCCAACTCTCGTTCTCCTGAGGTCCCCAACTCTCGTTCTCCTGACGTCCCCAACTCTCGTTCTCCTGAGGTCCCCAACTCGCGTTCTCCTGAGGTCCCCAACTCGCGTTCTCCTGAGGTCCCCAACTCGCGTTCTCCTGAGGTCCCCAACTCGCGTTCCTCTGAGGTCCTCACCTCATGCTCCTCTGAGGTTCCTGTCACACATTCCTCTGAGGTCCCCAGCTTATGTTCCCCTGAGGTCTCCAACTCATGTTCCTCTGATGTTCCCAGCTCACGTTCCTCTAAGGTCCCCACTTCACACTCGGCTGAGGTCCCTAGCTCATGCTCTTCTGAGGCTCCCAACTCACAATCCTCTGAGGTTCCCAGCTCACGTTCCTCTGAGGTGATCACCTTCTGTTCCTCTGGGGACCCCCACCTCATGCTCCTCTGAGGTCCCCAGCTCACGTTCCTCTGAGGTCCCCAGCTCACGTTCCTCTGAGGTCCCCAGCTCACGTTTCTCTGAGTGGTCCCCAGCTCACGTTCCTCTGAGGTCCCCAGCTCACGTTTCTCTGAGTGGTCCCCAGCTCACGTTCCTCTGAGGTCCCCAGCTCACGTTCCTCTGAGGTCCCCAGCTCACGTTCCTCTGAGGTCCCCAGCTCACGTTCCTCTGAGGTCCCCAGCTCACGTTCCTCTGAGGTCCCCAGCTCACGTTCCTCTGAGGTCCCCAGCTCACGTTCCTCTGAGGTCCCCAGCTCACGTTCCTCTGAGGTCCCCAGCTCACGTTCCTCTGAGGTCCCCAGCTCACGTTCCTCTGAGGTCCCCAGCTCACGTTCCTCTGAGGTCCCCAGATCATGTTCCTCTGCGGTACCCTGCTTATGTTCCTCTGAGTGGTCCCCGGCTCATGTTCCTGTGATCAGCCAATCAGGTGTACTGTCATACACTCTTTGCCTGCCATACCAAATCTAGCAGGAATTGCATAAGGTAGCATTCAGGTGGGAGGCTTCGGTTGGATGCAATCGTAGATTGCATCGGTTACAGGGGCGCCCCGTGTAGGCACATCTCCCACACAGTCCCCTCCCTAACCACTCACCTGTCAACCGCATCCTGGAAGCTGCAAAAAAGAAATTTAAAATCACAAACACTGGTTCGCACGAGAGCTGGGGGCCCCAGGTCTCTCTCACTCACGGGGGCCCCCAAACTACCATGCAATACCCAGAGGGAAGTGCAAGCGAGCCCTGGACCTCTCACAACCAAGGAACTCACCCCACCGCCTCTGAACTGAATGCTAACTGCAACACACACAATTTGCTCATGGCCTACACAGGGCACCCCTGTAAAAGATGTAATCTACGATTAGGTCCAACCGAAGCCTCCCACCTGAATGCTAATTTATGTAATTCCTGCTAGATTTGGTACAGCAGGCAAAGGGTGTATAACAGTACACCTGATTGGCTGACTGGTGCCTGCTGACCAAATAAAGGTAGGAAAGTGCTTTAGCTGGGAGTGAGCAAATTGTGCGTGTTGCAGTTAGCATTCAGTTCAGAGGCAGTGGGGGTGAGTTCCCTGGTTGTGAGAGGCCCAGGACTCACCTGCATTTCCCTCTGGGTATCGCATGGTGGTTTGGGGGCCCCAGCCAGTGAGAGGGACTGGGGCCCCCGGCCCTCGTGCGAACCAGTGTTAGAGATTTCATTCAATAATGAAAGTCAAGGAGAGGTTTCCAAATAAACAGTCCTGCACTAGTCATTTGTTCTAACAGTATGAAGAATGCATGCTGAGGAGATGACTCCGTGATGGAGATCTCATGTAGGAGCAATTCATCATTTGTTAGGTGATTAGGTTGTACTTTTGTACCTTACTGGTTGTGATCTGCTTATACAAAAAGGAAAATGGAGATATGGACTTATAATCGGGACCAGCCGGTTAGACACTTATAAATCACTTAAAGGGAACCTTAACCGTCACTTAGTTTAAAAACAACCATTGCAGTCAATGTAGGTTGCACAGCAGATGCTTACCGCACTGTCTGCTGATTCCATTAGTCCCTCTGAGCCCTGTAGTGCGCCGCATCTTTTCCAGACGACTGATCAGTCACCCAGTACTTTCCCCGGAAGTACTGTCTAATCTGCCTCCCTCGCTTGGTCCTAACGCCCATCTATTCTTCGTGCCTGCGCAGTAGTCCACCTTGCGCGCAGGCGCATTGAGAATCATAGCGTGCGCGTGAATCAGACTGAATCACGCTTGTCACGCTGTTAGTCCATGTAGCATACTCGTGCGAGAGCACTCCCCTCAGCTTCTCGCACGAGACAAATAGCGTGGCAGCATTGCTCAAGGCAAGCTGTTAGATATTTGACTCACAGTAATCAAAGCGGACAATTCATTAATCTAATAAGTAAGTGAATAGCAATAACATATATGGATTTGAACAAAGTTTTGCAAGTACTGCTTTCTACAAGTTTTTGCAAGTAACTTTATATTGCCGGCTGTATGTTCCTCTTACTACCAAATAGTGGGCGGTGCTTTGCACAATGAGGAAACACAGCCGGTGTAGTGTCAGAATGGGCAGCCCCGCACGTTGTGCGGTGCGACTAGACAGTGTATGCGCATGCTCCCCAATGAGACGCTCTATCTGCGTGCTCATACGCAGCAGAAGCACATTATGACAGGGAGAACACGCTGAACGCTAGTCAGCCGGGGCTCCACGCTGCCCCGGAAGTAATATCTCGCTGTCGCCGCCATCTTGATGACGTCATGAAAACGAAACTGTGCCACAGAGGGATAACGGGGGAGAGCAGAGCGGCGAAATTAGAAAGAATAGATACAGCTACCTGTAAGTAATAATGGAATGCTTTCATTTTAAAAAAACAGCTCACAGTTAAGGTTCCCTTTAATAAATTGATCAGGTGCTTTTCTGTAAATTCGTGAAATGGAAAATTAATCTAGGACTCACGTGATTCATCTGTAAATCTTAAGGGGCCCATACACTGGTTGATTTCAGCGATCGATTCTAAAAAAATCAATCGCAAATCGATTCTATAGAATCGGCCGATCGATTTTAATTGATTTTGACCGATTTGATCTATCTGACAGGATGAAAAATCTAGGTTGATCTGCTGCTGGCTGCAGATTGATGGCCCATAGAGTTGCATTGGATCTAATGGTGCAGTAATGCATCTAGATTGATTTTCAATAGATTTCCAATAGATTTCCTTCTGAAATCTATTGGAAATCTGTTCCTAGTGTGTGGGCACACATCGGATAGAATCCTGTCAGATTCGACCTGACAGGCATCTGACAGAAATCTATCTTATTGTCAAATCTGCTGCAGATCTATCAGTGTATGGCCACCTTTACCAATCTTTTGTCAGCTCGTGTTGTTTTTGTGTTTACGTTTCTTATCTTCTCCATCCACAGCGTTGCCTCCAAAGCTCTTCCAAGACCCAGATGAGCGATTGACCAAGATGGGGTCATGTCCTCCTCAGTCGGCCTGTCCGAGTAGATGCCGCTGTGCTTGCCACCAGCTAAGGCCTGGTTTTGTGTTGGTTTGGCTTCCAGAAGCTTCTGTGCCTCGTGGTCCCCATGTCAGTGAAGCCTCGGACTCCTCCGACGACAGTGGTGTCTTCCATAGGGTCCTGTCTGTGAACGATGACGAGGATGATGGAGGGAAGTGGAGTGCCAGACTTCTGAAGGACAAAATGACAGCTGCCACTAGTTACCCTGTGAGGCGTCGGTCTCTGAAATACGGGGAGCGTTCCAGACAGGACTCTGCGGATGGGGTTGGGGATGAGAAAGTCAACACTGGCATTGTTCTCACCTCTTACAAATCCACGTCTGAGTGTAATTTTAATGGTGATTTAACTAGCCCTACGTGTGAGGGGGAAGATAGACCCAAGAGTGAAGTGTGTAGGTCAGGCACCGCCCCTGAGGTTCCTAAACACGGTGCATCCTCTCTTTCTAAATCAAAAGCTGGCGGAGATGTGGACTTTTCTGTTGCCAGCTCAGAGGCCCCCTCTGTTAACACCTTACCTAATGGACCTTCCCTTGAAGACAATAACAATGACATCCCCATCACAAAAAATTCTAAATTAAAAAGTATCTCATTTTCAGACCAGGTTGTGCCAATCACGGACAAATCCATCCATTCTAACTCTGGTGATTCCACGGAAAGTCTAACCGGGTCAGCCATCACGGACAACTCAAGTGCTGCTGCAGAACTTTCAAAATCAGATACAGGGGATGAGCGGACTGGGGATTTGAGGTCTAAGATCCGTAAACCAGCCCGCAGGAGTAAGGTGCCCCCTCTGTCCCTCTGCGATCCCCCGGATCTCACTGCCATCATACCCCCTAAAGTTCCCAGCAAACCTCCTCGGGGGGCCGCCCCTCCTCCCCCGCCAGCTCCTCCTCCGTTTCTGAGAAAGGGATCATTGAAGAGATATTCCACAGGGAACACGGAGGAGGCCATGGAGAAAGATCGGAAGGCCCCGTTCGCTAGCCTTCCCTTAGATGTCGGGATTAGAGGTCGAGACCGCCGGTCTTCATCTGAGGATACAAACGGTGAGTGGTCTAAGGATCTGCATGTCCGCCAAGGCCATCCTCTGATACCTGGGGACGGTCAATGAGTTTATAATCATTCTGAGTTGATGCAAACGGTATGCAGATTTTGTGCAACATGGAAATAGCATTTGGAATAGCAAATGCAGCAGTTTATTGCCACATTTCATAAAATTAGCACAACCTTCACCTCAGCCGCTCATACATCATTTTTACACTTGGCTTTAATCTATCGAGTTAAGCGTGGTCCGGTGTTAAAGTGGCCATACAACAGGCCGATCGACCATCCAATTTCATTATTATAATCTAATGAAAATTGGTGCTGCCAAGAGCATGCCCGATTCACGGTGCACCCAATTTCGGGCCGAGCATGTCAAATGGACATGCTGTAAGATGTCTGGCCGTCGTGGTCGGTCAGGTGCACAGCGGCAACGGTAAGCGATATCGGGATGATCTACAAGCGCAACGAAACCCCCAACACTACCCCCCCTAATGTTTAATGTGCCCCCCCCGGTGCTCAGTGCCCTATACATCACCTGTCCATGGCCGCCGATGGCTCCGTCCATACATGCGCCCCATGTGGTTGCCGGTGCATACATGGGTGACATCACACATTCTCCCACATTACTATGGCAACCACGTGGGGCACGTGTATGGATGGACTGCGCCTGGAGCCAGCAGAAGACAAGTGGCGGCCACGGACAGGTAATGTATAGAGCACTGGGCACCGGAGGGCACGTGTATGGATGGACTGCACCTGGAGCCAGCAGAAGACAAGTGGCGGCCACGGACAGGTAATGTATAGAGCACTGGGCACCGGAGGGCACGTGTATGGATGGACTGCGCCTGGAGCCAGCAGAAGACAAGTGGCGGCCACGGACAGGTAATGTATAGAGCACTGGGCACCGGAGGGCACGTGTATGGATGGACTGCGCCTGGAGCCAGCAGAAGACAAGTGGCGGCCACGGACAGGTAATGTATAGAGCACTGGGCACCGGAGGGCACGTGTATGGATGGACTGTGGCTGGAGCCAGTGGAAGACAAGTGGCGGCCACGGTCAGGTAATGTATAGAGCACTGGGCACCGGAGGGCACGTGTATGGATGGACTGCACCTGGAGCCAGCAGAAGACAAGTGGCGGCCACGGACAGGTAATGTATAGAGCACTGGGCACCGGAGGGCACGTGTATGGATGGACTGCGCCTGGAGCCAGCAGAAGACCAGTGGCGGCCACGGACAGGTAATGTATAGAGCACTGGGCACCAGAGGGCACGTGTATGGATGGACTGCACCTGGAGCCAGCAGAAGACAAGTGGCGGCCACGGACAGGTAATGTATAGAGCACTGGGCACCGGAGGGCACGTGTATGGATGGACTGCACCTGGAGCCAGCAGAAGACAAGTGACGGCCACGGACAGGTAATGTATAGAGCACTGGGCACCGGAGGGCACGTGTATGGATGGACTGTGGCTGGAGCCAGTGGAAGACAAGTGGCGGCCACGGACAGGTAATGTATAGAGCACTGGGCACCGGAGGGCACGTGTATGGATGGACTGCACCTGGAGCCAGCAGAAGACAAGTGGCGGCCACGGACAGGTAATGTATAGAGCACTGGGCACCGGAGGGCACGTGTATGGATGGACTGCGCCTGGAGCCAGCAGAAGACAAGTGGCGGCCACGGACAGGTAATGTATAGAGCACTGGGCACCGGAGGGCACGTGTATGGATGGACTGCACCTGGAGCCAGCAGAAGACAAGTGGCGGCCACGGACAGGTAATGTATAGAGCACTGGGCACCGGAGGGCACGTTATGGATGGACTGTGGCTGGAGCCAGCGGAAGACAAGTGGCGGCCACGGACAGGTAATGTATAGAGCACTGGGCACCGGAGGGCACGTTATGGATGGACTGTGGCTGGAGCCAGCGGAAGACAAGTGGCGGCCACGGACAGGTAATGTATAGAGCACTGGGCACCGGAGGGCACGTGTATGGATGGACTGCGCCTGGAGCCAGCAGAAGACAAGTGGCGGCCACGGTCAGGTAATGAATAGAGCACTGGGCACCGGAGGGCACGTGTATGGATGGACTGCGCCTGGAGCCAGCAGAAGACAAGTGGCGGCCACGGTCAGGTAATGTATAGAGCACTGGGCACCGGAGGGCACGTGTATGGATGGACTGTGGCTGGAGCCAGTGGAAGACAAGTGGCGGCCACGGACAGGTAATGTATAGAGCACTGGGCACCGGAGGGCACGTGTATGGATGGACTGTGGCTGGAGCCAGTGGAAGACAAGTGGCGGCCACGGACAGGTAATGTATAGAGCACTGGGCACCGGAGGGCACGTGTATGGATGGACTGTGGCTGGAGCCAGTGGAAGACAAGTGGCGGCCACGGTCAGGTAATGTATAGAGCACTGGGCACCGGAGGGCACGTGTATGGATGGACTGTGGCTGGAGCCAGTGGAAGACAAGTGGCAGCCACGGACAGGTAATGTATAGAGCACTGGGCACCGGAGGGCACAGTGAACACTGGGAGGCCAGCGATCCGGCGGATGTGGTGTCACAAGGCCGATTCCAGATCAGTTTTAGCATGAAATTGGTCGGGAATCGGCCTGTGGTGTATGGGCAGCTGACAGATCTCTCTCTAATCAGATTGGATCACAGAGAGATTTGTCTCTTGGTGAAATCTGCCCATCATCACCTGATGTATGGCACCTTTAGTTGTGGAGCAGATTTGCCGACATCAAACCAACAAGCAGTGATTCATACCTTGAATAATACGTTCCTTCTTCAGGCTCCATACAGATCTGTACGGTTGTGAGTCAGTACTGTATCATGCATGAAGAGAAAATGCAACATTCTGAGAACTTGCACTAAACCATGTACAGGGGGAGGCTTACCACAGAGAGGGATCGATCCATTCCCTCAACACACCACACAGATTTTCAATAGATTTCAGCACTAGGCCTCATTTACACAGACCATTGAGCTGTGTGCTCAGCAAGCAGTTACCAGGCAGCAGCGAGCAGTTACCAGGCAGCAGTGACTCAGTGAGCAGTTACCAGGCTGCTGTGAGCAGTTACCAGGCTGCTGTGAGCAGTTACCAGGCAGCAGCAAGCAGTTACCAGGCAGCAGCAAGCAGTTGTTAGTTTGAGAGACATTTCACTGCCTATCAACAATCCGTGGAAAAGAGGCCTTACATCAGTTGAAAATATTTGCACTAGGTCCCCCCCGCCGGTGCTTCTTTCCCTATCTTCTCTCCACCGCCGGCGCTACTTCCTGTCCCACCTCTCCCGGCCATTAGCGACATATTCTTGACCAGCCGCAGATTGAGTGATTTCTTCCATCTGGTGTGATCGACCAAATTGATTGATTTTGGCCAAAAATAAGTAGATTTGTTTCTGATCAAATAAACAAATCGGCCGGATATCAATACAAGATCTGGCCAGTGTATGGCAATATTTTAAAGGTGTTACGTGAATCAACATTTGTTGGTTTGATGTCAGCTTATCTAAGTTATCATTTATTCCCATACTGGTAATAAAGTTTGGCTACATACTTTAAAGTGAACGTGAGGTGAGAGTGATATGGGGGCCGCCATATTTATTTCCTTTTAAACAATACTAGTGGCCTGGTAGCCCTACTGATCTATTTGGCTGCAGTCGTGTCTGAATCACACCAGAAACATAGATTAGTGTAGTGTGGCATGCAGCTAATCCAGTTACACTTCAGTCAGAGTTCCTGATCTGCTGCATGCATGTTCAGGGTCTCTGGCTAAAAGTATTAGAGGCCGAGGCTCAGCAGCACAGCCAGGCAACTGGTATTGCTTAAATGACGACTGAAGTGAGAAGAATATGGAGACTGCCAGATATATTTCTTTTTAAAGAATACCAGTTGCCTGGCAGCCCTGCTGATCTATTTGGCTGCAGTAGTGTCTCTGAATCACACCAGAAACAAGCATGCAGCTAATCTTGTTAGATCTGACAATGTCAAACACCTGATCTGCTGCATGCTTGTTCAAGGGCTATAGCTAAAAGTATAGAGGCAGAGAATCCGCAGCATAACCAGGCAACTGGTATTATTTAAAATGAAATAAATATGCTGCCTCCATATCACGCTCACCTCGGGTTTACTTTAACCACTTGCTGACCAGGGCTTTCTGCACTGATCGGTGCTGCGTGGGCTCTCCAGCCCGCAGCACCGATCAGGAGTGAGCCAGGGCGATCAGACTACCCCCTTTTTTTCCCCACTAGGGGGATGTCCTGCTGGGGGGGTCTGATCGCCGCCGGCTGCAGTTGCTTAGCGGGGGGGGCTCTTCAAAGCCCCCCTCCGCAGCGTTCTCCGCCGTCTCTCCCACTCCCTCCCTCTCCCTCCCCCTGTGAGCTGCGCAGGACGGATTTCCGTCCTGCGCATTGAAGGATAGGCTTCAGCCTATCATATGCCGGCGATCCCCGGCCAATCAGAGGCCGGGGATCGCCGATCTGCCTTACGGCGCTGCTGCACAGCAGCGCCGTATGATGTAAACAGCGGGGATTTCTTCCCCGCCTGTTTACATTTTGCCGGCGAGCCGCGATCGGCAGCTCTCCGGCTGTTCACGGAGACACCCTCTGCGAACTGACATGGAAAGGCCGCTCTATCGAGCGGCCATTTCCATGGTAACCCGCAGACGACCAGTTTACGCCAATCGGCGTTAGCTGGTCGTCAAGAGGTTAAGTCTCATGCACACGCATAGTGCACAACCATCTACACGACAAGCCATTTACATGACAAGTAAGTACACACACGCCAACCAGCTAAACAGCCAACTCACTTAAAGGACCACTGTCATGAAAAAAGTAGGCAGTTAAAAA
The DNA here is from genome assembly GCF_040937935.1 of Hyperolius riggenbachi. NCBI lineage: Eukaryota > Metazoa > Chordata > Amphibia > Anura > Hyperoliidae > Hyperolius > Hyperolius riggenbachi. The sequence goes on from NC_090648.1 coordinate 15,536,398, forward strand.
TCTGACAGAACCAACAGCTTTTCCTGAACAGCAGTTTAACTGCCAAAATAGTAAGGTACCAGCCAGCCTCCCTACTCACTTGCACACTATTTTGTCAGTTAAGGTTCCCATAGACCTAACGATTCTGGGAAGATTCGACAAAGAGACAAATTTATCTCTAATCGATTAGAGATAAATTTGTCTTTTTGTTGATTCTGCCCACATATACTACAGGCCGATTCCCGTCAGATTTCATCATGCAATCTTCAGGGAATCAGCACCGCCCCTGCTCACCATGTATAAATGTGCCCGGTGTGTGCATTTATACGTTACCTGTCCTGTAGCAGCCTCCGTGCAGTGTCCGTAACCTCTGGGCAGCTCTCAGTACACGCTACTGGCGCATAGTGTATGACGTCACAGTGTATGCGCCAGTAGCGTGGACAGAGAGCTGCTACAGGACAGGTAACGTATAAATGCACACACCGGGCACATTTATACATTGCGTGGGTTTCGTCGCCTCGCTGGTTCCAAATCGGCCCCCGTACCGCCGCACACCCGACCGACCAACTTCGGCACGACATCTTGCGGCATGCGCAAATCGACCATGCGACCAATTTCCGTTGCGAAATTGGTTGCTTTGTCGATCAGGCATGCACTTGACAGCACCAATTTTCATCCAATTCGATTATAATAATCGAATTGGATGGTCGATTGGCTGCCAAGTCGTCTGAGGTATGGCCACCTTTAGACTTTGCAACTGCTGTTCAGGAAATGCTGTTGAAAACAAAGAAAAACCTGAGAATCCCCGATGAGGAAATGGGCTGGCCCAAAATCTGTTGGTTCTGTCAGATTTTAACTGCCTACTTTTATTTGCGGTGGTGGTCCTTTAAATACTATGTGAAATGACAAACTGCACAACATGACCGCATGCAAAAACAGCAAAGTTGTTCAAACGACTTGTACACACGTTCCAACCTGCCTGATAGTTGGTCAGATTGATCCGCCGGTTGGATCTGGCAGTCTGCCTGTTGTCAGTTGGTCATCTGGCTGTTGGTCAGCCGCACACATGTCCAACTATCTTCCAACAGACAAGTTTAGATGACAGATGTGCAGATTGTTGGGAAGTGTGTACGAGCCGTTAGTGGGGTGGTAAGGTGCCCATACACTCGTCAGATTGGCAGCAGATAGATAAGAAATGCATCTGATGATCTATCTGATGCGTTTTTAGAACATTTTTTACCAGGATAGAATTCCAATAGATTTCAGTTTGAAATCTATTGAAATTCGATCTGATGGCATTTTTTTGCCATCAGATTTCCATTAAGGCCAATGCAAACTGATAAGCAATCTCATCAGATCGACCTACATTTTTCACCCTGCAAGTTCGATGGAAATCCATCGAAATCGATCGAAATCGGCCGTCGATCGGTCGATTGGCCAACCGATTTGCAATCGGGATCGATCGGTCGGCCAGAAAATCGGCTGAGTGTATGGGCTGCTGTAGACAAGGAAGCGGGCTGATCTGAATGTGTATTCTTTCTTTTGTGTTGTGGACTGTTGTATTTGTGGATTAAGTCCCACCTGTGTTTATGTGACACGGATGGCTGATAAAAGGGAAGAGAGAACAGCGAGGGGTTTCTGATAATCATATTCTAGTTCCCGAGACTTCTGGACACGTCCGCATTTTATCAGAACTGTAACAAACACCGTCTGTCCCACTAAGGAATTACGGGATCTTCTTAATCCTATGCTAATAAAGTGTTATGTTTGCCAATGGCACTCACTAATAGAATACTTAAAAGCGGACCTGAACTCAGAACTTCCTCTCTGCTCTTAAAGATACACAACAGCATAAAAACATTTTTTTGTTACAGGTGATATAAAACCTGCAATAAATCTGCAGTGTGTTTACTTCCTGCTTTCATGGAAGCAGACATAGGGTTAACATCCTGTGTTTATAAATGAGCTGCTCTGCCGTGGCAGTCAGCTGACACAGCTGAGAGGTCAACTTCCAGTTGTGGTTAGTCACAGATGAGGGGGGATAAGACAGGCTAAACTCTCAGGGTGCATTTCTCTGTTTTCCTTCTGTCCTGTACAAGAGTTCAGGTCCGTTTGAAAAGTGCTTATTTTTTTTTACAATATTCATTAATAAATTACCGGTATGTAGTCAGTGTTTGCCTGTTGTAAAACTTTCCTCACCCCGATTTACATTCTGAAATATATCACAGGTGGTGACATTTTTAGTCCTGTCAGGTGCAGCTCTGCAGAATGTTTGTTTAATGAGCGTTCTAAAGCCAGTAGAAAATATACCTGGATTCCCAGAATGCTCTGGGGAGTAGAATTCAACATAGCTAAAAACAGTATAGGCAGGGGCGTCTCACCCACCAGGCAAGTATAGGCGGTTGCCTGGGGCGCCATGAGGTGGTGAGGCGCCATGAGGTGGTGAGGCGCATTCCCCCGCCGCTGCTACCGTGACCATGTTTTTTTTTTTTATATATTATATTACCTCCCGACTCAGTCCCCGGTGCTCGGCACGCTACCATGTGCTCAGCAGTGCCTCCACCTCCACTTCTCCCCAGCCAATAGAGCAATCAATACTGCTCTTCTCTGCCAGGCTCCTTCTTTAAAGCCGTGCCCCTTCTTCTCAGTAGCCACACAGGTAAAGTGTTTACCTCGTGTGGCCCAGCCTTTAACTCCGCCCCACGCCAGTCAAACCAGGAGCCAGCGGCCAGCCAGCTTATGCCCCCGACAGTCTGACCCCCCACCTGTGTCACTGGCTGCACACAGACACTGGAGCGAGACAGCCAGGGGACAGATGCAGTCACAGAGAGAAGAATGTGATGTGTCCGTGTTGGAGCCCTGCCCCCGCACAAGACAGCAACACAGCCCGGGAGAAGGGAAGTTTCTGCTCCAGAGTAGTGATGGGAATTCCTGCTCTTTTCAGAGAATCGGCTCTTCTGAATTGGCTCCCATTAAAGAGCCGGCTCTTACGGCTCTGAATCGGCTCTTCATTAAATATCACTAAACACCACTCAGAATCGGAGTAAAAGCCCCGGCCCCGTCTCCATGACAATTCCAGACTGCTTCTCTGACTGGGGCAATCCTTCCTGCTACTGCTCTGCTCCGCCCCATACACTCCTACAAGCTGCAAGAGGAGGACTACATCTCCCAAAATGCCTCAGCGCCCTTTATTGCAGAGCAAAGCAGAGCTCTGTGGGGCGGCTGAGGCATCGGCTCTTTTAAAACTGAGAACCGGCTCTTGTCGTTCGCAGCTGCTAGAATGTGCCCTGCTCTTTTGATACTAGAGGTTTTTTTGAAAGCTGGTTAGGCTGTAGGCTGGTAAAGCTGTAAACCTGTGCTTTAGTGCTGTGCTGTCTCTCCCTCTCCCCTCTCTGTTCCTCTGCCCCCTCTTCCATCTTATGCTGTCTCTACCCCTCTCTGTTTCTCGGCACCCTCTTCCATCTTATGCTGTCTATCCCTCCCCCTCTCTGTTCCTCTACCCCCCTCTTACATCTTATGCTGCCTCTCCCTCTCTACTCTTTCCCTCTGCTCGGATTACGTGTATTTTCTGGTGAAACACTTCCACATTACGATTATTTTCTGACAACGCTGCCCCATTACGATTATTTTCGGGTGAAACGCTGCTGCCCTATGATTAATTTCTGGTGAAATGCTGCTGCAATAAGTGTATTTTCTGGTGAAACACTGCCACATTACGATTATTTTCTGGTGAATTACGATTCTGAATTACGATAATTACTATTATTTTCTGATGAAACACTGCCGCATTATGATTATTTTCTGGTGAAACAATGCTGCATTATGATTATTTTCCTGGGGGGGAGGGGCTTGGGGGGCGCCACAGGTTTTCTCGCCTGGAGTGACAAAATGACTAGAGGCACCCCTGAGTATAGGCTAAGCCTTGAAAGGACAGAGCTACACACCAATATACAGCAATATATAGATATAGGAAACAGGCCCGGATTTACCTCACAGGAGCCTATAGGCACAGATGTTCTGGCACCCTAGACTCCGCCCTCTTACTTCCCTTGCCCATCGTAGGTAGCTACAGGTGCCCCTTAGTATTAGGTAGCCAGAGGTATCTTCAGTATTAACTAGACAAGACAAATAACATTTATATCGCGTTTTTCTCCTGGCGGACTCAAAGCGCCAGAGCTGCAGCCACTAGGGTGTGCTCTATAGGCAGTAGCAGTGTTAGAGAGACTTGCCTAAGGTCTCCTACTGAATAGGTGCTGGCTTAATGAGCAGACAGAGCCGCGATTTGAACCCAGGTCTCCTGTGTCAGAGGCAGAGCCCTTAACCATTACACCATCCAGCCAACTACATGTGCTCCCAAGTATTAGGTAGGTAGAGGTGCCCCCAGGTGAAGGGAGATCTCGTCAGTGGAATAGTGAGAGCTGGGGGAGTAACCTCTCAATTACACTCTGCTTGGGACTCTGCATAGTGCAGGGGGGAGGGAGGCACTCGGGGAAGGGAGTAAGACACCTTTCCATCATCAGACACTCTTAGGCACGTGCCTACATTGCCTTATGGTAAATCCGGCCCTGATAGTGTGTGTTTCTGATGCTGAAAGTAGGATAATTACCATAAAAGTTATCCTGAATATTTTACTGCATTCTGCTACTTGTCACTACAGGGCCTCCTTATGTACCAGAGACGGTGATAGCTAAAGGTTTGTTACTTACCCGGGACTTCTTCCAGCTCCATAAGCACGTGTGAGACCCTCGCCGTCCTCCTGCGGTCTGCCAATCAGCCGCGATCAGCCCCAGGGGTGTACTCGACTGGACTCAGCCCAGACTGGATCCGACTGAAGCAATTACCGGGGCTGATCGCGGCTGAACGGCGTCCGCGGGAGGACCGCGAGGGAAACGTTAGCTATCGCCGTCTCTGGTACACTTTAATCAGGAAGTTATAAAATATCAGAAAGGAAAATCTGAGAATTGGATAAAGCTTTACTGGTTGGATGAATAAGTGTTTTTTTTTTTTTTTTTTTAATATGGCAATCAGTAAAGATAAGGGGATAAAAGGACTTCATTATCGGCCATTGAGCCTGCTTGCATGCAGAAGTAATGCAAATTGTATTCAGCTTGGAATTCGGGCCTATCAGAAGTAACAGGATGTGATTCCTCTGAGTGTAGTTACTGGGTTACAGCAGCAGCGATCTGAAGCTGAACGATGTTTAGATAGCTTTCCGTTACAGAACAGGTTGTATGGTCACGGTATGGACTTTGTACGCACATCCAATTCTGATTGGCCAATGCTGGAACATTTTACCACCTTCATGTAGTATGAGAGCTTTATTCAAAATCTGTTGGCTCTCATATTACATGAAAGAGGCAAAACTGGACAGTAAATCAGTGAATTTTTTGAAACCTCTAAAAGCTCTTCCCAATGTAATGCTATGGTTTTTTTTACAAAACCTCATCTCTCCAGTGTGCACAGCAGACACATAGGATAACATTAGCAGCAGATTTAAAAACTCAAAACGCTCAGAAAAACTCCTCTGGTGTGCACCAGGCCTGACATAGAATTCTATCTGGTTGCCCTTCCCTAGTGAGGACATTGTGAAAGTCCCATCCCCCCCTCCCTGGAAGCTGTGGTGTAACTGTGTGTGGCGCAGCAGACGGATAAACCTTATACACTGTCTGAGAAGCACTTCCTGGAATGCCGGGTACTGAAGATTGGCTTCTGCTTGGCATCACTTTTTACCTTCTTTCCCCTATATGCTGTAATAAATCCCTAGTTCACGCCATCATCACATCACGGCTGGACTGTTACAATGGCCTTTATGCAGGGCTTCCAAATAAAGACCTACTCCACCTGCAACTAGTACAGAATGCTGCCGCCTGCCGCAAGACTGCTAATAAGCCAACCTGCCATTGCCACATGACCCCAACCCCCCATTGCCACATAATACCAACCCCGCCATTGCCACATGACGCCAACCCCGCCATTGCCACATGACACCAACCCCGCCATTGCCACATGACGCCAACCCAGCCATTGCCACATGACACCAACCCAGCCATTGCCACATGACACTAACCCCGCCATTGCCACATAACACCAACCCCGCCATTGCCACATGACGCCAACCCAGCCATTGCCACATGACACCAACCCAGCCATTGCCACATGACACTAACCCCGCCATTGCCACATAACACCAACCCAGCCATTGCCACCCCTCATTGCCACATAATACCAACCCCCCCAGTGCCACATGATGCCAACCCCGCCATTGCCACATGACGCCAACCCCGCCATTGCCACATGACGCCAACCCCGCCATTGCCACATGACACCAACCCCGCCATTGCCACATGACACCAACCCAGCCATTGCCACATGACACCAACCCCGCCATTGCCACATGACACTAACCCCGCCATTGCCACATGACCCCAACCCCCCCATTGCCACATAACACCAACCCCCCCATTGCCACATGACACCAACCTCGCCATTGCCACATGACACCAACCCCTCCATTGTCACATGACGCCAACCCCGCCATTGCCACATGACGCCAACCCCGCCATTGCCACATGACACCAACCCCGCCATTGCCACATGACGCCAACCCAGCCATTGCCACATGGCACCAACCCAGCCATTGCCACATGACGCCAACCCAGCCATTGCCACATGGCGCCAACCCAGCCATTGCCACATGACGCCAACCCAACCTTTGCCACATGACACCAACCCAGCCAATTGCCACATGACGCCAACCCCACCATTGCCACATGACGCCAACCCCGCCATTTCCACATGACGCCAACCCCGCCATTTCCACATGACGCTAAACCCGCCATTGCCACATGACGCTAACCCCGCCATTGCCACATGACGCTAACCCGCCATTGCCACATGACACCAACCCAGCCATTGCCACATGACACCAACCCAGCCATTGCCACATGACACCAACCCAGCCATTGCCACATGACACCAACCCCGCCATTGCCACATGACACCAACCCAGCCATTGCCACATGACACCAACCCAGCCATTGCCACATGACACCAACCCAGCCATTGCCACATGACACCAACCCAGCCATTGCCACATGACACCAACCCAGCCATTGCCACATGACGCCAACCCAGCCATTGCCACATGACGCCAACCCTGCCATTTCCACATGACACCAACCCAGCCATTGCCACATGACACCAACCCAGCCATTGCCACATGACACCAACCCCGCCATTGCCACATGACACCAACCCCGCCATTGCCACATGACGCCAACCCCGCCATTGCCACATGACGCCAACCCCGCCATTGCCACATGACGCCAACCCCGCCATTGCCACATGACGCCAACCCCGCCATTGCCACATGGCGCCAACCCAGCCATTGCCACATGACGCCAACCCAGCCATTGCCACATGACGCCAACCCAGCCATTGCCACATGACGCCAACCCAACCTTTGCCACATGACACCAACCCAGCCAATTGCCACATGACGCCAACCCCGCCATTGCCACATGACGCCAACCCCGCCATTGCCACATGACGCCAACCCCGCCATTGCCACATGACGCCAACCCCGCCATTGCCACATGACGCCAACCCCGCCATTGCCACATGACGCCAACCCCGCCATTGCCACATGACGCCAACCCCGCCATTGCCACATGACGCCAACCCCGCCATTGCCACATGACGCTAACCCCGCCATTGCCACATGACGCTAACCCCACCATTGCCACATGACACCAACCCGCCATTGCCACATGACACCAACTTAGCCATTGCCACATGACACCAACCCAGCCATTGCCACATGACACCAACCCAGCCATTGCCACATGACACCAACCCAGCCATTGCCACATGACACCAACCCCGCCATTGCCACATGACACCAACCCAGCCATTGCCACATGACACCAACCCAGCCATTGCCACATGACACCAACCCCGCCATTGCCACATGACACCAACCCCGCCATTGCCACATGACACCAACCCCGCCATTGCCAGACGACACCAACCCAGCCATTGCCAGACGACACCAACCCAGCCATTGCCACACGACACCAACCCCGCCATTGCCACATGACACCAACCTCGCCATTGCCACACGACACCAACCCCGCCATTGCCACACGACGCCAACCCCGCCATTGCCACATGACGCCAACCCCGCCATTGCCACATGCCAACCCAGCCATTGCCACATGACACCAACCCAGCCATTGCACATGACGCCAACCCAGCCATTGCCACATGACGCCAACCCAGCCATTGCCACATGACGCCAACCCAGCCATTGCCACATGACGCCAACCCAGCCATTGCCACACGACGCCAACCCAGCCATTGCCACACGACGCCAACCCCGTCATTGCCACACGACGCCAACCCCGCCATTGCCACACGACGCCAACCCCGCCATTGCCACACGACGCCAACCCCGCCATTGCCACACGACGCCAACCCCGCCATTGCCACACGACGCCAACCCCGCCATTGCCACACGACGCCAACCCCGCCATTGCCACATGGCGCCAACCCAGCCATTGCCACATGACGCCAACCCAGCCATTGCCACATGACGCCAACCCAGCCATTGCCACATGACGCCAACCCAACCTTTGCCACATGACACCAACCCAGCCAATTGCCACATGACGCCAACCCCGCCATTGCCACATGACGCCAACCCCGCCATTGCCACATGACGCCAACCCCGCCATTGCCACATGACGCCAACCCCGCCATTGCCACATGACGCCAACCCCGCCATTGCCACATGACGCCAACCCCGCCATTTCCACATGACGCCAACCCCGCCATTGCCACATGACGCTAACCCCGCCATTGCCACATGACGCTAACCCCACCATTGCCACATGACACCAACCCGCCATTGCCACATGACACCAACTTAGCCATTGCCACATGACACCAACCCAGCCATTGCCACATGACACCAACCCAGCCATTGCCACATGACACCAACCCAGCCATTGCCACATGACACCAACCCCGCCATTGCCACATGACACCAACCCAGCCATTGCCACATGACACCAACCCAGCCATTGCCACATGACACCAACCCCGCCATTGCCACATGACACCAACCCCGCCATTGCCAGACGACACCAACCCCGCCATTGCCAGACGACACCAACCCAGCCATTGCCAGACGACACCAACCCAGCCATTGCCACACGACACCAACCCCGCCATTGCCACATGACACCAACCTCGCCATTGCCACACGACACCAACCCTGCCATTGCCACACGACGCCAACCCCGCCATTGCCACATGACGCCAACCCCGCCATTGCCACATGCCAACCCAGCCATTGCCACATGACACCAACCCAGCCATTGCACATGACGCCAACCCAGCCATTGCCACATGACGCCAACCCAGCCATTGCCACATGACGCCAACCCAGCCATTGCCACACGACGCCAACCCAGCCATTGCCACACGACGCCAACCCAGCCATTGCCACACGACGCCAACCCCGTCATTGCCACACGACGCCAACCCCGCCATTGCCACACGACGCCAACCCCGCCATTGCCACACGACGCCAACCCCGCCATTGCCACACGACGCCAACCCCGCCATTGCCACACGACGCCAACCCCGCCATTGCCACACGACGCCAACCCCGCCATTGCCACACGACGCCAACCCCGCCATTGCCACATGACACCAACCCAGCCATTGCCACATGACGCCAACCCTGCCATTTCCACATGACGCCAACCCTGCCATTTCCACATGACGCCAACCCAGCCATTGCCACACGAAACCAACCCCGCCATTGCCACACGACACCAACCCCGCCATTGCCACACGACACCAACCCCGCCATTGCCACACGACACCAACCCAGCCATTGCCACACGACACCAACCCTTTGCTCAATACACTGGCTACCCATCAAATAGAGAGTCCATTTCCCACGTAGTATGCTATTACTTTCTACACAATCTAGGCCCGCGATACCTGAAGGGTTAGTTACATCTGTCACACCTCCCACTATCTCACATCAACTGGATGTAATAATTTCATCAAACACTGACTAAATAATCTATAAATAAATATTGTAAATAATAATTGTATTCACTGTTATTGTCACTACAGTTCCTCTGATGATCAGAGGGCGAGGAGGACAGGACACAAGGGTAGAGTAGGACTTACCTTGGTTCTAACCTGCTTCACCTGGACACTATAGCAGCTACTATGGCTGTTACTTATAGTAGAAAGCCAGTACTTACTACTTCATCAGCACAGGCTGCCCCCGCTAACAGTCTTGGTGAGCTGCAGGCGTTTGGCTGAACTGAAAGCGGACCTGAAGATAGCTTAAAGGACACCCGAGGCGTAACTAAACTGATTAGATAAACAATAGTATCTATCGTCCTTCTCCTAAAAATAACTTTTTTAGCTATACCACAGTTTCATTTTAGATTTAAATCTAGTTTGGTTTCACTGTCTCTGCTCAATTATACCTTCATTGAAGAATGCCAGAGCTCAAATCTATGAATTATGGACCCTTTTTATCTCTTTCCTGCTCTCAGAAGCCATTTACTGACAGGAAAGTGTATTATGGCTGTAATTACTTATCAGTGAGGGTTGTGCTATAGTCTGACCCAGTCCCGACCCGGACAGAAACTGTCACTTACATACCTGATTTTTAACTCTTTTAGGTAGAGAAAGAAAAAAAAAAGGAACACAGCCTAGTTATAAGTGTGCCTGGCACTGTACATACACATGTCTATCTCATCATGTCACATGTCACTTCGGGTATCCTTTAAAAAAAGAGTTTCACTTACCTGGGGCTTCTGCAGCCGACCTGTGCCCACGCATACCTGAAATGATCCTCTGGTCCCCAGCCGCGGAGCATTTCCTCCTTCGCCAGTCGCTGTCCAATGCGCCTGGGCGGCCCTGACCATGAGCATCCTTGTTCGCGCTCCCATCTCCAGGTGAGTCCTGCGCAGTGGACATCGACTTCTAAGTCGATGAAAGAGAAAGTGAGCCATGTTGGGGGACCGAAGGATTGTTCCGGTATGACTTAAGCAGGGGAAGGGGCCTTTGACACCATTTGTCATCAGTTTGTACTGCTGCTTTGTTTGGTTTACCTAGTCATCATTAGAGACGGTACATACAACTTTAGTCTGGCATTTACACAGTTAACATCTCCATAATGGTGTCAGTTAGCCAGACTGTTACATCTTATTTGTCTTTGGATGCGGAATGAGCTGGATAAATGAGAATGTTGTTGGGGTGGAGGAAGTGTGCGTTGCGCTCTAATCCTGTGTTTTCTCTCCCGCAGAGTCGTCGTGCTCAGAGAACTCTGTCTTCAAGTAAGTGGGCACCCAGCGCTTCCAATTAACACACCCCTTGTTATTACTGCCCTCCGTCTTGTCATTCAGAACTCCCCCACACTGTGTGTTTATGTGGTTAACTTTCTGCTTCTTCATATCTTCCAGAACGCAGACGATCAAGAGCCCCAAGGCCATAGACTGGGAGTCGCATCTCCGAGATGGTGAGTGGCCCAGTCACATGACTATCTCAGCCTGTAGAGAACCCATGCACATGACCTGCTCAGGCTGTACAGGACCCAGTCACATGACCTGCTCAGCCTGTAGAGAACCCAGTCACATGGCGATCTCAGCCTGTAGAGAACCCAGTCACATGACCTGCTCAGGCTGTATGGAACCCAGTCCCATGGCGATCTCAGCCTGTAAAGAACTCAGTCTCATGACCTGCTCAGGCTGTACAGAACCCAGATGACTATCTCAGCCTGTACGGAACCCAGTCACATGACCTCAGGCTGTACGGAACCCAGTCACATGACCTCCTCAGGCTGTACAGAACCCAGTCACATGACTATCCCAGCCTGTACGGAACCCAGACATATGACGACCTCAGCCTGTAGAGAACTCAGTCACATGACCTCCTCAGGCTGTACAGAACCCAGTCACATGACTATCCCAGCCTGTATGGAACCCAGTCACATGACTACCTCAGCCTGTAGAGAACTCAGTCACATGACCTCAGGCTGTACGGAACCCAGTCACATGACTACCTCAGCCTGTAGAGAACTCAGTCACATGACCTCCTCAGGCTGTACAGAACCCAGTCACATGACTATCCCAGCCTGTACGGAACCCAGACATATGACGACCTCAGCCTGTAGAGAACTCGGTCACATTATAACCAGGTTCCAGTGGCAAAGCAGAATCTCATAACCTCCAGGGACAGCCAGTATAAGGAGGAGGGAACAGCTTTGTCATGGTATCACCTTGGCCTGATGGTAAACAGGCTTTTAGTAGTCTGCCGATATGCTCTGCTAATGGTCCAGTCAGATGACAATCTGTGGCATACAATGTGATGCCCCAATTCTAGTACCCTAGGGTCGGTGCCACTGGCCCCTCATGGTGGGTCTTCTCATACCACAGAGTTTTTCAGGAGAAGATGACACTAGGTTGGTGGGATATAATAACTAGATTATAACACGAGGTCAGTCTGCTGTGTTACCTTATTCTCCATCTCACCCCATCTTGTCTCACCACCCAGAGCCGCTCTACCAGACGTATCGCCAGTCCGTCATCAACAAGGAGATCCGGAGGCAGACGGTTGCACGCAACAGCAGCTTCACCAGCTATGATTCCTCCCATGAGAGTCCGCCGTCCTGTGGCGGGTCCCCGAAGCAGGGTCGCAGGTCAACATTACCTCACAACACCCTGTGGCAGGAGTTGCCCTCCGTCATTGACAGCGGCGTGCTGGAGACCATGACCAACGAGGAGAAGAAGATGCAGGAGGTAAGCGACACTGGAAGTCCACGTGGTCTTCCATGATGTCCTCTCATCATTGTGTATGGCCTTCATCGTGTTATTTCTTCAGGTTAACTCTAACACATGGAAGCAACAGCTGGTCATATCCTTCCATCATTCTGTACGGCAGAAACGTTGGCTATATTGTTCAGTTGTCACACAGTGTTAGTAACAGTTCTTCCTCCTTTTTCTTTAATTAAATGTGACAGCTGGCCGTGTTGACATGATGTAAAGATAACTCTACCTTAAGGGGCCATACATCTAGCAGTGATGGGCAGATTCGACCAAGAGACAAATCTCTCTCTGACCGAATCTGATTAGAGAGAGAACTGTTGGTTGCCCATAGATTACAGGCCAATTCCTGACCGATTTCATGCTAAAATTAATCGGGAATCAGCCTTGTGACGCCACATTCGCCACCTTCTCCAGTGACACATGCGGCCATGTTACTCCAGCAACCACATGGGACACATGTATGTGGATTGTGGACAGAGCCATGAGCCAGTGGGGGGGGGGGGGGGGGGGCGCGGGCAGGCAACGTTTCCTGCACGGGGGGAGGGGGGGCATGTTAGCTCGTCCCGATATCGCTTGCCATTACCGCTGCGCTCTAGATCAACCATGTTGTCCCAACATCTTGCAGCAGAGTTTTAGATCCTGCATGTTCTGGCAAGCAGATGCAATATGCAAACGCTATGCCAATTTTATTGGTCAATAGACACGAGGCAACCAGTAGATAAGTCAGGTGATGCCTGCTCTGAGCACACACCTCTTTTTTTCTTTGTAGTGTGTCTTGCAGCATGTCGGGTCGATACATGCAACCAATTGTGTCCCAAAATTGGTTGCTCCTCGGTCAGACATGATCTTGGCGGCACCTGAGTTGCATCCAATTCAATAATAATTATCGAATCGGATGGTTGATTGGCAGCCAAGTTGGTAGATGTATGGCCACCATTAGCCAACCATGCCGGTGGCTTCCTGTTTATGTCGCTAGCGGTTGGCCATGCTCTTTGCGCATTATATATATATATATATCTCGCAGTCGGCCATTGGGGTGGTCTTCGGAATTCCGACGCAGAATGCGGTATTTGGAATGCTGATGGGGGCTTTGCAATTAACCAGGGAAGTCAGCGGTATTGTCTGTAATGTAATGGCAGAAATTCCACTGGAGTTCCATTAGAACACCGATCGGAAAGCAGAGTTACTGGGCGGGATTCAGAATTTGACCTTTCCAACCATCCCTATCAGCCATGTTGATCCCTCGTTATATGTGGTTTAGTAGCCAGTCGTGTTGTTTGTTCTTTACTTAAATTAGTAGTCATCCATTTTGTTTCTCATGCTGGTAGTAACTGCCGCTCATGTTGTCCTCTGTGTCCGCAGAGCATGTTCGAGGTACTGACCTCGGAAGCCTCGTACCTCCGCTCTCTGAACGTCCTGACCGAGCACTTCCTGGGGTGTCGCGATCTGCAGGAAACGCTGATCATCCGAGAGAAGAAAATCCTTTTCTCCAACATCCTGAAAGTGAAGGAGGTCAGCGAGAGGTAATGTCCGCTGTGCATGCTGATAGTAAGTGACACCTGTCTGCAGTGCATGCTGATAGTGAGTGACGCCTGTCTGCAGTACATGCTGATAGTGAGTGACGCCTGTCTGCAGTGCATGCTGATAGGGAGGGACTCCTGTCCGCACTACATGCTGATAGTGAATGACGCCTGTCTGCAGTGCATGCTGATAGGGAGTGTCTCCTGTCCGCAGTGCATGCTGATAGTGAGTGACGCCTGTCTGCAGTGCATGCTGATAGTGAGTGACGCCTGTCTGCAGTGCATGCTGATAGGGAGTGTCTCCTGTCCGCAGTGCATGCTGATAGTGAGTGACGCCTGTCTGCAGTGCATGCTGATAGTGAGTGACGCCTGTCTGCAGTGCATGCTGATAGCGAGTGACTCCTGTCCACAGTGCATGCTGATAGGGAGTGACTCCTGTCCGCAGTGCATGCTGATAGCGAGTGCCTCCTGTCTGCAGTGTATGCTGATAGTGAGTGCCTCCTGTCTGCAGTGTATGCTGATAGTGCGTGACTCCTGTCCACAGTGCATGCTGATAGGGAGTGTCTCCTGTCCGCAGTGCATGCTGATAGTGAGTGACGCCTGTCTGCAGTGCATGCTGATAGCGAGTGACTCCTGTCCACAGTGCATGCTGATAGGGAGTGACTCCTGTCCGCAGTGCATGCTGATAGCGAGTGCCTCCTGTCTGCAGTGTATGCTGATAGTGAGTGCCTCCTGTCTGCAGTGTATGCTGATAGTGCGTGACTCCTGTCCACAGTGCATGCTGATAGGGAGTGTCTCCTGTCCGCAGTGCATGCTGATAGTGAGTGACGCCTGTCTGCAGTGCATGCTGATAGTGAGTGACGCCTGTCTGCAGTGCATGCTGATAGGGAGTGTTTCCTGTCCGCAGTGCATGCTGATAGTGAGTGACGCCTGTCTGCAGTGCATGCTGATAGTGAGTGACGCCTGTCTGCAGTGCATGCTGATAGTGAGTGACGCCTGTCTGCAGTGCATGCTGATAGGGAGGGACTCCTGTCCGCACTACATGCTGATAGTGAATGACGCCTGTCTGCAGTGCATGCTGATAGGGAGTGTCTCCTGTCCGCAGTGCATGCTGATAGTGAGTGACGCCTGTCTGCAGTGCATGCTGATAGTGAGTGACGCCTGTCTGCAGTGCATGCTGATAGGGAGTGTCTCCTGTCCGCAGTGCATGCTGATAGTGAGTGACGCCTGTCTGCAGTGCATGCTGATAGTGAGTGACGCCTGTCTGCAGTGCATGCTGATAGCGAGTGACTCCTGTCCACAGTGCATGCTAATAGGGAGTGACTCCTGTCCGCAGTGCATGCTGATAGCGAGTGCCTCCTGTCTGCAGTGTATGCTGATAGTGAGTGCCTCCTGTCTGCAGTGTATGCTGATAGTGCGTGACTCCTGTCCACAGTGCATGCTGATAGGGAGTGTCTCCTGTCCGCAGTGCATGCTGATAGTGAGTGACGCCTGTCTGCAGTGCATGCTGATAGTGAGTGACGCCTGTCTGCAGTGCATGCTGATAGGGAGTGTTTCCTGTCCGCAGTGCATGCTGATAGTGAGTGACGCCTGTCTGCAGTGCATGCTGATAGTGAGTGACGCCTGTCCGCAGTGCATGCTGATAGTGAGTGACGCCTGTCTTCAGTGCATGCTGATAGTGAGTGACTCCTGTCCGCACTACATGCTGATAGCGAGTGACTCCTGTCCGCAGTGCATGCTGATAGCGAGTGACTCCTGTCCGCAGTGTATGCTCATAGCGAGTGACTCCTGTCCGCAGTGCATGCTGATAGTGAGGGACTCCTTTCATGGTCATCTAGGCTCATCAGTGATGTCTCATGTTCTGCCAGGTTCCTGATGGATCTGGAGTCTCGAGTGGACGAGGACATTACTATATATGATATCTGTGACATCATTTATCATCATGCTGTACATCACTTTCCTGTCTACAAGGATTATGTGCGCAACCAGCTATACCAGGAGAAGACCTACAGCGAACTCATGTGAGTGCACATTACCCACACCATCATCTGAGCGCACATTACCCACACCATCATCTGAGCGCACATTACCCACATCATCATCTGAGTGTACATTACACACACCATGACCTGAGCGCACATTACCCACACTCTGACCTAAGTGCACATTACCCACACCCTGACCTGAGCGCACTTTACCCACACCCTGACCTGAGCGCACATTACCCACACCATCATCTGAGTGCACATTACCCACACCATGACCTGAGCGTACATTACCCACACCCTGACCTGAGCGCACATTACCCACACCATCATCTGAATGCACATTACCCACACCCTGACCTGAGTGTACATTACCCACTTCATGAGATGGGCGCACATTACCTGATCCCTTACCTGAGTGCACATTACCCACACCATGACCTGAGTGCACATTACCCACACCATGACCTGAGCGCACATTACCCACACCATCATCTGAGTGCACATTACCCACACCATGACCTGAGCGTACATTACCCACACCCTGACCTGAGCGCACATTACCCACACCATCATCTGAATGCACATTACCCACACCCTGACCTGAGTGTACATTACCCACTTCATGAGATGGGCGCACATTACCTGATCCCTTACCTGAGTGCACATTACCCACACCATGACCTGAGTGCACATTACCCACACCATGACCTGAGCGCACATTACCCACACCATGACCTGAGCGCACATTACCCACACCATGACTTGAGCGCACATTACCCACACCATGACCTGAGCGCACATTACCCACACCATGACCTGAGCGCACATTACCCACACCCTGACCTGAGCGCACATTACCCACACCATGACCTGAGCGCACATTACCCACACCCTGACCTGAGTGCACATTACCCACACCCTGACCTGAGTGCACATTACCCACACCACGACCTGAGTGCACATTACCCACACCACGACCTGAGTGCACATTACCCACACCATGACCTGAGCGCACATTACCCACACCCTGACCTGAGCGCACATTACCCACACCATGACCTGAGTGCACATTACCCACACCATGACCTGAGCGCACATTACCCACACCCTGACCTGAGTGCACATTACCCACACCATGACCTGAGTGCACATTACCCACACCTTGACCTGAGCGCACCTTACCCACACCCTGACCTGAGCGCACCTTACCCACACCCTGACCTGAGCACACCTTACCCACACCCTGACCTGAGTGCACATTACCCACACCCTGACCTGAGCGCACATTACCTACACCCTGACCTGAGCGCACATTACCACACCCTGACCTGAGCGCACATTACCACACCCTGACCTGAGCACACATTACCCACACCCTGACCTGAGCGCACCTTACCCACACCCTGACCTGAGCGCACATTACCACACCCTGACCTGAGCGCACATTACCCACACCCTGACCTGAGTGCACCTTACCCACACCCTGACCTGAGCGCACATTACCACACCCTGACCTGAGTGCACATTACCCACACCCTGACCTGAGTGCACATTACCCACACCCTGACCTGAGCGCACATTACCCACACCCTGACCTGAGCGCACCTTACCCACACCCTGACCTGAGCGCACCTTACCCACACCCTGACCTGAGCACTCATTACCCACACCCTGACCTGAGCGCACATTACCCACACCCTGACCTGAGCGCACATTACCCACACCCTGACCTGAGCGCACATTACCCACACCCTGACCTGAGTGCACATTACCCACACCATGACCTGAGTGTACATTTTCCACACCCTGACCTGAGTGCACATTACCCACACCCTGACCTGAGCGCACATTACCCACACCCTGACCTGAGCGCACATTACCCACACCCTGACCTGAGCGCACATTACCCACACCCTGACCTGAGCGCACATTACCCACACCCTGACCTGAGCGCACATTACCCACACCCTGACCTGAGTGTGCATTACCCACACCATCATCTGAGTGCACATTACCCACACCCTGACCTGAGCGCACATTACCCACACCCTGACCTGAGTGTGCATTACCCACACCATCATCTGAGTGCACATTACCCACACCCTGACCTGAGCGCACATTACCCACACCCTGACCTGAGCGCACATTACCCACACCCTGACCTGAGTGCACATTACCCACACCATCATCTGAGTGCACATTACCCACACCCTGACCTGAGTGCACATTACCCACACCCTGACCTGAGCGCACATTACCCACACCCTGACCTGAGTGCACATTACCCACACCATCATCTGAGTGCACATTACCCACACCCTGACCTGAGCGCACATTACCCACACCCTGACCTGAGTGTGCATTACCCACACCATCATCTGAGTGCACATTACCCACACCCTGACCTGAGTGCACATTACCCACACCCTGACCTGAGCGCACATTACCCACACCCTGACCTGAGCGCACATTACCCACACCCTGACCTGAGTGCACATTACCCACACCATCATCTGAGTGCACATTACCCACACCCTGACCTGAGAATACACTCACATACTACCACACACAACTTTCTTTTGTCATGCTGTAGAATCACTTCCATGCATTCACGTATGCAAGACTTCTCACAAGCTTCACCCCTCATCCGTCACACTCCAACCTTTGAAATCTTTAAATGTTCCCTCAAAACTCACTTTTTAGGCTGTAACTCTCCTCTCTTTTCTGATTGGTGGCCAGGGAGAAGAATCCACAGTTCCACGCTATTGTCTGCCGCTTACAGGAGCTCCCACAGTGCCAGCGTCTCCCTTTCATGTCTTTCCTGCTGCTGCCGTTCCAGAGGATCACCCGCATCAAGATGCTGATTGAGGTGTTTGCTCTACTCTGAGCTAATCCATCCAACCTGTTTTACACTGTCCCACATTCTCCTCCACTCCCCCCTCACCTTCCTCCTTCTCCTATTATCCCCACTGCAAACCTACTCTAACCCTCTCCTAGCAACTACAAACCTACTCTAACCTTCTCTTCTTTCCCACTGCAAACCTACTCTAACCCTCTCCTAGCAACTACAAACCTACTCTAACCCTCTCCTAGCAACTACAACCCTACTCTAACCCTCTCCTTACTACTGCAAACCTACTCTAACCCTCTTTTAACCACTGCAACTCTACTCTAACCCTCTCCTAACAACTACAAACCAACTCTAACCCTCTCAACCTCCACACTGTAAACCTACTCTAACCCTCTCCTAACTACTGCAATCCTATTCTAACCCTCTTAACCACTGCAAACCTACTCTAACCCTCTCCTCCTCCCATTGCTAACCTACTCCAACCCTCTCTTAACCACTGCAAACCCACTCTAACCATTTCCTAAGTACTGCCACTTCACATACTGCAGTCAGATTGTTCACACAGGCGGTTGGATGGGTGATTGTACCAGCATTGGTCACTGTTAATGTACTTTGCATGCAATGTCTATTAGTCGGTTCTCTTGCTTAACCACCATAATATACTTTGAGAGGAACGCCATACAAACACCTGATCAATATGGCGGCACATGGTTGATAGACCTTACGCAAAGGGAGAATTCCTCTGCTGCCGCCATGGCAGATATCTGTCAACTGATTGAACAACCTCCTGCCAATGACATTGCACAACTGCACCTGAATACACCGCTCTCCACCCGCCTGTCTGATCACCCCGCCCTACCTGACCGCCAAACTCCTAACTCCTCCTACATTCTTTATATTCAGAATATACTCAAGAGGACCGAGGAGGGATCAGAGGCTGAACAGAATGCCAGCAAAGCCCTGGATGCTGTTTCTAAGGTACCTATGTGATTAGTACTGTTCATTTATACAGTTCTTATTCCACAGCACTGTACAGAGATCACTGATCCATTCCCATCAGTCTCTGCACCAGAGGAGCTTACACTCTAATGTCCTCACCACAGTCACACACTATTATTATTATACATTTATATAGCTCTGACATATTCCACAGCGCTGTACAGAGATCACTGATCCATTCCCATCAGTCTCTGCACCAGAGGAGATTACACTCTAATGTCCTCACCACAGTCACACACTATTATTATTATACATTTATATAGCTCTGACATATTCCACAGCGCTGTACAGAGATCACTGATCCATTCCCATCAGTCTCTGCACCAGAGGAGCTTACACTCTAATGTCCTCACCACAGTCACACACTATTATTATTATACATTTATATAGCTCTGACATATTCCACAGCGCTGTACAGAGATCACTGATCCATTCCCATCAGTCTCTGCACCAGAGGAGCTTACACTATAATGCTGGATACACACCATGTGTTTCCGCGTTCGATGCGTCCGTCGATACGTGTCAATTCGATTATTTCCGACATGTCCGATTCGCGGTTTGATGGATCGTTAGGTCGACTTGCCGTACTTTACATGGCATTCGACCTAAAAATAATCGAAATGCGCTCGGAAATGCTCGGAAATAATCGAATCGACCCGTATCGACGGACGCGTGCGACGTGGAAACTCATGGTGTGTATTCAGCATAATCTCCTCACCACAGAATTTTTTTTTCAATCATTTTTATGGTAATGGTTTTTTTTATGTTCTGAAATATTGATCATAAGCGTGTATGGTATATGTTTTTCAAATGATTTGATCAGATTTCTCTGAAAAAACCCAAAATAAAACAAAGTGAGAGGGATATTAAGGCTACTTTAATAGACCTTCTTTAATAGAGGTAGTTTTGGACGTTCAGTTATAATACAGATCCTTGTATTTATATTCTGGTTAAGGAATTATGCATTTTGAATGGTCTGAGGCAGTGCCTGTCTTATTGTGTTATTTTTAGGTGTTTTAGTTCTTTGTGTGTTCTTTACCCATCACCAATAAAGGTTGCCTTTGTTAGTATTCTAGACATTTGCTGCTGTAGTGTTTTTCTTGGGAATTCCCTCTGCTCGCCATCTGATAGAGTTCCCTGTTTCGCTTCCCTCCGCTGGGTCAGCACTTATGGCTCCATCTGTCTGATGGTTGGAGAGATTGTAGCGTTATTATTATACGGGGGTGTAGTGGTTAGTGTTCTCGCCTTGCAGCACTGGGTCCCCAGTTTGATTTCCAGCCACAGGCACTATCTGCACAGAGTTTGTATGCCCTCCCCGTGTCTTTGTGGGTTTCCTCTGGGCACTCTGGTTTCCTCTCACATCCCAAAAACATACAGATAAGTTAATTGGTTTCCCCCTAACTTGGCCCTAGACTATGATGCATACACTACACAATACATACATAGATATTTGACTATGGTAGGATTAGACTGTGAGCTCCTCTGAGGACAGTCAGTGACATGACTATGTACTCTGTAATGCAGGGCTGTGGAGTCGGAGTCGGAGTCGTGGAGTCAGGCAATTTTGGGTGCCTGGAGTCGGAGTCGGAGTCGGGAAAAAATGCACCGACTCCTAATGAATTTGTAACTGTAATTAAAATAGAAAATATGATAAAATGTTCTATTTCTCAGATAATAGTCATTAAAAATAATGTATATATACAGTATATATACAGTAATAGCTGTGCTTAGTCCACAAAAATGAAATAAACCAATCAAAATTAGTTACTTGTGCTGCTTCAATAAAGCAGTCCCTGTATTTTTAAGGTCAGATATACATATCTGATTGTGACTGTATATATGATGTGTACACAGGAATCTGTTATATATACGAAATAACATCTATGCTGTAAGTATAAAGCCTGATGTGTAGCTGTGTCACTAATAGAGATGGTCAATGAGATGGAAATAATTCTGCATTGATGCTGATTTATGCAAATGTATGCACTCCCTTTGCTGATGAAATCAAATAATTTGATATGTTGTTAAAATTTAGTTTGGTGACTACAAATTAAAGGGTACCTGAGACGGATGAAAAGTAAAGTTTTATACATACATGGGGCTTCTTCCAGCCCCCTTCAGGCTAATCAGTCCCTCGTTGTCCTCCACCACCCGGATCTTCTGCTATGAGTCCTGGTAATTCAGCCAGTCAGCGCTGTCCGGCCGCATGCCGCTCCCACAGCCAGGAACATTCTGCACCTGCGCAATAGTGCTGCACAGGTGTACTATGCTCCTGGCGGCGGAGTGTGTGCATGCGCACTACGCCTGACTGGCTCAAGTACCTGGACTCCTAGCAGAAGATCCAGGTGGTGGAGGAGGACAACGAGGGACTGATTATCCTGAAGGCGGCTGGAGGAAGCCCCAGGTATGTATAAAACTTTAATTTCATCTGTCTCAGGTTTACTTTGTTACACAGTAGTACTATACTCTACATATGCACTCCCCACAGAGCTGCAGGGAATCCACTGAGAATGCTGTGCACATTGAACACAGAGGTGTTGTCTGTTTACAATCTCCTCATTCCCCTGCAGAGTACCTGCACATCACTCTTACATGTACCCACACTTACATTGCCTAGGGCCTGATAGATGTTCTTTGTTCCGGCCTGTACCTTTTACAAGTACTCTTACCAAGGACTAGTTTTAGTCTAAAGGGAATAAATATAGTAGTCTACATATCCTTCTCACTTCAGTTGTCTTGTAAAATTCCTAAGCGTTGGCAGTTAAGAGATGAATTTCATGTTACATACTTTTAATCAACAAAATTGTAATATGCAAATTAGAGGAGTCGGAGTCGGTGGAATCCTAAACTGAGGAGTCGGAGTCGGTGGATTTTTGGACCGACTCCACAGCCCTGCTGTAATGTGCTGCAGAAGATGTCAGTGCTATATAAATACATAATAATAATATGGTAGGACATTAGACTATGACTATGGTAGGATCAGATTGTGAGCTCCTCTGAGGACAGTCAGTGACATGACGATGTACTCTGTAAAGTGCTGCAGGAGATGTCACTGCTATATAAATACATAATAATAATATAGTAGGATTAGAGTGTGAGCTCCTCTGAGGACAGTCAGTGACATGGCTATGTACTCTGTACAATACTGCAGAAGATGTCAGTGCTATATAAATACATAATAATAATATGGTAGGACATTAGGCTATGACTATGGTAGGATTAGATTGTGAGCTCCTCTGAGGACAGTCAGTGACATGACTATGTACTCTGTAATGTGCTGCAGAAGATGTCAGTGCCATATAAATACATAATAATAATATGGTAGGACATTAGGCTATGACTATAGTAGGATTAGATTGTGAGCTCCTCTGAGGACAGTCAGTGACATGACGATGTACTCTGTAAAGTGCTGCAGGAGATGTCACTGCTATATAAATACATAATAATAATATAGTAGGATTAGAGTGTGAGCTCCTCTGAGGACAGTCAGTGACATGACTATGTACTCTGTAATGTGCTGCAGAAGATGTCAGTGCTATATAAATACATAATAATAATATGGTAGGACATTAGACTATGACTATGGTAGGATTAGAGTGTGAGCTCCTGTGAGGACAGTCAGTGACATGACTATGTACTCTGTAAAGTGCTGCAGGAGATGTCAGTGCTATATAAATACATAATAATAATACAATCTGTAAGTGTGTTGGCATCATTACCATCCCGAGGGTATATTGCGGGCGATTTTCCTGTATGACGTCGGTCATATTTTTTGAATTATATTGTTGGTGGTATCCCCAATAGAAGGCCAGATTTTCATGTTACCGATTTCCTATCCCGACAGATCATCCAGGAATGTAACCGGGAGGTCGGCCGCATGAAACAGACGGAAGAGCTCATCCACATCTCCTCCAAGATCGAATTCGACAAGATAAAGGTGAGGCTCAGGGGGTGATGTCTGCATGTGTGTGGGGCTGCAAGATCTGCGCTTACACGTCAAGTGCCCATTAACAATCCAATCTCCTGAACGATCAACCATCTGGTCCGAGCATCGATCGGAAACAATTATTCAGGCCCACCAGCAGAGGGGAAAATGATAAGCAATCTGATCAGACTGATAGAAAAGATCCAACATTCAGGTTTATGAAACAATTGTTAGGCCGATCATTTGTCAGCAATCGCCACCATTAAAGTGGACCTGAACTCAGAACTTCCTCTCTGCTCTAAAAGATACGCAAAAGCATAATAACCAAAAACATTTCTGTGTTACAGCTGATACAAAACCTGCAATAAATCAGCAGTGTATCTACTTCCTGCCTTCATGGAAGCAGACATGGGGTTAGCATCCTGTGTTTACAAATTAGCTGCTCTGCCGAGACAGTCAGCTGACACATCTGAGAGATCAAATTACTCTGATTAGACACAAATGAGGTGGAATGAGACAGGCTAAACTCTCTAAATACATACAGGGTGTATTTCTCTCCGGTTTCCTTCTGTCCAGAGCAAGAGTTCAGGTTCCCTTTAACGTACCTGATCCAAAGTGCGAGTGCATGTGTAAACACTGATGAGAAGTGCAAATAAGATGTTTAACTACTTGCTGCATGCCGTGCAATATATTCACGGCCCTTTAAAAAAGACAGGATGCAGCAGGGCCGTGAAAACAAGTCTGCAGCGGCATGCAGCCGCCGCTCGCTCCCGTTTGTGCGCGCGCACCGCCGTTGCCGCCGCTTAGAGGGGAAGTTAATGAATGGGACCGCAGGTCCCATTCATAAATCTAAGTCCCCGATTCAATGAATACCAGCGTCTACGAGACGCCGGCATTCATTGGGCTCGATTCACAAAGCGGTGCTAACCCAGTTAGCATGCCTAAAAGACTTTAGGCATGATAACCATTGCACCACGCTGGTGAAAAGCCAGTTTAGGTGTGATAAGTTTAGGCATGATAAGTTTAGGTGTGATAAGTTTAGGCATGCTAAGTTTAGATAAGTTTAGATCGCTTGCAAAGTCCCGCACGCAAAGCAGCGCCATTAAACTTTATACAAAGTGCACCAGTCTTTGCTAGCGTAAAACTTTTGATCAGCTGTGCACTGCGGTGCTAACGCAGTTGGCGCTTAAACTTAGCATGCCTAAACTTATCACACCTAAACTTATCACTCCTAAACTTATCATGCCTAAACTGAGTTTAGGCATGATAAAGGGCTTTTCACCAGGGTGCTAACTGTTAGCACCGCTTTGTGAATCAAGCCCTTTGTATCTTCCTGTATACGTCAAAGGAGGAGGTCCGCACCATTTTAGGATTCTAGGTGTGTATCTTTATACAGGACGTATCCAATGTAAAATAGACACATGCATCAAATGCTGACATGTTTCGAGCTATCTCAGCTCTTAATCATAGCTGGTTTGGAAAATGGCAACACCCCCTTTAAATAGGAGGAAGTCATGTATCCGCCTTCCAAAGCCCCTCCCCCGAATGGAGGTGGGAAGAAAGGCAATCTTTCACAATAATAAACAGATACTAAATCCATACCATCTACCACAATTCAAGATGCTGTGTACAGGAAGATAAAATATTGTTTACATATGAAGATGCAAAATACAAAATATAAAAATTGAAGATTAAAATATGACTGGAACAGCATGTGAGTCAACTATATAAAATTATACCCGGGTGTCACCAGCCAGCAATAGGGCTTAAGGGAAAAGGGAGGGGAGGGGAGAAGGGGAAGAGGGGAGGGGGTTGGGGGGGGGGGGGGGAAGAGAAGGAGAAGGAAAGAAAAGGAAAAGAGTCACTGAGTGATGAAGGCCAGGTCCCACCTGGCATTAAGTCCATGGGGCGACCTAGTCCCCAAACGGTATATCCACATGGCCTCTCTTTTGAGAAGGATCTTATATAGGTCGCCCCCTCTTCTTGATGACAAGACCTTCTCTACTCCCTGAAACCGGAAACCCGTCATGTCACCCCCATGCACTTCCCTAAAATGCTTAAGCCATGTTCGAAATGTGAGTGGAAGACCACCCTGCCCCTAGATAATGTTCGGCAATTCTCTGTCTCATAGGCCTGGTGGAACACCCAACATATTGGAGGGAACAAAGAGTGCAGTCAATGAGATAAATAACATAGCGTGTGCCACAATTAATGAACTGCTTAAGACTATAAGTGTGGCCATTAGAGACAGAGACAGCCGTCCTGGTTTTATTATGGAGGTGGCAGTATCTACATGTGGCTATCCCACACTTGTAGGACCCCTTGACTGTCAGCCAGGTGTCCATTGTGGCACTAGACGTGAATAAACTGGGGGAAAGGATTTGTCCCAAAGTGGGGGCCCGCCGACTAGAAAACCTGACTCCATTCCTCAGAATAGGCGAGAGACCTTCATCCCCTTCCAAAATAGGAAGATACCTAGAGATGATATCCGTCACCCGCCTGTACTCGACTGAGTAGGTAGTCACAAACGTAGGTTTGTATGTGTTGCGGACCAAGTGGCCATCACTTTGTAACAAGGAATGGAGTCAGGTTTTCTAGTCGGCGGGCCCCCACTTTGGGACAAATCCTTTATAGAGCAGTTCATTAATTGTGGCACACGCTATGTTATTTATCTCATTGACTGCACTCTTTGTTCCCTCCAATATGTTGGGTGTTCCACCAGGCCTATGAGACAGAGAATTGCCGAACATTATCTAGGGGCAGGGTGGTCTTCCACTCACATTTCGAACATGGCTTAAGCATTTTAGGGAAGTGCATGGGGGTGACATGACGGGTTTCCGGTTTCAGGGAGTAGAGAAGGTCTTGTCATCAAGAAGAGGGGGCGACCTATATAAGATCCTTCTTAAAAGAGAGGCCATGTGGATATACCGTTTGGGGACTAGGTCGCCCCATGGACTTAATGCCAGGTGGGACCTGGCCTTCATCACTCAGTGACTCTTTTCCTTTTCTTTCCTTCTCCTTCTCTTCCCCCCCCCACCCCCTCCCCTCTTCCCCTTCCCCCCCCCCCCTCCCCCCTTTTCCCTTAAGCCCTATTGCTGGCTGGTGACACCCGGGTATAATTTTATATAGTTGACTCACATGCTGTTCCAGTCATATTTTAATCTTCAATTTTTATATTTTGTATTTTGCATCTTCATATGTAAACAATATTTTATCTTCCTGTACACAGCATCTTGAATTGTGGTAGATGGTATGGATTTAGTATCTGCTTATTATTGTGAAAGATTGCCTTTCTTCCCACCTCCATTCGGGGGAGGGGCTTTGGAAGGCGGATACATGATTTCCTCCTATTTATAGGGGGTGTTGCCATTTTCCAAACCAGCTATGATTAAGAGCTGAGATAGCTCGAAACATGTCAGCATTTGATGCATGTGTCTATTTTACATTGGATACGTCCTGAATAAAGATACACACCTAGAATCCTGAACTGGTGCGGACCTCCTCCTTTGACGTATACTGTGGGCTTTGCTGACCTGATCCTGCACAGTACAGCGATTGGCGGGTAGAGCGGTGTGTACACCAACGTATCTTCCTGTGTTACACAGCCACGGATTACTTCCGATTCACGTGCTTACGTACGTGAATCGGAAATGACGACTGACATCTTGTGGCCAAATAGTATATTGCACCAAAATTGCTTTTTATTTAATAAAAATCCCCACACTGACTGATATAATAACTATTTCCCTCCCACACCCTCCCATAATACCCAAACTTTTTTTTTTATTTATAAAAGGGGGGGAAAAATTACATCAAAAAAAAAATATAAGTAGTTACCTTAGGGACTGAACTTTTTAAAAATTTATGTCAAGGCAGTATATTACTATTAATTTTTAATTTATGGGCTTGTAATTAGTGATGGACGCAAAACTGAAAAAATGCACCTTTTTTTCCAAATGAAATATTGGCGCCATACATTGTACTAGGGAAATTTTTTGAACGTTGCAATAACCGGGACAAAAGGGCAAATAAAATGTGTGGCTTTTATCCACAGTAGAATGTTTTATTTTAACACTATAATGGTCAAAAACTGAAAAATAATGCATTTTATATTTTTTTCTTATTATTATTCATGTTAAAATGCATTTAGGATAAAATAATTCTTGGCATACTGTACCTCCCAAAGAAAGCCTAATTGGTGGCAAGAAAAACAAGATATAGATCATTACGCTGTGATTAGTAGTGATTAAGTTATTGGTAAAAGAAAGGGAGGAGCGCTGACAGGTGAAAATTGCTCTGGTCCACAAGAGGAAAAATGCCTCAGGTGTCAAGTGGTTAACCCTCCTGGCGGTTCAATTTTTCTGCCAAATAGGCAGAATTCCTTTTTTTTTCCTTTCTTTCTTTTTTTTTTGTTTCATGTAAAGCTACCAGAGTGGTAGCTACATGAAACACCACTAGAGGGCGCATGTGTCCCTCTAGTGCGATTGTCGCCGGCATCAATAGCAAACAGGGGAATGCGTATATAACGCGTTCCCCTGTTTGGTTTCTCCTGTCGCCATGGCGACGATCGGAATGACGTCAGTCGACGTCCTGATGTCAGACGCCTCCGATCCAGCCCTTAGCGCTGCCTGGAACTCATTGGTCCGGGCAGCGCAGGGCTCTGGCAGGGGGGGCGCCCTCTTCCGCCGCTGCGTGCGGGCGATCGCCGCAGAGCGGCGGCGATCAAGCTGTACGCGCGGCTAGCAAAGTGCCAGCTGCGCGTACAGCACTTTAAATGGGGCAAATCGCCCCACCAGGGGCTGAGATATCTTCCTGCGCGGCATAGCCCGAGCTCAGCTCGGGCTTACCGCCAGGAATGCTAAGGGAACCTGAAGTGAGAGGGACATGGAAGCGGCCATATTTATTTCCTTTTTAACAATACTAGTTGCCTGGCTGTCCTGCTAACTTATTTGGCTGCAGTATTGTCTGAATCGCACACCTGAAACAAGCATGCAGCTAATCCAGTCACACTTCAGTCAGAGCACCTGATCTGCTGCATGCTTGTTCAGGGGCTATGGCAAAATGTAGTAGAAGCAGAGGATCAGCAGGACAGCCAGGCAACTGGTATTGCTTAAAATGAATCAAATATGTCAGCCTCCATATCCCTCTAAGTTCAGGTTCCCTTTAAGGTGTCCTGTGCATAGAGGTAGTGCACAAATGAGGTAGAAATGTGCAAATATGAAGTGTGAGTGCAAGAGCCTAAAAGAGGCTAAATAGTCCATCAAACAAATGGTGACAAAGAAGTGTGAATAATGTCAGCATGAATCGTGACAAGAGTGCCGTCAGAGAGAAGAACCCCAAGAAAAGTCCGCTGGAAAACCACACGGTAAAAAATGAGGGAATAGAAAGCGCCCTGCCTCCATCACCCCACCGCCACCTTTCACGGTTGGCCTAACTGGCTTCCTCAGAGGTGACTACTTCTCTCTTTCACTTCTGCTGGCACTGAGTCTCTTGGCACGATTCCTGCTGGCACTATTTACCATTTTTTGATGGACTATTTAGCACCATTTTGGGCTCCTGCACTCGCGCTTTACGGAATATTTGCACATTTCTATTTATTATTTATATAACGCCAACATCTTCTGCAACGTTGTACGTGTACCTCAAAAAAGCGTGCCCAAAACCGATGGCGCCCAATAATCCTGATAGTAGAATATCAGAAAATGTACTGATATTTTACTATTCAAGTGTAAAAACCATAGTAAGGCCTCTTGCACACTGCAAGCGATTCAGATTCAGATTCCGCTTTTTAATCGTTTTTTACTTCCGATTCCGATTTGCAGTTTGCTCCCTGCACACTGCAAATCGGAATCTGAATCTGATGTAAAAACTGATTAAAAAGCGGAATCTGAATCGCGTGCAGTGTGCAAGAGGCCTAAAATCCTTGTACTAAATACCTATATTTTATTATATCTAAATATAAGCCTGTTCTCGTGCTGAACCCTCCCTCTACCGATAACCTTAACCAACCCGCCCCCATTCCTAACCTTAACATGTCGCCGCTGTTGCAACCCCTCAATAGTCGGAAATGACAATTTCTGTTTCCACTGAAAATCCGCTTTCAGCCATTGCCGATTACCACTACCGATTCCGCTTTCGGCTACCTATTTCCGCATTCCAATGGGGATTTTTGCAGAAATTTCCGACGACATTAACATCAATTTTTCTCAAACACTACAAGGTGGTTTTGAATATTTTTTTCTTCTTGTTTCCACTCTTCTAATATGAAAATGTGGCGTTTCTAGCACCTGTGGGGACTTTACCATTAACCTCTAAAGTCGGCGGCATACAGCATGTCGGTAATGCGGATTTTCCGCATTTTACATTGCAGTCAATGGCCGCCGACTTTAGTGGTTAATAGCAAAGTCCCCGTAGGTGCCAGAAACGCCAACATTTCAGGATATGTTAACCAACCTGGCGTTCTGTTAAAATTGCCAGGGTGGCATGCATGTTTTTTTTCATTTTTTTTTCTTTGAATCACTAGCTAACTTTCAGTTAGCTACATGATTCACCACTAGAGGGCGCATCTGCCCATCTAGTCATATCGCCGCGGGCTTTTATAGCAAGCAGAAAATCCTGTTGTAAATGGTATTTTCTGCTTGGCTTCCCTCGTCGCCATGGCGACGATCGGGATGACGTCATCCGCGCCATGGTGTCGGGGGGTGTCTGACCCAGCCCCATAGCGCAGCCTGGCACTGATTGGCCAGGCTGTGCAAGGGGTCTGGGGGGGGGGCAAAGTGCTAGCTGCGTGTATGAAAAAAAAAAAGATCAAAATCGTCCCACAGGGGCCGGAGATATCCACTGCAGCGGTAATGGACGAGCTGAGCTCGTCATTACCGCTAAGGTGGTTAAGCAGAAGAGTGGGAACAAGAGGCAAAAACTCTTTCAAAAAGACCTTGTAGTTTTTGAGAAAATCAATGTTTAAGTCAGCGAAAATTTCTGCGATTTCTGCGAAAATCCGCCTACTGCACTTGTATTACCGATTTCCGATGTGGAAATGCAGAAATTGCATTTCCGCGGAATCCGAACTAGCATCCCTACCCCCCAAGCCTAACCTTAACCCCTCCTACCTTATGCCTAACCTTAACCATCCCCGCTAACACCCCATACCTAACCTTAAAGAACTCTGTACAATCAGGACATCCAACAATACAAGTGCATACATAGGTGATGTGTGGTTTGAGACATCATCAATATTGGTATTATGGTAAATTACAGCAGCATAGGAAACACTTGGAGGAGGTCCATGCCCTTGCGAGCTTACAGTCTAGACTAGGGTAGTGGGGTGGAGACATTAGGGGAGGAGACACAGGGGTTTGCGGATGAGACAGAGAACCTCCAATGCCACCTATAGCAAATGGAAATGTGTTTAGAGAGTATGTTTCCAGGCTTGGAGCATTATGGGCAGCCTGTGGGATAGAATTCCAAAGGAGAGGTGATGCTTGTGAGAAGTCTTGGATGCGAGGAGGTGACCAAGCTAGAGGGCAGGAGGGTCTCCTGGGAGGAGCGGTGGGTGGGATGGTATCTGGATATTAATGAGGAAATGTATGGAGGGGACAGCTTATGTAGAGCTTTGTATGATAGGGTGATAAAACCACCTCTACACACACAACACCTTAACCTCATCAGTGTTTAGATAAACACACTTCACTTCTTCCAGGATGTATGACTTCACTGCTCCGTTCATTTTTATGAGGGTATCACAATGTATGTGAGTTGGCTTTTAAAATGCTACAAATCCCTAAGCAAGCTCATTTTTCTCTTGAATATATCATAATGGTACATGCTAGGCTGGCTTCAGCATGTAGTGTTGGTGGTGGTGTAGTGGTGAAGAGAGCTACCTACCGAGCACTAGACCTGGGTTAAATTCCCGGCCAAGACCTGTGTTCAATTCCCGGCCAAGGTATGTAAGCTGGTTTTTAAATCATACAATTCCCTGGAAGGCGAAACCCTCCCCCCTCCGAGCTTCAGCATGTAGCATGCTTCCTCTGCATCTCCGGGAAGAGGGGTGAGAGAGGAAGGAGGGAGGAGGAAGTGAGAAAGGGAGGAAGGAAAAAAGGACTAAGGGAACAGTCAATAGGGTCTATGGGCTACCATATAGCATAAACAAGGTTCCATTATTATAATTTTTCCGTCGGAATCCGGAATTCCGCGGAAATTCATAAAAATCCGGCGGAATTCTCATAGCGACGGAATTTAGCTCTAGCAGAATCCGGGAATTCCGGCGGAACAGAATTTGTTCGTTCCGACCATCCCTAATTATGGATAAATAAAATTGACTTATGATACACATTATCTAAGGTTTGGTGCAGTATTTTGGCCTTCAGACTGCAGGTTTGCGTTCATGAAAACTGTATGCAACTGTATGCAACTTGGGCATTTTAATGGCATCATTACTAGCTACATACCACTTGCATTATATTGGCAGGCGTTGTGGCAGTACAGATATGATAGATATTATATTGGCAGTATTTAAAGCTGTGGGGGACAGAGTTCTGCTGTTACTGATGATACCTCTTCCTGTGTGGGTGGAGTTCTGCGGTTACTGATGATACCTCTTCCTGTGTGGGTGGAGTTCTGCTGTTACTGATGATACCTCTTCCTCTGTGGGCGGAGATCTGTTGTAACTGATGATACCTACTCCTGCAGGCCATTCCCATCATTTCACAGACCCGCTACCTGGAGAAGCAGGGGGAGCTGAGCGAGGTGCAGCAGAAGGGGAGTCTGTTCGGGCTGAAACCAAACAAGCTGACCCCTGTGTACTTCTTCATGTTCAATGACTTCCTGCTCATCACCCAGAGGAAGAGGTACTGTAACTGATCCCCGACGTCCCATTATCACTACCTCTCTTTCCTGCCACTTTACACAGCATCCTCTGCATCTCCTCCTTCCTTCCACTGCTCCCTGCTTTCTCTGCATCTCCTCCTTCCCTCCACTCCTCCCTGCTTTCTCTGCATCTCCTCCTTCCCTCCACTGCTCCCTGCTTCCTCTCCTTCCCTCCACTCCTCCCTGCTTCCTCTCCTTCCCTCCACTGCTCCCTGCTTCCTCTCCTTCCCTCCACTCCTCCCTGCTTCCTCTGCATCTCCTCCTTCCCTCCACTGCTCCCTGCTTCCTCTCCTTCCCTCCACTCCTCCCTGCTTCCTCTGCATCTCTTCCTTCCCTCCACTCCTCCCTGCTTCCTCTGCATCTCTTCCTTCCCTCCACTCCTCCCTGCTTCCTCTGCATCTCCTCCTTCCCTCCACCCCTCCCTGCTTCCTCTGCATCTCCTCCTTCCCTTCACTACTCCCTGCTTCCTCTGCATCTCCTCCTTCCTTCCACTCCTTCCTGCTTCCTCTGCATCTCCTCCTCCCTCCACTCCTCCCTGCTTCCTCTGCATCTCCTCCTTCCCTCCATTCCTCCCTGCTTCCTCTGCATCTCCTCCTTCCTCCTTCCTCTGCATCTCCTCCTTCCTTCCACTCCTCCCTGCTTCCTCTCCTTCCCTCCACTCCTCCCTGCTTTCTCTGCGTCTCCTCCTCCCTCCACTCCTCCCTGCTTCCTCTGCACCTCCTCCTTCCCTCCCTCCTCCCTGCTACCTCTGCATCTCCTCCTTCCTTCCACTCCTCCCTGCTTCCTCTGCATCTCCTCCTTCCTTCCACGCCTCCCTGCTTCCTCTGCTTCTCCTCCTTCCCTCCACTCCTCCCTGCTTCCTCTGCATCTCCTCCTTCCCTCCACTCCTCCCTGCTTCCTCTGCATCTCCTCCTTCCCTCCACTACTCCCTGCTTCCTCTGCATCTCCTCCTTCCTTCCACTCCTCCCTGCTTCCTCTGCATCTCCTCCTTCCTTCCACTCCTCCCTGCTTCCTCTGCATCTCCTCCTTCCCTCCACTCCTCCCTGCTTCCTCTGCATCTTCTTCTTCCCTCCCTCCTTCCTCTGCACCTCATCCTTCCCTCCATTCCTCCCTGCTTCCTCTCCTTCCCTCCACTCCTCCCTGCTTCCTCTGCATCTCCTCCTTCCCTCCACTCCTCCCTGATACCTCTGCATCTCCTCCTTCCTTCCACTCCTCCCTGCTTCCTCTGCATCTCCTCCTTCCCTCCACTGCTCCCTGCTTCCTCTGCATCTCCTCCTTCCCTCCACTCCTCCCTGCTTCCTCTGCATCTCCTCCTTCCCTCCACTCCTCCCTGCTTCCTCTGTGTCTCCTCCTCCCTCCACTCCTCCCTGCTTCATCTCCTTCCCTCTACTCCTCCCTGCTTCCTCTGCATCTCCTCCTTCCCTCCATTCCTCCCTGCTTCCTCTGCATCTCCTCCTTCCCTCCACTTCTCCCTGCTTCCTCTGCATCTCCTCCTTCCCTCCACTCCTCCCTGCTTCCTCTGCATCTCCTCCTTCCCTCCACTCCTCCCTGCTTCCTCTGCATCTCCTCCTTCCCTCCACTGCTCCCTGCTTCCTCTGCATCTCCTCCTTCCCTCCACTCCTCCCTGCTTCCTCTGCATCTCCTCCTTCCCTCCACTCCTCCCTGCTTTCTCTGCGTCTCCTCCTCCCTCCACTCCTCCCTGCTTCCTCTGCACCTCCTCCTTCCCTCCACTCCTCCCTGCTACCTCTGCATCTCCTCCTTCCTTCCACTCCTCCCTGCTTCCTCTGCATCTCCTCCTTCCTTCCACGCCTCCCTGCTTCCTCTGCTTCTCCTCCTTCCCTCCACTCCTCCCTGCTTCCTCTGCATCTCCTCCTTCCCTCCACTCCTCCCTGCTTCCTCTGCATCTCCTCCTTCCCTCCACTACTCCCTGCTTCCTCTGCATCTCCTCCTTCCTTCCACTCCTCCCTGCTTCCTCTGCATCTCCTCCTTCCTTCCACGCCTCCCTGCTTCCTCTGCTTCTCCTCCTTCCCTCCACTCCTCCCTGCTTCCTCTGCATCTTCTTCTTCCCTCCCTCCTTCCTCTGCACCTCATCCTTCCCTCCATTCCTCCCTGCTTCCTCTCCTTCCCTCCACTCCTCCCTGCTTCCTCTGCATCTCCTCCTTCCCTCCACTCCTCCCTGATACCTCTGCATCTCCTCCTTCCTTCCACTCCTCCCTGCTTCCTCTGCATCTCCTCCTTCCCTCCACTGCTCCCTGCTTCCTCTGCATCTCCTCCTTCCCTCCACTCCTCCCTGCTTCCTCTGCATCTCCTCCTTCCCTCCACTCCTCCCTGCTTCCTCTGTGTCTCCTCCTCCCTCCACTCCTCCCTGCTTCCTCTCCTTCCCTCCACTCCTCCCTGCTTCCTCTGCATCTCCTCCTTCCCTCCATTCCTCCCTGCTTCCTCTGCATCTCCTCCTTCCCTCCACTTCTCCCTGCTTCCTCTGCATCTCCTCCTTCCCTCCACTCCTCCCTGCTTCCTCTGCATCTCCTCCTTCCCTCCACTGCTCCCTGCTTCCTCTGCATCTCCTCCTTCCCTCCACTCCTCCCTGCTTCCTCTGCATCTCCTCCTTCCCTCCACTCCTCCCTGCTTCCTCTGCATCTCCTCCTTCCTTCCACTACTCCCTGCTTCCTCTGCATCTCCTCCTCCCTCCACTCCTCCCTGCTTCCTCTGCATCTCCTTATTCCCTCCACTCCTCCCTGCTTCCTCTGCATCTCCTCCTTCCTTCCACTCCTCCCTGCTTCCTCTGCATCTCCTCATTCCCTCCCCCCCCCCTCCCTGCTTCCTCTGCATCTCCTCTTTCCCTCCACTCCTCCCTGCTACCTCTGCATCTCCTCCTTCCCTTCCCCCTCCCTGCTTCCTCTGCATCTCCTCCCTGCTTCCTCTGCATCTCCTCCCTGCTTCCTCTGCATCTCCTCCTCCCTCCACTCCTCCCTGCTTCCTCTGCATCTCCTCCTCCCTCCACTCCTCCCTGATTCCTCTGCGTCTCCTCCTTCCCTCCACTCCTCCCTGCTTCCTCTGCATCTCCTCCTCCCTCCGCTCCTCCCTGCGTCCTCTGCATCTCCTCCTCACTGATGCGCTCCTGCTCTTGCAGCTCTGATCGACATGTTGTCCTGGACTATGCCCACCGATCTCTGGTACAGCTGCAGTCTTGTCCTACCATGGAGAACAGCTTCTTCCTCACCCTATTGGAGAACCACCAAGGCAAGACCTGTGACCGGCTTTTTAAGGCACCTACACAGTAAGTAAGACCACTCGCCTTAAGGGACCTGCCAGTCTGCCCCTCCTCCTGCAGGGTGACACAGACAGAAAAGAGCTACCAGCCTTCCCCTCCTCCTGCAGGGTCACACAGACAGAAGGGAGCTACCAGCCTGCCCCTCCTCCTGCAGGGTGACACAGACTGAAGGGAGCAGCCAGCCTGCCCCTCCTCCTGCAGGGTGACAGACAGAAGGGAGCTGCCCCTCCTCCTGCAGGGTGACACAGACAGAAGGAAGCTACCAGTCTGCCCCTCCCCCTGCAGGGTGACACAGACAGAAGGGAGCTACCAGTCTGCCCCTCCCCCGCAGGGTGACACAGACAGAAGGGAGCTGCCAGCCTGCCCCTCCTCCTGCAGGGTGACACAGACAGAAGGGAGCTACCAGCCTGCCCCTCCTCCTGCAGGGTCACACAGACAGAAGGGAGCAGCCAGTCTGCCCCTCCTCCTGCAGGGTGACACAGACAGAAGGGAGCTGCCAGTCTGTCCCTCCTCCTGCTGGGTGACGCAGACAGAAGGGAGCTGCCAGTCTGCCTCTCCTCCTGCAGGGTGACACAGACAGAAGGGAGCTGCCAGTCTGCCCCTCCTCCTGCAGGGTGACACAGACAGGAGAGTCGCCAGTCTGCCCCTCCCCCTGCAGGGTGACACAGACAGGAAAGTCGCCAGTCTGCCCCTTCCCCTGCAGAGTGACACAGAAGGGAGCTACCAGTCTGCCCCTCCTCCTGCAGGGTGACACAGACAGAAGGGAGCTGCCAGTCTGTCCCTCCTCCTGCTGGGTGACGCAGACAGAAGGGAGCTGCCAGTCTGCCTCTCCTCCTGCAGGGTGACACAGACAGAAGGGAGCTGCCAGTCTGTCCCTCCTCCTGCAGGGTGACACAGACAGGAGAGTCGCCAGTCTGCCCCTCCCCCTGCAGGGTGACACAGACAGGAGAGTCGCCAGTCTGCCCCTCCCCCTGCAGGGTGACACAGACAGGAGAGTCGCCAGTCTGCCCCTTCCCCTGCAGAGTGACACGGACAGAAGGGAGCTTCCAGTCTGCCTCTTCTCCTGCAGGGTGACACAGACAGAAGGGAGCTGCCAGCCTGCCCCTCCTCCTGCAGGGTGACACAGACAGAAGGGAGCTGCCAGCCTGCCCCTCCTCCTGCAGGGTGACACAGACAGAAGGGAGCTACCAGTCTGCCCCTCCTCCTGCATACGTAACTTTTTTTTCACTTGTCCTTACTTTTGTTTATTGCAGGTCTGATTTACACCGATGGGTCGCTGTTTTCCCCAGTAAGAACGATGACGCTCTGTCTGGCTGTGACACGATTTATGAAGATTGGGGTGAGTTCTCTCCCCTTTGCCTTTTGTGGGTGAAGACTGAATGAAGGATGTGATTATGAGTTAATTATCAGCTTATTGCTCCTGATTCAGCATTTGTATGTGACATGGTGCTTGTGAGCAGTTGTATGTAATCAGTGAGGCAGAACACCACAGGTAGATATTGCAGGAAGCAGCTTCTCTGCAGGGTGCTGAACTTGTGCTGTAACTGTCAGCAGAAGCTCCACACTTACAAAAGCATTTTTTTTACTTTCAAACATCATTAGCCTGTGTTCAGAAAATCCTTATCTTGACACAGCCATATACCCTCCTACACCATGTGTGCTCTGTGTCAGGAACCGCTATACATACTCTAGAGAGTCTTGGCAGAAGCAGTTGGATTATCTGATGCCTCGGCCAACTGTAATCTAACATGTGTACATAGAACATATACAGCAGCGCTATCCCAAAAATCACCAACAATCATATGCACGATAAAGCAGTTCACAATTTTTCACTCCTTGAGATTCATTTCCATCCAACACACTGACTCTTGTCACCGGAGTCAGCGTAAGCAGTGAGTGAAGGTTCTAAGCCCCCTTCCTAGCTCTCTGGCTTCTCCTCGCTCTACCGGACCCCCATTACAGTTGTGTCTTTATCAACCCACGACCCCCGCTACAGAGGTATAAACTTGACTAAGGCTTGCTATTCCAGGCATAAGAGAAGTATACTTCTTATAGCAAGCCTTATGGCTCATACACACGGGTTACAACTGTCGCCGCAACGCGCGTGTTGCGGCGACAGGTCTCCCGTGTGTATAACGCGCACGCCACGAACCGGCACTAGTTAGAGCATCGCCGGCAACCGCTTTCGCCGCAACTGTCGCTAGTCCGCCGTGTGTAAGCGGACTAACGACAGCAACCCACTTACCATGGACGGAGCTTCCGGCGGGGAGAGGAACCTTCGGCGACAGCTTCCGCCGCATCTCTGTCCCTCTGTGTGCCGTGTGTACCGCTGCTGCACAGAGGGACCTGGCGACGAGCTGTCGCTGCTTTTTTTTTGGGGGGGGGGGGTCTCTTGCTACATTTGTGCCTCGTGTGTACGAGACTTAAGTCAAGTTTATACCTCTGTAGCGGGGTCGGTGGGTTGATCAAGACACAGCTGTAGTGGGGGTCCGGTAGTAGTAGGAGAAGCCAGAGAGCTAGGAAGGGGGCTGAGACTCTTCACTGCTTACGCTGACTCCGGTGACAAGAGTCAGTGTGTCTGGTGAGTGTAATCCTGACCACCTGTATACAACTTTACCTATTAAAGATTGTGATGGAAATGAATCTCAAGGAATGAAAAATTGTGGACTGCTTTATCGTGTTATGTGCATATGATTGTTAGTGATTTTTGGGATAGCGCTGCTGTATATGTTCTATGTTTTGGTTGGGGATACAGTGATCCTTACAGTAGCGCAATCTGCAGCAAGAATTCAAAGTGTTTGCGGCCAGAGGAAGGTCGCTATATTTGTATACATCATAGTGGTCTAGCGCAGTGTTTTTACTCGTATATTAACATGTGTACATTGCTTTGGGCAGTAGGAAGATTGTAAGACCATGCATGTCAAACTCCGACCCGCAGGCAAAATCTGGCGCTCGGAGTCATTCAATTTGGCCCTCAAGTGGTTTTCCCACTTTGCATTATGTTTGGCCCACTCTAGACCACCAGGGAAGCTATATTGGAGGTGAAGCCCTAGAACACAAGGGAAACCATATGGGAGAAAGCACTAAACACCAGGGAACTGTATAGGGGAGGGTGGGGGTCTCTAGACACCTGGGAACTGTAAGGGTGAGGGAGGACCACTAGACACCAGGGAACTGTATAGGGTCTGGACTGGAGAGGGCCATTAGACACCAGGGAACTGTATAGGGTCTGGACTGGAGAGGGCCATTAGACACCAGGGAACTGTATAGGGTCTGGACTGGAGAGGGCCATTAGACACCAGGGAACTGTATAGGTGAGGGAGGGCCACTAGACACCAGGGAACTGTATAGGGGTAGGAGGAGGGCCATTAGACACCTGGAAACTTTATTAGCGAGGAAGGTGGGTAATAGACATTGAGGTTGGCCCACAGCTATGTCCCAGTACACAATTTCGGTCCACTTTGTATTTGAGTTTGACACCCCTGTGTTAGACTGAGGTTAAGGTTAGGGCTAGGCATT
This sequence comes from Hyperolius riggenbachi, assembly GCF_040937935.1. Lineage (NCBI taxonomy): Eukaryota > Metazoa > Chordata > Amphibia > Anura > Hyperoliidae > Hyperolius > Hyperolius riggenbachi. Next base: position 15,576,175 of record NC_090648.1, read on the forward strand.
AGGGAGGGGATTATGTCAGGGGAAGGTAAGGGCTAGGCATTAGGGAGGGGATTATGTCAGGGGAAGGTTAGGGCTAGGCATTAGGGAGGGGATAATATCAGGGGAAAGGTTAGGATTCGGCATTAGGGAGGGGATTATGTCAGGGGGAAGGTTAGGGTTCGGCATTAGGGAGGGGATTATGTCAGGGGAAGGTTAGGGTTAGGCAATAGGGAGGGGATTATGTCAGGGGAAGGTTAGGGTTCAGCATTAGGAGGGGATTATGCCAGGGGAAGATTTGGCATTAGGGAGGGGATTATGTCAGGGGGAAGGTTAGGGTTCAACATTAGGGAGGGGATTATGTCAGGGGAAGGTTAGGGTTCAGCATTAGGGAGGGGATTATGTCAGGGGAAGGTTAGGGTTCAGCATTAGGGAGGGGATTATGTCAGGGGAAGGTTTGGCATTAGGGAGGGGATTACATTAGAGGGAGGTCTAGGAGATCTGGTAGGGACAAGCTGTGAACTGATTGCTGAAATTGTGTTGCACAGAGTATTTTTCCAATATTACTGAGAGTTGGCTTTCCTCGCAGCTCATTGAGAAGGAGTGAGATGTACGTTCGTGGGTAGTCCTCTGGGCTTTCTGGAGATGTTTTTATATAACCCAGCAGCCGCAGTATGTCGCTGGACTGATGAGTAATCGCATGTCTCCTTGTCTGCAGACTGTCCCCAGGTACACTGTGTGGAGTCCTACGCCGCTGTACAGACTGATGAACTATCCCTGGAGCCCGCTGACATCATCAATGTCCTGCGCAAGACATCGGAAGGTAAGCAGAATGGGGAGGGGTCTGAATGGTAGGTGGGAGGCGGTTAATGGGATGGGGTGACGGGAGCATGGATGAGAGGGCAGGGAACATGGACTTGGAGGGGGGCGGGGACACATGAATTGGAGGCAGAGAACATGGTTTGGGGAGTGGGTAACATGGATAGTGGCAGAAGGAGTGCCCTAAAAACGTATATGCCCTTGTTGTGGATTACAGTACAGAAGGAACCGCCCTCTTGCATGTATTCTACACAACAATCTATATCATTCGTCACAGCCAATCCTGGGTGATCACCTCCTTTTAAGTTTTGCATAGTATGGAAGAGGTTACATCTTTTCCTGAGTGTTGTCTGTTTCACAGTATCACAGAATTCTTCTCACTTCCTGCTTTGACAGGAAGTGGACTAATTTTTCCAACAGGAAACCGGATTCATTTTTTTGGTAGGGTGGAGACTTCCTGTCCTTTCACTTCCTGTCTCCTCATTTCCTATTATTATTATTTTTGTGTAGTGGAGACTTCCTATAATCGCACTTCCTGTCCCCTAACTTCCATCTCCTTAATTGAAGTATTATGAGAAGATTGAAGTGCCACAAATAATATTTTTTAGGGAAGATAATTTGGTGCTGCTAGAAATTGGACCAGCAGCCTCTGCATTTGATGATTAGTTCATTTCAAGATCCAAAAATGGCCTAAATTAGCATAAAATGTAAATTAGCATAAATGTAAAAGTCAGAATTATCTGCATCTCATTGATCAGAGTTTACTTTTTCCCATGGGTTTATATCGGTACTGAAAATCACAGCATTTAATATTTACAATATGGCCAAACCCGTTATTTTACTGTGGTGGGAATAGTGGCAGTGATTGTTTCAGCCCTGCACTCAGCCACATTGCAGCAGAAGAACGAAACTCTCAGTAACGTTTCTGTCCAAAAAAATGTCTCAGAAACTCTGAAATTTAAGAAAGTTCAGTCTCCGAAACTCTTTTCAAAATCGAATTGCTCCTAATCTATTATCCGGTACAAATAGTGGCAGGAACCCCCATCTGCCCTTCTCGTCCATCTGAGCAGTTGTTCCAAGTCCCTCAGACCCGAGGGCTACCAGATTGGCATATGCAGTTTAAAGGGAACCTGGAGAGAAAGGTGTATGGAGGCTGCCATATTTATTTTCTTTTAAGCAATACCAGTTGCCTGTCAGCCCAGCTAATCCTCTGCCTCTAATACTTTTACCCACAGCCCCTGAACAAGCATGCAGCAGATCAGGTGTTTCTGACATTATTGTCAGGTCTGACAAGATTAGCTGCATGCTTCTTCCTGGTGTGATCCAGACACTACTGCAGCTGAAGAGACCAGCAGGGCTGCCAGGCAACTGGTATGATTTAAAAGGAAATAAATATGGCAGCCACCCTATACTTTCCGCTTCAGGTTCTCTTTAAGTCCACCAACTGGTTGTTTGGTCACTGCCCCTCAGGCTGGGAATGGGGGTTGGGGCTATTAATGGAAAAGCTTGGTCAACAGGTAAATGTGATGTCGCTAGAACAGAAGAGTTAAGAATCTGTTGCAGTCGCCATTTTGATGTGCCAGTTGTAAAATTGAGGGAAGTCTGGTTTGTGATCAACTCTATTTCAGACTTGTTTGAATTAAGTTGAACCTCCCTGGCGGTAAGCCCGTGCTGAGCACAAGCCATGCCGCCGGGAGGCACCGCTCAGGACCCGCTGGGCCGATTTGCATAATTTTTATTTTCAGTACATATGAAGAAAAATACTGTGCACCTGTATCATGAACAGTCCCAGAAATTTATTCCATTCCTCATACATATATGGTCAGCCTTGACATACATCAAAGAGAAGTGCCAAACCTGTGTGTGTCGGTATTGCAGCGGTGTAGAAGGGAGAGGTGACCAGGGGAAGATTCGGACGGCACTACAGCCGTTTCTCGCCGCTCGGGCGCTTGCTCACATGCGTGTCCGTGTACTGGTGGCGCCGGAGAGTTTCCTGTATAGGACCTCCTAACTCCGCCTCCGGCGCCATCTCATTGGTGTGAAGTTATGACGGGGGAAGGTCGGGGGTGAATGGGCGGGATTCCGCCGTTATACGGAAGAATCTAGGTATATGCTAGATATCTTGGTGTCGCTGTGCAGTGCAACTAGAAGGGGCGGAACGCCCAGACCAAAGTGTGCTGTGCTCGTGTCATTCCTAATCAATGAACTACATCATACAAATAAAAAAAGAAAAGAAAAGAAAAGAAAAGAAAACAAACATCATTACTCTGTTAACCTATTGTGATTTGTGCAAATCAAGGGATATATCTCCGTGCTCTGTGTAGAATCATCTGTTTGCACTTAAACCCATGTACGTAGCATCGAGCTAAACTATCCTCTCTTTGGATCATAAAATTATTAATTTCATTTATTTTTATAACATCCAATAAAAACATCCCAAAAATTTGGGGACCCCCAAACCTAAACCTAAAAAAGGAAACCCCGTTAAAAAACTGGGGGAGCTGGGCGGGACTCTGATAACCTCTTTACTCGTACATAAGCTATGTGGGTTATATTTAACCCTATCCCTGCCATGCCCCCCTGAACAGGAAGGAGGGGAAGGAGAAAGAGGGGCAGAGGGGAGACGGATGTATGTTTGCATTACGGAGATATTACCCATGTAATTTAGTAATGGACGAGTTCATACATCTCTTTTCTGCTATAGAGAGTTTTTTTCCCCATAGACTAATCTCTACGCAATGCAAACTATACGTTGAACGGGGTGGGAGCAGAGGAGGGAAGGAGGGAGGGGGAAAAGACGTAGGAGTGGTACCTCCCGTCTCAACCTCCGGAGGGGGCCCTATCCCCAACCTACACCACCTAATGTGCACCAGTACAGATGTTCACCATTGGTCTTTGGGTTTAGGGGGTGTTATAGGACCCAATCCCTCCAAGAACCTACTGTAAAGTGAATAGGCTCACCTTCATTGTCTGCTGTCCGCACAGGGCTCCACCCGGCACTTACGCCGCAGGACATTATGTTCAAAATCCATTTTATGTTTGGTAGGGCCCTTCTGGGTCCAAAAAATCGTCCACCTTTGGGGACCTTTTAGTGCATTACCAAATTATTCGCTTTGGCCATTCATTTTTATTATTCCCAAATGATTGTTTAGTGCCCATATACTGCCCGTGCGGACAGCCCGACAATCCCTACTGGGCATTGACCCCTGCCCACCACCAGCAAGAGATCGTTCAAACGCCACCTCCAAGGGCGGCCAAAAGGGAAAGAAAAAGAACAGGGGAAAGACACAATATCCAGGAGGGTTAAAAAAGGGGAATTCGGGATACACCACCAGGAAGAGAAGGGGGGGCGCCAGGAGTCCTAGGGTTCAAGAAAACAGGCCAATTCCAATCTATCATTTAGGCCCAGGGGCCCCATAGCCTCCGAGCGCAAGATGACCCTTGACTCTCGTCTCGTTAATTCTCGGTCACGGTCACCCCCTCGCCTTGATGGGGCAACATGTAGGAGACCTGCAAATCTTAGACACCTTGCCCTCCCACCATGAACCTCCCTTACATGTTCAATCAATCTAGGGCTACCTTTTCCTGACTTAATTGAGTTAAAATGCTCCCCCACTCTCTCTTTGAGGGGGCGGGTTGTTTTCCCAACGTAGTAAAAGAGGCAAGGGCAAAACACTACATAGGAGACAAACCTGGTTTGACATGTGATAAAAGCCCTCACCTCCCACTGTAAGCCTCCCAGACGGTAATTGGTACCCTCCCACATGTTGGTACAAAAATCACAATGGCCACACTTATGGTTACCCTTTGGGCGGTTGCCCGATAGCCAATTCCAAATGGGGGGTGAACGGTACTCACTTCGAGTTAATGTGTCCCCCAGGGTGGGGGCCCTCCTAAAGACTACATTGGGGGGGCTCGGAAACACCTTCTGAAGGGCTGGATCTCTCATCACTATCCCCCAATTTTTCTTTATTATCTGGGTCAACTTAGTTGACATCGGGGTAAAGTCAAAAGTGAGGGTCAAGTTACTTTTTCCATCATTCCTTCGATCTCCTGAGCCCCTCAGGAGGAGGGAATTCCTATCTATTTCTCGTGCCCTGTCCCGGGCTTTATCCAGGCATTGCCTATCATACTTCCTAGCTTCAAGCCTTGCAGTAAGTTCCTGTGCCTGCATCTCAAAGGTCTCTATATTGGAGTTGTTTCGTCTTAGGCGCAGATATTGGCCGTATGGCAGGGAGGTCTTGACATGCTTAGGATGGAAGCTATGTCTGTGTAGGAGGGAGTTCACAGCAGTGTCTTTCCTGTACCCCTCACAGGTTAGGTTGGCCCCATCGGGCCTAATCCTCAGATCTAGGAAACTGATGGATTGTTCGCTTACCTCTGACGTAAAGCGCATATTCACCTGATTATCATCGAGGTACCTCATAAAGGTGCTGAACTCCTCCCGACTTCCCTGCCATACGACCAGCACGTCATCCACATATCTAGCCCAAGTTTTGATGTTCTGTCGAAATGGGTTTCTGTGATTATGGACGTAGTCCTCTTCCCATGCCCCCAAGAAAAGTCCTGCATATGTACATGCCACAGAGGTTCCCATGGCTGTCCCCGACCTCTGGTGGTACCATCTTCCATCGAACATAAAAGCGTTGTGTGTCAATATAAAGTTTAAACAATCACAAAGGAAATCCTTATACCCCTCGTCCTTGTTGGTTCTGTCCAGGTACCTCCGAACCGCCCTCAGACCCCCTTCATGGGGTATCCTGCTATAGAGGCTCTCTACATCTATGGTGGCTATTTTGTAGTCACTTCTCCACGGGGTTTTCTCGACCAAATTAATTGTGTCGAGTGTATCCCCCAGGTAAGATGGGACCCCCAAAAGCAGAGGTCGTAATAGGTGGTCAAGGAACCGGGACAGGCGTTCCGTCAGGGAGCCGCACCCCGAGACGATCGGTCTTCCTGGGGGGCTCTCCGGTGACTTGTGCAGCTTTGGGAGATGGTACCACACAGGGTTTCGGGGGGACACAGGAAGCAGGTCAATCGCTAGTCTCTGCGGCATGTACCCTTTTTCCACCCCCCGTCTTAGCAAGGAGCGGAGGCTGGCCTGATACCTGGGGGTGGGATTTCCCCCCAACCTCTGGTAATACTCTGTATTGCCTAATTGCCTTTGGGCCTCATTTACGTAAAACTCACTGGACATAATCACCACATTCCCCCCTTTGTCCGCCTGCTTGATCACCAGGTCGCGATGTTGTCTCAGCCACTTGATGGCCGCTTTGTCGGTCTTGTTTAGATTGTCGGGGGCCTGCTGATAGCAGATAGCTTTCATTTCTGCTGCGACCCGGTGACCAGGGTGTTGGAGTTGAGACTGGGAGGTCTGTGCGAAAAGGAGACCAAACTCTTCTGGACAGCGACCACCTTGAACAAGTATAAGGAGGAGGGTTACGTTGCAAGGGGCTTCAGGTCCTATAGAGAACCGTCAGAGTACAGAGACGATAAGAAATTTGTGGAGAAGTGGGAGACTGCGCATCTGAACTACTGCAAGATTTTGCAAGAGATCGTTAGAGAAAGAACAATAGAGGAGCACAACAAAGTCTCCGGAGAACTCCAGGAAACTAGGGAACAACTTCAAGAAGTAACCTCAGAAGAAAACTTCACAGCTATCATAGCAAAAATCGAGAAAAAGATCTTACCGATACAGAACGAGCTCAAAGCCAGGAAACTCAAAAAGTTTCATCGCGATCGAGACGACTTCAGGAAAGGCAGAATATTCTATTGGGGACAGGGAGGTACACCACAACGGGGGATTAAGCCAAGGAAAGGCAAAGGCTACTGGACCACAGATTCCGGCTCGGACTCTGAGGAAAACAGTAATAAAAAGTTAGAGAAGAAACCGAAACCCAAGTACCCCAAGAAGAGGAAGGGGGACCATAGCCGGGACCCAAGGGCCAAACCCAATCAGCCCAAACCATGTGCCTCCACCCCTTTAGGCGGGGAGTCCGCAGAGGAGGAAGACACAGACACTGGGAGAAACGTAACCTGGGATTCACCTGTGGCCACCAGGAGCCACCACAACTACAACCATGTCAAACGGAAGAGGACCAAGGAGTAGAAACCTTCCCAAAATCAGGAACTCAGCAGCATTCAGAAGGAGAACTCCAAGTGGTCAATCTGACCAATCAGACCATCCCTGAAAACTGTATTGCTCTCCTGAAAAAGGGTTTAGGGTTCTCACCCGTACAGAATTTTGATTATGTTGACTTTTTTGTTGATTTATACAAGGCCACCAGAAAGATGATGATTGCCCAATTTTACAAAAATGGGGAGGGGACGCTCCAAGGACGGGATGATGGAGGCCCAACATCGGTGGAGAGTCCACTATCTTCCCTCGGGTTTAGTCCTGAGGTGGATTGGGACGCCACCGAGATAGAGGCACTCCGGATACTAGAGGAGCTGTGGGAGGAGGGAGGTCCCTGTGATGTGAGGGAGGAACAGGCACCCTCACCAAATCTGTCCCTGGGTAACCCCACCAGCTTTCGAGCATGCAAGTCCACAAGACCTATACCCATTCCCCCCGGTTCCCCAATAGACCAGTTTTTTCACCGGGTCGCAGCAGAAATGAAAGCTATCTGCTATCAGCAGGCCCCCGACAATCTAAACAAGACCGACAAAGCGGCCATCAAGTGGCTGAGACAACATCGCGACCTGGTGATCAAGCAGGCGGACAAAGGGGGGAATGTGGTGATTATGTCCAGTGAGTTTTACGTAAATGAGGCCCAAAGGCAATTAGGCAATACAGAGTATTACCAGAGGTTGGGGGGAAATCCCACCCCCAGGTATCAGGCCAGCCTCCGCTCCTTGCTAAGACGGGGGGTGGAAAAAGGGTACATGCCGCAGAGACTAGCGATTGACCTGCTTCCTGTGTCCCCCCGAAACCCTGTGTGGTACCATCTCCCAAAGCTGCACAAGTCACCGGAGAGCCCCCCAGGAAGACCGATCGTCTCGGGGTGCGGCTCCCTGACGGAACGCCTGTCCCGGTTCCTTGACCACCTATTACGACCTTTGCTTTTGGGGGTCCCATCTTACCTGGGGGATACACTCGACACAATTAATTTGGTCGAGAAAACCCCGTGGAGAAGTGACTACAAAATAGCCACCATAGATGTAGAGAGCCTCTATAGCAGGATACCCCATGAAGGGGGTCTGAGGGCGGTTCGGAGGTACCTGGACAGAACCAACAAGGACGAGGGGTATAAGGATTTCCTTTGTGATTGTTTAAACTTTATATTGACACACAACGCTTTTATGTTCGATGGAAGATGGTACCACCAGAGGTCGGGGACAGCCATGGGAACCTCTGTGGCATGTACATATGCAGGACTTTTCTTGGGGGCATGGGAAGAGGACTACGTCCATAATCACAGAAACCCATTTCGACAGAACATCAAAACTTGGGCTAGATATGTGGATGACGTGCTGGTCGTATGGCAGGGAAGTCGGGAGGAGTTCAGCACCTTTATGAGGTACCTCGATGATAATCAGGTGAATATGCGCTTTACGTCAGAGGTAAGCGAACAATCCATCAGTTTCCTAGATCTGAGGATTAGGCCCGATGGGGCCAACCTAACCTGTGAGGGGTACAGGAAAGACACTGCTGTGAACTCCCTCCTACACAGACATAGCTTCCATCCTAAGCATGTCAAGACCTCCCTGCCATACGGCCAATATCTGCGCCTAAGACGAAACAACTCCAATATAGAGACCTTTGAGATGCAGGCACAGGAACTTACTGCAAGGCTTGAAGCTAGGAAGTATGATAGGCAATGCCTGGATAAAGCCCGGGACAGGGCACGAGAAATAGATAGGAATTCCCTCCTCCTGAGGGGCTCAGGAGATCGAAGGAATGATGGAAAAAGTAACTTGACCCTCACTTTTGACTTTACCCCGATGTCAACTAAGTTGACCCAGATAATAAAGAAAAATTGGGGGATAGTGATGAGAGATCCAGCCCTTCAGAAGGTGTTCCCGAGCCCCCCCAATGTAGTCTTTAGGAGGGCCCCCACCCTGGGGGACACATTAACTCGAAGTGAGTACCGTTCACCCCCCATTTGGAATTGGCTATCGGGCAACCGCCCAAAGGGTAACCATAAGTGTGGCCATTGTGATTTTTGTATCAACATGTGGGAGGGTACCAATTACCGTCTGGGAGGCTTACAGTGGGAGGTGAGGGCTTTTATCACATGTCAAACCAGGTTTGTCTCCTATGTAGTGTTTTGCCCTTGCCTCTTTTACTACGTTGGGAAAACAACCCGCCCCCTCAAAGAGAGAGTGGGGGAGCATTTTAACTCAATTAAGTCAGGAAAAGGTAGCCCTAGATTGATTGAACATGTAAGGGAGGTTCATGGTGGGAGGGCAAGGTGTCTAAGATTTGCAGGTCTCCTACATGTTGCCCCATCAAGGCGAGGGGGTGACCGTGACCGAGAATTAACGAGACGAGAGTCAAGGGTCATCTTGCGCTCGGAGGCTATGGGGCCCCTGGGCCTAAATGATAGATTGGAATTGGCCTGTTTTCTTGAACCCTAGGACTCCTGGCGCCCCCCCTTCTCTTCCTGGTGGTGTATCCCGAATTCCCCTTTTTTAACCCTCCTGGATATTGTGTCTTTCCCCTGTTCTTTTTCTTTCCCTTTTGGCCGCCCTTGGAGGTGGCGTTTGAACGATCTCTTGCTGGTGGTGGGCAGGGGTCAATGCCCAGTAGGGATTGTCGGGCTGTCCGCACGGGCAGTATATGGGCACTAAACAATCATTTGGGAATAATAAAAATGAATGGCCAAAGCGAATAATTTGGTAATGCACTAAAAGGTCCCCAAAGGTGGACGATTTTTTGGACCCAGAAGGGCCCTACCAAACATAAAATGGATTTTGAACATAATGTCCTGCGGCGTAAGTGCCGGGTGGAGCCCTGTGCGGACAGCAGACAATGAAGGTGAGCCTATTCACTTTACAGTAGGTTCTTGGAGGGATTGGGTCCTATAACACCCCCTAAACCCAAAGACCAATGGTGAACATCTGTACTGGTGCACATTAGGTGGTGTAGGTTGGGGATAGGGCCCCCTCCGGAGGTTGAGACGGGAGGTACCACTCCTACGTCTTTTCCCCCTCCCTCCTTCCCTCCTCTGCTCCCACCCCGTTCAACGTATAGTTTGCATTGCGTAGAGATTAGTCTATGGGGAAAAAAACTCTCTATAGCAGAAAAGAGATGTATGAACTCGTCCATTACTAAATTACATGGGTAATATCTCCGTAATGCAAACATACATCCGTCTCCCCTCTGCCCCTCTTTCTCCTTCCCCTCCTTCCTGTTCAGGGGGGCATGGCAGGGATAGGGTTAAATATAACCCACATAGCTTATGTACGAGTAAAGAGGTTATCAGAGTCCCGCCCAGCTCCCCCAGTTTTTTAACGGGGTTTCCTTTTTTAGGTTTAGGTTTGGGGGTCCCCAAATTTTTGGGATGTTTTTATTGGATGTTATAAAAATAAATGAAATTAATAATTTTATGATCCAAAGAGAGGATAGTTTAGCTCGATGCTACGTACATGGGTTTAAGTGCAAACAGATGATTCTACACAGAGCACGGAGATATATCCCTTGATTTGCACAAATCACAATAGGTTAACAGAGTAATGATGTTTGTTTTCTTTTCTTTTCTTTTCTTTTCTTTTCTTTTTTTATTTGTATGATGTAGTTCATTGATTAGGAATGACACGAGCACAGCACACTTTGGTCTGGGCGTTCCGCCCCTTCTAGTTGCACTGCACAGCGACACCAAGATATCTAGCATATACCTAGATTCTTCCGTATAACGGCGGAATCCCGCCCATTCACCCCCGACCTTCCCCCGTCATAACTTCACACCAATGAGATGGCGCCGGAGGCGGAGTTAGGAGGTCCTATACAGGAAACTCTCCGGCGCCACCAGTACACGGACACGCATGTGAGCAAGCGCCCGAGCGGCGAGAAACTGCTGTAGTGCCGTCCGAATCTTCCCCTGGTCACCTCTCCCTTCTACACCGCTGCAATACCGACACACACAGGTTTGGCACTTCTCTTTGATGTATGTCAAGGCTGACCATATATGTATGAGGAATGGAATAAATTTCTAGGACTGTTCATGATACAGGTGCACAGTATTTTTCTTCATATGTACTGTACATGTATTGGCGCTCTGCGCAGAACCACTTGCTGCACAGTTCATAACTCTCCCTGTATGTCCATTTGAAGTGTCGGAGAAACATTTAAAGGTGTAAGTGTTACAAGCTGCAAGTAAAGTAAAGCATCCCTCAGAGCAAGGCCTGTAGCCCTCAAGTTGAAGCACAAGAGTGCCAGATCGTCAATTTTCTGCTATATTGTACTAATAATTTTTATTTTGCTGCACGCAGCTAGCACTTTGCTAGCTGCGTGCAGTGCCCGATTGCCGCCGCTACCCGCCGATTCGCCGCTATACGCGTCGCCGCAGCCGCCCCCCCAGACCCCGTGCGCTGCCTGGCCAATCAGTGCCAGGCAGCGCTGTGGGGTGGATCGGAGTCCCCTTTGACGTCATGACGTCGATGACGTCATCCCGCCCCGTCGCCATGGCGATGGGGGAAGCCCTCCAGGAGATCCCGTTCTTTGAACGGGATCTCTTGATCTCCGATCGCCGCCGGCGATCGGGGGGGCTGGGGGGATGCCGCTGAGCAGCGGCTATCATGTAGCGAGACCTCGTCTCGCTACATGAAGAAAAGATAAATAAATAAAAAAACAAACGTATTTGCTGCCCCCTGGCGGATTTTGACAAACCGCCAGGAGGGTTAAAGTACACCCGAAGTGAAAATAAACTAATGAAATAAACAATTGAATCTATCCTCCTTCTCCTAAAAATGACTTTTTAAGATATTCCACAGTTTTATTTTATAGTAGCAAAAGTAGTCAAGAGCACCAAAGTAGGCAAGTGGTATGGTGTGCCTTGGTCCCACCCCAGTACCCAAGGGGTCACCACAATGTCAATCTTCAAGGACCGCCACCACACTGGAAGATGTAAGCTCAATTACTTTATTCCAAAATCATGACAGCAACGTCAGACACTGTTTCGGCCTCACAGGGCCTTTCTTAAAGCGGACCCAAACCAAACATTTTTTTTAATTAAAAATATTTAGTTGCAGCACTCTGACGCATACAAAGATAAATAAACACTCCTTCAAGCCTATGAGCATTTCAGTGCATGCTTTTCACCCTCCTCTTTGCATAACTAGGATTATACTGGGGGCAGCCATTAGCAATTACTCCATTGCCGGACACCTCCTACTCCACCAGTTTGCCGGGTTCTGTCCCAGCAATTTGAAAGGAAGGGAGGGGTTCCGCCAATAAATGTAAAATATTTTATATTTGTCATCATGCAGCTGAAAAAAGGCTGCTATTTATTATTATAATTTAGAAAATAGATTTTATTTCTGAAATCTTGTATTTTTAATTTGGGTCCACTTTAAGTTGCGCAAGGGTCATAAAAAACACTGTGCACAAAACACCAATATATACCTAAGTGTACACACCCATAGGCTCCCTGCACACTGCAAATCAGTTTTCCGATTCCGATTCCGTTTCCGATTTTCCTTGAATACATTCAACAGAAAAACGGATCAAAAAACGCAGCATGCAGTTAAGATTAAAAATCTGAATCGGAATCGGATGTAAAAACAGATTAAAAATCTGAATCTGAATCTGATTTGCTTGCAGTGTGCAAGAGGCCATAGGGTGTGAATCAACCAATCTGCTGCCAGGAGTTTTGTGCACAGTGTTTTTTATGACCCTTGAGCAACTTAAGAAAGGCCCTGTGAGGCCGAAACAGTGTCTGTCGTTGCTGTCATGATTTTGGAATAAAGTAATTGAGCTTACATCTTCCAGTGTGGTGCCGGTCCTTGAACATTGACAATTTTATTATATAGTGAAATCTACTTTTGAAGTTTTTACTGTTTTATTGTTTTTGCTCAATGACACATTCATTGAAGTATGCCAGAGCTAAAATCTATTAACTATTGAACCTTTCCTGCTCTCAGAAGCCGTTTTCTGCTAGGAAAGTGTTTTATAGTTGTCCAAACGAGGAAAAACAGAGGCGCCAAAAGTATAAAAACAATTTCTAAAAACTTTAAAAAATTGCTTAGGAGGCAGTGGTGGACTTACCTCCCACAAGCAGACCCAAGAGGCTGTATTATTCAACAAAATATTTATTGGTTATACTCCAAGGGGATTTCGCAACGCGTTTCACAGGCTTTGTACCCGCTTCCTCAGGCAATAAACAATAGGAGCATACATCAGCAATTGGTCAGGGACACGCTTGGCGCCTTGTATAGTTGTAATTGTAATGTTGTAATGTTTTATAGTTGTAATTTCTTATCACTGAGGGTCACACTGTAGTCTGGCCCAGTCCTGACTCAGACAGGAACTGCCACTTACATACCTGATTAACTCTTTCAGGCAGAGAAAGAAAAAAAGGAACACAGCATAGTTATTTGTGTGCCAGGCACTGTACATACACGTCTGTCTCATCATGTCACATGTCACCTCGGGTATCCTTTAAGGATAAATCACATGACTCTTGATTATCAGAGAACGATGACTTCATTTCCTGTCTGTTGATTTTGGAACTGACATTCTGTTTTACCCATCCTCAGGTTGGTATGAAGGAATCCGTCTCTCGGACGGTAAGAAGGGATGGTTTCCAGCCCGTTACGTCCAGGAAATCACCAATGAACATGTCAGGCGGAGGAACCTTCGAGAGCGCTATCGGGTCCTGCAAGCTGCACGTCAGATTGTGAAACAGACTGGTGACAACAAGAAGAAATCCAGCTCAGCTTGAGTTCGTGTTCATTGACTATCCAGGTCAAGAGAAAGAGATGTTGGGACATCGAGAACAGGTCGGGGTTCATTGTGCATTACATGAAGGAAAGACTTCTGCTTGGTTGTTGTACTAGGCTGAAACTTCCTCGTAACAAAAAGATGAAGGAAAACCAAGGACTGCCCAGAAACTGCTGCTATCTTCTTTTCCGAATGTACTAATCTAGTATTCATCCACTATTTATCTTCCAGAGGAGCACAAGCATCACTGCCCTATAGGGGAAAAACTTTGAATTAAGCACAAAAATGTGTCAAGTTATCTCTGAGCTTTATTCTGAGCTTTATTTATCCTATTAAGGAGACTGCCATTTTCTATTGGAGAAGTCATACTCCACTCTGTTGTTTTTCTTTCACTTTCTGATCTTCTCAAACGTTCCTTCAAACTTTGTGAATTTAAGATCAGTTGGTGTTTCATCTTGGATCTTGTAACTGGACCTGGTATATAAGGCTGTGAAACTTGAAGGACATGAAGACACTGCCAGGTGGTCAAAAGTTTGGGCAGGTTTCTCGTGGTCTAGTGGTGTTTTGATATCACTTTTACATCAACAAGCACTAAAGGTGCCAACATTTCTTGGCTTGCCACAAAAGGAGAACCAAGAATTTCCACTGGCATGCTACTTTGTTTTTTTGTTTGTTCTGCAATGTATTAAACAACTGCCATAGTTGCATTCATACAAGAGCACAAAAGCAGAATCGACTTTGTGTTCAAATCAAAGCATGATCTCAAATCACTAAATAAATGTATAGGCCTATGTGGTAGTCGGACGTTTAGTGTTGGGAAGAAAAAAATGTGCTACTTTTTGTTTTCATTTAATAATTTTATATTTATGGAGATTTCATCTCAGACAGACCTCAGTGTTCCCTTGGAAAGCGAGGTCGGACTTGGCTCTTCTGATGGCATGCTAGAAAACACTATGTTGCAGGAAGTGATATCCTTGTTGGGTTTAAGTTTGGATTATGGGCATTGCCCACGATGACCATGTGCATCACTATAGAGGAGATAGGGTATGATGCTCCTTTCAGACCGATACGGAGGGCTGTGGCCACACAAGCCAAATGTGAGGGCTTCATTCTGGTAACCAAGGAACAGCAACATACTCTTATGACCAAGAAGCGTAAACCTACGTTCTGAAAACCTACATATTTTCTGTAGGACATGCAACTGTTCTGAGAACATAGAACTTGGATCTGGTCTTGATGTTTTTTTCAAGGCCTAATAGGCTAAGTTGCAGGAAGGGTTGGTTGTCAGTTACATGGTCCACTTTGACTTTTTTTTTTGAGGGATCCACCATCTCATTGACAAATTACTTACACACACACACACACACACACACACACACACACACACACACACACACACACACACACACACACACACACACACACACACACACACACACACACACACACACACACACACACACACACACACACACACACACACACACACACACACACACACACACACACACACACGTTTTTTTTTTTTATGTGGATTTGTCATTTTGTTCTCATAAAAAGGGCCTTCAACTATTCTGAGAACATATAACTAGTTTGAGAACAGATAACTTGGCTCTGGTCTTGAAGTTTTTCTGAAGGCCTGACAGACTAACTTGCAGGAAGCATTGCCAAAGCCACGTGGTCCACTTTGCATTTTTTTCTGAGGGTCTACCTCATTTAAATTTTGACACATACACACACATTATTTATATATATACCAGTATATATTCTATTATAAAAAAAAAATCAGCATTCAACTGGTAGCCTTTGTCATTGATTTGTCATTTTCTTCACGCAAAAATGGTCCTACTATTCCGAGAACATATAACTATTCTGAGAACAAACAACTTGGGTCTCAAGGCCTAATAGTCTAACTGCAGGAAGGGTTGTCGAAGCCACGTGGTCCACTATGCATTTTTTCCTGAGGGGTCCATCTCATGATGGCTGCACTGCAGTCCACAGACTGGTCAAGGTGGGGAGGTCATTTTAATCTGCCAACTTTCACAGTATTGTAGGATTTATTTCATGACAGAAGGAGAGAACCTTTCTATGGATAACTGGAATACAACCTCATCTCGAGAGGAGACTCGTTCGCACTGCCAAACCGAGAAGATGGTGCTTGTCTATGGTTGGAGGACAAATTTCATACTCTAATCTGATGATCTGAGAGGGGGAGGAATGGTTTAGATCTTTTACTTGGGTCATACAGGGAAATACAATTGTGCTGTATATTTTGAAGACTGCCAAGAGATTGTCTTGTGATGTAATTATGTGTCAAGTGAAGTAAACATTTTCCCCCCTTTAAAAATATTCTTGTCTCATTTGTGAAGGGCTAATCCAGCAAAATCGTGATTTGCATTGCAGCAAACTAGTAGATAAGCTCTGAATTTAAAATTTCTGCTCAACAAACCACTGATAAAACACTAGAAGAACTTTTTTCCAGTACAAACACAACTCTCTGAGAGAGAGGCTGACAGGGGTGTCGCTGGGATCTTTAAAGACTACTGTAGGGGGAAAAAGAGTTGAACTTACCTGGGGCTTCTAACGCTCGTGCAGCCACTCACTGATGCTCCAGTCCCCTTCTCTGGTTCCCATTTATACATTACGACGGCAGCGGCGGGGGTTTCGTTGTTTCATCGCTCGTTTAAAAAACGGCCCCCATACTGCCGCACACCTGAGCAACCAACTTCGGCCCGACATCTTGCATCAGGCGTGATCGACTAATGCGACCAATTTTGGCCCGAAATTGGTCGTATTGTCGATTGGGCCTGCACTTGGCGGCACCGATTTTCAACCAATTCAATAATCAAATTGGTTGGTCGATCGGCTGCCAAAGTCGTCTCATGTATGCTTATGTTTCGCCTTTAGAATGTTTAGAGCTCCTCTGGGCGCAAAGAAGAGGTAGATGTGGAGCTTGTATATAGCAAAGTCCTTATCCGGCACCCGCGGGGATCACCTGATGCCGGATACAGGTGGTTGCCTAAGCAACTGGCTGATAATGCACAAATCTGTTGTCACCTCCCCCAGTGCAGCGTAAAATACTCACCGAGCCTCCAGCGACGTCTTGTAGCCCATCGGAAGCTCCTAGCGGCTTTCCGGCTTCTTCAGAGTACAGCTTCCGGAGTGTCACTTGACCTGTGTTGTCACCTGACCTGTGTTGGGTCATGTGACACACAGAGAGCTGTGCACAGATGCCAGAAAACTGCTAGGAGCTGCAGGAAGGCTACAAGTCGTCGCTGGAGGCTCGGTGAGTAATGGCCTGCAAAACCCCCCGAAATACCTCAAATTCCAGTCCCTGTTATCCCCTCAGCCATGCCGGTTAGTTGAGACTTCCAGTTGTCTGGGTTCTGGATAATGGGGACTTTGCTGTAATGTGTTGCATCCGAAAGCTCAATGCATTGTGGGCCGGGACAGATATTGGGCTTGTAATAGGAACGTGGATTGTGTACCATGGTGGAGTAATGATTTGCCACACTCCCTATACCCATTTATTACTGTGTCTCCAGCAAGCATCACTGCTCCTCCTGCCACAGCGTCACACAGCAAGGCGTAGATTTATAGAAGTGTAAGGGGGAGGGGTTAGGGGGGAGAGTTGATGCAACTGCATGGCAAGCAAGAAGGTGAAATGATAGTTGGCTTAAATACTTAAAGGGGAACTGTCTTGAAAATCTTAATATAAAACACATACAAATAATAAGTACATTTCTCCCAGAGTAAAATGAGCCATAAATAACTTTTCTCCTATGTTGCTGTCACTTACAGTAGGTAGTAGAAATCTGACATTATTGACAGATTTTGGACTAGCCTATTGTCTTATAAGGGGGTTCTCAGTTTTTTTTTTTAATTTTTAAAAGCACTTGGTGAATGGCAGTTGCTCCGTCCAATTGCCAAAATAGTTTGCAGCGAGCAGGGAGGCTGGCCAGCATCTTTGTATTAATAATTTTCAGGGAATGTCTTTATAAAGAATAAAGGTCATGCTGAAAATCCCCCATGAAGAGATGGACTAGCCCAATATCTGTCAGTAATGTCAGATTTCTACTACTTACTGTAAGTGACAGCAACATAGGAGAAAAGTAATTTGTGGCTCATTTTACTCTGGGAGAAATGTACTTATTTGTATGTATTTTAAATTTTAAGATTTTCACGACAGTTCCTCTTTAAAGTGAACCAGAGATGAAGCACCCTCATGTATTTACCATATATATCAGTGGGAACATTAGAGAAAAAACCTACCCTGCTCTCTGTTTCATCCTTCACTGGTATGGTAAAATACATACGGATAAAAAACATACGGATAAGTTATATGTATCAAACGCAGATAGAACAGAGGCGCCAAAAAGAGTAAAACACTATTATTTAAAAACAGTAAAAAGAGGGAAGGTAAGGTGGACTTACCTCCCTCTAGCAGTGGACAACAAAACTCTGAGGTAGAGTAGAATGCATTTATTAAACAGTGTAACTCCTAAAGATGCAACGCGTTTCGCGGGCCACAGCACCGCTTCCTCAAGCTATACAGGAGTTCAAAAAAGCTGTAGATGGGACATATACATAAATCAACAAAAAAGCATCAAACACTGACAGAGGTATACAGCTGTAACATTGGAACATAATGTCATTATAACCAGCATCTGCTGGTCTGTGAAGGTCAGATAAGTCTATCTGACTTATCTGACCTTCACAGACCAGCAGATGCTGGTTATAATGAAATGTATGTTCCAATGTTACAGCTGTATACCTCTGTCAGTGTTTGATGCTTTTTTGTTGATTTATGTATATGTCCCATCTACAGCTTTTTTGAACTCCTGTATAGCCTGAGGAAGCGGTGCTGTGGCCCGCGAAACGCATTGCATCTTTCGGAGTTACACTGTTTAATAAATGCATTCTACTCTACCTCAGAGTTTTGTTGTCCACTGCTAGAGGGAGGTAAGTCCACCTTACCTTCCCTCTTTTTACTGTTTTTAAATAATAGTGTTTTTACTCTTTTTGGCGCCTCTGTTCTATCTGCGTTTGATACATATTACTTATCCACCTTTGGTGGAGGGGTACGCCCCCTTTTTTCTCCGGTCTACAGAGAGCGACTTTTATACCCGAGTGGGGTCGGGTACCAATTCTCCCCACCTGCCTTTCAAGTGGTTGCCTGCTGGTGACCCTTTTTTGTGAGTATAATTCTGCACGAACTATCTAGACAGATTTTCTCTGTTAAAACTATATTGCACTATTGGGCTCTCGGTGCCCTGTTTTTTCTTTTGTTTTATACGGTTAAGTTAATTGGCTCCCCCTAAAAAAAAATAAATTGGCCCTAGACTATAGTACTTACACTACATAATATAGACATATGACTATGGTAGGGATTAGATTGTGAGCTCCTTTGAGGGACAGTTAGTAACAAGACAATATACCGTATATACTCGCATATAAGCCGACCCGCATATAAGCCGAGGTACCCACTTTTCCTTCAGAAATCAGGAAAAAGTGGTTGACCCCCATATAAGCCCCCTCCCCAGTATCACTCCCCTCCCCAGTATAGCCCCTTCTAGTATAAATAGCCAGGTGGGCCCCCAGTGTGAGACAGCACCATTCCCCATAGCCAGATGTGCACCCACATCTCTGCTAATTGTCAGTGCCACTCACGTCTGCTTAGCTCCCAGTGGCCAGCCTCTTCTTGATACAAATCCAACTGAAAATTAGGGGCATTGCCAAAGACAGATCTTTCACACCCTGGAATTTGGACTGTCAAATGACTGTTGCTGATTGTCTAGTGAATTCTGCTATAAGGGAATTTACTCCAAAGTATGATTAATTGAAGCTGGACTCACCAGGGCACTGAGAACTTCCCCTGGAACTGCAAAGCTGCAGGCAGAAAATATAACTGCTTAGCCCTAGAGACACAAACCCCACATCTTCTCCTTTGCATTTCACATGCTGCTTTCCTGTCATCTTGTATTGTACTGAGCATGTGCAGGGTCAGCAAAGCATGCAGGGAGATGTAGTCTGTAGAAGATCATCATAGTGTTTCACCCAACTACCTCCCCCCCTGCTGGGAAAAATTCATGCAGCCCCTGCCTGCCATAAATGCCTTTGAAGTTCCCTAGAATTCACTCCCTCTACTTCCCCCTCCCTCCCCCCTGCGATGTGGCCGAGAAAAGTCTGTTTCTTGTGTTTTTTTTTATTGCTGTATCTCCTCTGCAAGGCTGAGCTGTTAGGAACCAGACTCGGGACATGTGCTTTGTGTGACAGGCAGACGCTCACTGAGATTATACTCAGCGCTGCATACGGCTGTGGCTGTAACTCACTACCATGGGTATCATTCATAAAGCATTTCCGCATGCGGAAATGCTTAACACCGGTGACTTTCCCGACCACTCAGCATAAGCCCCATTCATAAAGGCTCTTTCCGCATGAAAAGGTGACAGAGCGATACATTTCCGCCTTGTGCGGAGTTTTTCTAGATTAATCTAGAAAAAGTAACAAACACATCCATTCATAAAGATTAGAGCAAGCGGTATCCGGAAGGAAAATACCGCTTGCTCGACAGTAGCGATAGGCGGGCGGAATACATATAAATGAATGGGAGGGACCTCCCAAGCAGCATCAGACAGAGCAGCGCAGGGAGGGAATCGGGCAGCTTTTAAGTTTCTGCATGTCTTCCGCCACGCTGCCGCCAGCTTCCTCCAGAAAACCTCCGCACTTCTTCCGCAACAGGCAGACTTCTTTATGAATGGCCACCCAGAAGTCTTAATTACCGGTTGCGGAGAAGAACGGTGTTTTCCCGCACTACCGACAGCCTGTTTATGAATGATACCCCATGTCAGAAACACTGATAGGGAGTTGCAGCCATGGCCGTATTCAGCGCTGAGCATAATCTCAGTGAGCGTCTGTCACACAAAGCACATGTCCCGAGTCTGACTCCTAGCAGCTCAGCCTTGCAGAGAGGAGTTTCCCTGACTACATCACAGGGGGGAGTAGAGAGAGTGCAATCCTCCGAACTTCAAAGGCAAGAAGAGGCTGCATCCCTTCTCTGTAATCCCGCACGCTTTCGGAAAGGTCTGTCAGCTCACTACCGCGCGCATCATGTTGCGAGGACATAGGGGAATGGGGAGCACAGCCAGCTGACCCGCATACAAGCCGAAGGGGGGACTTTTTAGCACATATTTTGTGCTGAAAAATTCGGTTTGTATGCGAGTATATATGGTGTGTGTGTATATATATATATATATATATATATATATATATATATATATATATATATATATATATATATATATATACACTGTACAGCGCTGCGTAATATGTCGGCGCTATATACATACTAAATAATAATAATACATGAGGGTGCTTACTCTCTGGTTCACTTTAAAGGGGAACTGAAGAGAGATATATGGAGGCTGCCATGTTTATTTCCTTTTAAGCAATACCAGTTGCCTGGCAGCCCTGCTGATCCTCTGCCTCTAAAACTATTAGCCATAGCCCCTGAACAAGCATGCAGCAGATCAGGTGTTTCAGACTTTAAAGTCAGATCTGACAAGATTAGCTGCATGCTTGTTTCTGGTGTTATTCAGATACTACTGCAGAGAAATAGTCCAGCAGGGCTGCCAGGCAACTGGTATTGCTTAAGGGGGAATAAATATGGCAGCCTCCATATACACCTTACTTCAGTTCCCCTTTAAGGACCGCGCTGATTGAAATTGACGCCCTGCTTTGATGGCTATCTGGCTGCCAGGGCATAGATTTCAATACACCAACGCCGCACATTCATGACGCTTTCGTCGCTTCTGACAATCTTGCCGCTGTCTCCCCGCCGCAGCTCACTCGCTCTGCTGTCTCTATAACAGCAGAGCCCTGTGAGAGAGTCAGGGGCTGATTTTATTGGCTCCTGACCCTGTCTATCAACGACAGCTCCCATTGGCTTACATTAATAGGCAGGGTCAGGAGCCAATGAAAGTGTCTCCCGCCCAGCTCACGGGAACTGCTGTTATAGAGACGGCAGAGCAAGTGAACTGCCGTGGGTGGCTGAAGTTCCCGGCGTGTGGACGGCGATTGTGGTGGGTATGTGCGGCAATTCGTTGTTATTCTAGCACGTTTACCTGTCTGGATCCCTTTGCAATCTGGCAATTCCTATAGGAGAAATGCTGCACCTGCTGTTAAAGGTCTCCCTGGCCCATAGATGAGTAATTGGATGCTAATCCTTGCTTGCATGTGAAGACATGCGAGAACAACCGAGGTAACGTGCGACATGTTGAGATAGACGTGTATGTACAGTGCCTACCACACTAATACCGTAACTACGCTGTGGTCCTTTTTTTTTCTTTCTCTGCCTGAAAGATAAATATCAGGTATGCACGTGACAGTTTCTATCCGGATCAGACTATAGCATAACCCTCACTGATAAGTAATTACAGCCATAATACTTTGTCAGTAAATGGCTTCTGAGAGCAGGAAAGAGATAAAAAGGGTCAATAATTCATAGATTTGAGCTCTGGCATACTTCAATGAACATGTCATTGAGCAGAGAGCATGAAACAGTAAAAACTAAATATAAACTAAAACCGTGAGATATCTAAAAACCTGGGTACATACGTGCCGCTGCCGCGTAACTACAGAAAAGGACACACAATGGCTGCAGGGGTGAGAGCGATTCGCTGCACTAATACTCTGCGTCCTGGGGGAGGGGCATCAGCAGGGGAGAAGTGTCACTAGCCCCGCCCACATAGCTACTACTACCTTCTGCCCCAATTTACCTATAACAAAAGGTCCTGTCTGACCAGTAATGATGGTTAATTTCTGTTAAAAGTTGATTGAAACTATGATCAGGCAGCGTATTGGGGCAACAATCTTCAGCAGATTTGACCATGGTAATGAATTGTAGTATTCTACAATCCTGGTCTGCTGACGTCAACTTCCTGCAGTCGCCTGCCATACTTCTCTGGGATTATACTCCCACCTAGTGGCTGCTGTGAGCATCACATTCAGGTAAATGTAAAATGCTGCTGATTTCACCCCTATATAAATACAAAATATGTTAGGACATTAGACTTTAGTAGGATTAGATTGCGAGCTTCTCTGAAGACAGTCAGTGACACGACTATGTACTCTGTAATGTGCTGCAGGAGATGTCAGTGCTATATAAATACAGAATAATAATATGGCAGGACATTAGACTATGACTATGGTAGGATTAGATTGTGAGCTCCTCTGAGGACAGTCAGTGACATGACTATGTACTCTGTAAAGTGCTGCAGAAGATGTTCGTGCTATATAAATACATAATAATATGGTAGAGATATTTAGACTGACAGGGAACAGATTAGATTGAGAGCTGTATAAATGTTTATTATCACAAGTGTTGTTTCCCTCTAGTGGCTGCCTGCAGTATCGCAGGCTGTTTAAATAGTATCAGAGCAGTGTTCTGCCTTCTATTTCCCCTGAGGATTGTCACACCCTAGTTGACACATCGCTGTGGTTGTGCATCTAATTGACACAACACATAACACTGTAGAATTGCTGAAGTTGTTAAATCAATTCTACATTATCAAGCTTGCTTACACTACAAAATACAAATGCAATACAATTCCTGCTAATTCTTAATTCGTTTTGCATTGCCATTTTTTATGATCGAATTGTGTCAGAGAAAATCGATTTGATTGGCCAATAGATCGAGATTGTACACTTTTTTTCTGTTCTGTTGACAGGAACTCCGGTGAAAATGTAATAAAAAAAAGCACTTCATTTTTACAATAATTATGTATAAATTATTTAGTCAGTGTTTGCCCATTGTAAAATCTTTCCTCCCCCTGTAACTACAAAAAGTTCCCCTTGGGGGGGTACTCACCTCGGGAGGGGGAAGCCTCCGGATCAGATCAAAGCTTCCCCCTCCTCCTGTTTCCCATTATGGACGACAGCAATTTTCACCTTTCAGTGCTCCTATTTGACAATAACTTTATCACTACTCTGCTGGCAAAAAAATAATCTAGATTATTTTTTTGCCAGCAATTAGTCTTTCTTTGGGTAGTACGTTTTGTTAAAAATTATTTTACTCTAAACCACTTAAAGAGAATCTGTATTGTTAAAATCGCACAAAAGTAAACATACCAGTGCGTTAGGGGACATCTCCTATTACCCTCTGTCACAATTTCGCCGCTCCTCGCCGCATTAAAAGTGGTTAAAAACAGTTTTAAAAAGTTTGTTTATAAACAAACAAAATGGCCACCAAAACAGGAAGTAGATTGATGTACAGTATGTCCACACATAGAAAATACAATCATACACAAGCAGGCTGTATACACCCTTCCTTTTGAATCTCAAGAGATCATTTGCGTGTTTCTTTCCCCCTGCAGCTATCTTCCACTGAAGTGTCAGGCTGTTTCTTCCTGCAGAGTGCAGACAGCTCTGCCTGTATGTAATTCTTCAGTATGTGAAAGCCCAGCCAGCTCAGAGGAGGATTTATCCAGCTTGTAAAAGATAAGAGAGAAGAGAGAAGCTGCCCTAATCTAAATAATACACAGGCAGTGTGCAGAGAGGGGGCTGGAGGGGGGAGATGCATCACAGAACCACAACACTGAAGAACTTGGCAGCCTTCCAGACACAGGCTGACAAGTCTGACAAGAGAGAGATAAGTTGATTTATTACAGAGATGGTGATAGTAAAACGTGCTGCAGTAAGCCAGAACACATTAGAATTTGGAACTTGTAGGATGATAAAAAACAGGATGCAATTTTTGTTACGGAGTCTCTTTAAGCCTTTCTGGATGGATATATTCGTCCAGATAGACTGTGCTGCTGCAGCAGCTCCCGTGCGTGCTCCCGCCGCCTGCCGTTAGCCCCGAGATCAATGAATGGGAATATAGTTCCCATTTATTGATCTATGTCCCCGGCAGAAAAACAGACAGCCTTTTATCAGAGGCCGTGGTCTTTTCGCAGAAAAAAAAAAAAAAAAACGCTTCCCTGTCCTCCTAATGCTTCCTTGAAGAGAGATCGTTCGCTTCCAGGACTTTTTGACTGTGGCCATCTTGTGGCCAAATAGTAAAACTACACCCACATACTTTTTTTTTTTATTAAATAAATACATTATATTACATTTGGTAATTTTTGGTGTGGGAGGTAAACAGTTAATTTTAAAATAAAATTTTTAATTAACAAAAATAAAAAACCAACAAATAGTTACCTAAGGGACTGAACTTTTTGAATATGCATGTCAGAGTATATTACTATAATATTTTAAATTATAAGCTTGTAAATCGTGATGGACGCAAATTGAAAAAATGCACTTTTATTTCCAAATAAAATCGGCGCCATAAATTGTGATGGAGACATCATTTAAACGGTGTAATAACCGGGACAAGTGGGCAAATAAAATACATGGGTTTTAATTAAGGTAGCATGTATTAATTTCAAACTATAATGGCAAAAAAAAAAAAAGAGAAAATGATTTTTTTTCCATTTCTTTCTTAATCCTTCTGTTAAATTGGAGTTTAGGATAAACTAATTAGCAAAATGTATCACCCAAAGAAATCCTAAACGGTGGCGGATAAACAAAGATACAGATCATTTCAGTGTGATAAGTAGTGATAAAGTTATTGGTGAATAAATGGGAGGTGAAAGTTGCTCGGATGCATAAGGTGAACAACACTGTAGGCTGAAGTGGTTGAAGAGAATAAGAAGAAAAAATATAGAAAAAAAAAATTCTCAGTTTTCGGCCATTATAGTTTTAAAATGAAACCCACACATTTTATTTGCCCCAGATATTAGTGATTAACATATGGCCCTAGTTCAATGTAAAGCGACAATATTTTACTTGGAACTAAAAGGAGTATTTTTTCAGTTTTGCGTCCGAAGAACTGGTTCCACTGCAGCAGGAGACAGGCCCAAACTACCCAATAAAAACAGACACGCAAATGATGTAATATGAGGTGGGAAACAATACACTCCAACACATCAGAAGACTTTTTATCCTTTATTATTAAACCATTTAAAAGATTACGATTGTCTTTAAAAATTAATTTTTTTCTTTTTTAAAAAAAAGTTTAAGCAGCAAATAATTTAAAGCATTTTGTACAAAGGCAGCAAACTGCGAAAACAATGAAATGATGGGCCAAGAAACACCAACCCTGTCCCACCGAAGGTTCCCGGGCGGGGTTCTGCCACAACAGATGTAATACTGCTCCACCCAGACTAATGCGTTTTACAAAAATAACTCTATGCCCACGCGTTTGACGAATGGCCAAACAAGGAGATCTGTGCAAAAACAAGGGGGGGGGGGGGAAGAGGGGAGGGGAAACAAGAGACGTCTTCGGTGAAAGGGATTCCGCTTGAGGTAAGAGGTGAGGTTTTCTGTGAAGAATTACAGACACTTGAAATGGCGGACAGTAAGGCACAGGCGTGGTGATCGTTAATGTCCTGTTTATTGCGCACCTAGATGTTGACCTTGAACGTAGGTGTTGACCATGAATGGATGACATGAGGAGACAGGAGGTTCAGCTAGGCAGCATGGTGAAGGACGTCACACTACGGTAAATTTGTTCAGCCATCTTGTTTGCCTACAGCTGTGATTGGCTGCTGGGTGAATTAATGGGCGCACCTGATAATCCGTTTGAGCAATTATGCGCCGTGTCAGGATGATCATCTCTTTCCTGTTGGATTGTGTGTGGGAAGGGTTTGGGTCAAGGATCTACAAAGGACACCATGATGTAGCGGGTCCCCTGGGTGGTGGGCAGGCCCTCATGATAATGGGTCAGTCGGCCCGGGTGGATAAACGACCAGCCTTTCCGTGGCGCCTCTGCGCGGCAGTTGTAGCGGATGAAATGGCAGCCGCCGCCCTGTAGGAAAGAAATGAAGAGTTAGGCCTGTGATACGCTGATATGCCAGTTCATAATTTTGGCTTGAATGAACATTTAAAGGGCATGTGAACTAACACATAAGATCTAAACATAGTCGCACTCGGTTCCCTCTTGTGCTGGGTGAAAAAGGCCCATTTGGAGCGGACATTTCAGTGTCTGCTCAGATTAAATGTCTCGTCCAGAGCAGATGTGTTCCAACAAAGATCAATATCGGGAAGGCACCGCTATCCAGAGGAATTGTGCAGGTCGGGACTTTGGGTAGCGATTAAACGAACACAGCGGATCTGCTAAAAATAGCAAGTAGAAGCACAATCTATATTTAGCATTGGCTCCTTTGACATGTATGTTGCTGTGTTACCAAAAGCAGACCGAACGGGTATATTTTTGGTGCAAGTGCAAACTGACTTAGTTTTTTTGCCCCCCCCCCCCCCCCAAAAAAAAAAAAAAACGACGACATTGGTCTAAGCTCAATCGGAGTCCTGCACCCTCACATATCCCTGTTGATCCAGAGGAAGGTGAAAAGCCCTTACAAGGCATGGTCCAATTAGCCCCAAAAGGGAAAACATTCCTTCCCGACTCCAGATGGCAATCCCTGGATTAACACCACCAGGAATTACCTAGCAATTATAGCCACGGATGCCCTTCAACGCAAGGAAAGCATCTAAGCCTCCTTAAAAGCCCTAAATGAGAGGGATTTGGAGGCTGGCAGATTTCCTTTTAAACAATGCACATTGCCTGGCTGTCCTGCTGATGCTCTGATACTTTTAGCCATAGACCCTGAACAAGCATGTAGAGCAGGTGCTCTGACTGGATTAGCTGCATGCTTGTTCCAGGGTTGTGATTCAGACACTTATCTGAAAGATCAACAGGACTGCCAGGCAACTTGTATTGTTTAATAGGTTATAAATATGGCGGCTTCCATATCCCTCTCACTTTAAGGAGCCAATAAATCTAGCTTCAGCGACTGGCAAATTTACTGCCTCCTGGATTAGGTTTATTCTCTCTGATGCTGGGCACACGGCTCGTCTTTGCCGCTCGATTCTCCCCTTCGATTGCTTCGTTGCTCGATTCTGCATTCAATTCTCTTCTCTTCCGGTCGTTTTTCTTATCTTTCTTCATTCATTTACTGCTATCACAAATCAAACGGCGAAACGATCGAGCGAGAGATCGGACATGTCGGAAATTATCTAATGAGCCATCTATCTGGCTCAAAAAGAAAAACGACCTGTGTATTCCCAGCATAACAGGAAATTTCCATACTGGGGAAATTACTAATCCCCAGCTAGTTACAGATGTGCTGTCCCCGTGACAACCGGACCTCTCCTCGCCCTTCTCCCGCTCTACCCCTCTCCATTCCCTATAGCCAGAACAAAGAACAGACACTCGGGACAAGGAAAAGCTGAGGTGGTGACTGGCAGAATGAGGGGTCCCCTCACCTCGAAGTCGATGCCTTTATGGTTGAGGGCGATGTTGATGGTGAAAGTGGAGGAATCGTGATGGGGGCGCAATGACGGCTGCTCGTCTGGCCGGTACCGGACGATGAAATTCAGGAGCGCTTTGGCCTGGAAAGAAGGAAAAGTGAGTATAAAGTCCACATATGCAGTCCTGTCCAAACCGTCACACAAATCTCATACCCACACTGAACTGGTGACCTGCCCTCCTCTTCCTGTCCAGCCCTGACCAAACAAACAGCGCCAATACTTTTACTAGTTTACTAGTAGACCCAGCCCGTTTAAAAACGGACTCTAGGTCTACGGCCGCCGCCAGTGCGCATGCGCGAGCACGCAACCACCGCGCGCGCCCGACGCAGTCGCGTGCCCGCACCCGCCCACCTCGCTCGCCTGTCCAGCTCCCTGGTCCCAGCTGTTCGTTACTGCGCACATGTGCAGTAACAAAAATTCTGGGACACAGGGACAAAACTGCTGGACG
This sequence comes from Hyperolius riggenbachi, assembly GCF_040937935.1. Taxonomy (NCBI): domain Eukaryota; kingdom Metazoa; phylum Chordata; class Amphibia; order Anura; family Hyperoliidae; genus Hyperolius; species Hyperolius riggenbachi. Next base: position 15,604,653 of record NC_090648.1, read on the forward strand.
CAGCGACACTTAGCTTTGATTAGGTAGGATGGGTGGTGAGAAGACGAGTAGAGAATTTGGAGAAGTAAATATTCCTGCTTCTGATCTGGTCAAACTTGTCTGTTCCAACCACTGATGACCATCTATCACTTCTATTCATTATTATTATTATTATTGTTTTTTTGTTGGGGGGGGGGGGGGGGGGTGTTTACAGATGCCACATTTTCATAGCCTAAGCAGTTTATGACTAGGCAAAAATCTAGCGTTTCGATAACTGTGGCTGTTCTATCGTAATTCGAAAAGCGCAATGCTCCCAGAAGTTCTCCTTTTTTTACATTTTTAAACATAAAATAAAACGTACAGGTAGTCCTCGGTTAACGAATGAGATAGGGACTATAGGTTCGTTCTTAACCTGAATCTGTTCTTAAGTCGGAACACTGTACCATCTCTGTCCCCTGTACCTCCTCTGTGCCCCCCTGTGCCTCCAGTGTCCCCCTCTGCCCTATGTACTTGTTTATACAAGCTTAAAAGCCATTTTTTCTTACATTTTTAAAAAAAAAATCAATTTTCTCAAAAACTACAAGTCCAATTTGAAATTTTTTTTTTACTTCTTCCCATGGAAACACAGAATCCATGCCGTTCGTATTGGCGGATCGTTCGTAAGTCGGGCGTTCGTAAGTCAGGGACTACCTGTAATGTTTTATTGTCTCTGCTCAATGGCACAGTCTTTCAGTGTCCCATTAAAATTAGTATTGACCCTTTCATGCCAGGAACACACGATGGGTTTTTTGGATCTATTTTCCCGTTCGATTGATTTTCGATTCGTTTTTCAGTTCGATTTCTCGCTCGATTCGCTTTTCTTTTCAATTTCCGTTCACTTCTGTGAGAAATCGACCAGAAAATAAGATAGGACATGACGGAAATTATCTATCGAACCATCTATCTAAGACAAAATTGTATGGTGTGTTCCTAGCATTAGATAGCTGTTGCTAAGGGGTGGGTCCTGCTGTCATGGTTACCTTGGTGTAGTAGCCAGGGAAGAGTTTCTCAGTGACGGGGGCGATGTAGTCCTGCAGGAACTTCAGCCACTCCTCCTGGTAGCCCACTTGTGTCATGTGGATGTCCACTGTGGGCACGTTTTCATAGCCACCGGACAGCCGCTTGTCCTGGGGGAACAAAAAGGGGTTTATTGGTCAGTTCTGGGGGGTGGGGGGGGGATACTGGAAAAGCTTTCCAATACAAAACACACAATTACCTCATTCCTCCCACCAGACCACTTGCCGTAATTCTCCATCTCCTCGACAAATTCATCACACATTATGTCTTTAAAGATTGGGAACCAATACACATCAGGGCATGGCTGCAAACACAGAAAGCGGACACGTCAGAGTAAGGTTGTGTACACAAAATCAGGACTCGTCAGAGCAAGGCTGTGTACACAAACCATATACATCAGAGCAAGGCTGTGTACACCGAAACAGGGCATGTGAGAGCATGGCTGTGTACACCGAAACAGGGCATGTGAGAGCATGGCTGTGTACACCGAAACAGGGCATGTGAGAGCATGGCTGTGTACACCGAAACAGGAAATGTGAGAGCATGGCTGTGTACACCGAAACAGGGCATGTGAGAGCATGGCTGTGTACACCGAAACAGGGCATGTGAGAGCATGGCTGTGTACACCGAAACAGGGCATGTGAGAGCATGGCTGTGTACACCGAAACAGGGCATGTGAGAGCATGGCTGTGTACACCGAAACAGGGCATGTGAGAGCATGGCTGTGTACACAGAGACCGGACACGTCAGAACATGGCTGTGTACACAGAAACAGGGCATGTGAGAGCATGGCTGTGTACACCGAAACAGGGCATGTGAGAGCATGGCTGTGTACACCGAAACAGGGCATGTGAGAGCATGGCTGTGTACACCGAAACAGGGCATGTGAGAGCATGGCTGTGTACACCGAAACAGGAAATGTGAGAGCATGGCTGTGTACACCGAAACAGGGCATGTGAGAGCATGGCTGTGTACACCGAAACAGGGCATGTGAGAGCATGGCTGTGTACACCGAAACAGGGCATGTGAGAGCATGGCTGTGTACACCGAAACAGGGCATGTGAGAGCATGGCTGTGTACACCGAAACAGGGCATGTGAGAGCATGGCTGTGTACACCGAAACAGGGCATGTGAGAGCATGGCTGTGTACACCGAAACAGGGCATGTGAGAGCATGGCTGTGTACACCGAAACAGGGCATGTGAGAGCATGGCTGTGTACACCGAAACAGGGCATGTGAGAGCATGGCTGTGTACACCGAAACAGGGCATGTGAGAACATGGCTGTGTACACCGAAACAGGGCATGTGAGAGCATGGCTGTGTACACCGAAACAGGGCATGTGAGAGCATGGCTGTGTACACCGAAACAGGGCATGTGAGAGCATGGCTGTGTACACCGAAACAGGCCATGTGAGAGCATGGCTGTGTACACCGAAACAGGCCATGTGAGAGCATGGCTGTGTACACCGAAACAGGCCATGTGAGAGCATGGCTGTGTACACCGAAACAGGGCATGTGAGAGCATGGCTGTGTACACCGAAACAGGGCATGTGAGAGCATGGCTGTGTACACCGAAACAGGGCATGTGAGAGCATGGCTGTGTACACAGAGACAGGACACGCCAGAGCATGGCTGTGTACACAGAAACAGGGCATGTGAGAGCATGGCTGTGTACACAGAAACAGGACACGCCAGAGCATGGCTGTGTACACAGAAACAGGGCATGTGAGAGCATGGATGTGTACAGAGACAGGACACGTCAGAGCATGGCCGTGTACACAGAAACAGGGCATGTGAAAGCATGGCTGTTTACACAGAACCAGGATATGTCAGAGCATGGTTGTGGACATAGGAGCCATACACCTAAGCACTAGGGATAAGCATAAACAGTTTCACAAAAAGAAAAAAAAAAAAACCTTTTCTGCCATGTGTGTAGGGGAGGGGAGCAGGGTGCAGCACAGGGGGTTAAAGGGAACCTGAAGTAAGAGGAATATGCTTCTGAGATATTAAACTGACTCTGTACACTCATTATCTCCCTGTTCACATGCCAATATCATCTGTACACAGTGTGAACAGGAAAGGGCTGCTGCTGAGGCCTTTCTGTAACGTCTGCAGCAGTGGATAAGTAGAAGCAGAATGAGTAGTAGAAGTAAACATAGGGGCGGGGCTGCCCACATGCATACCACTTTCAATGATGGTAACAGAAATAACACAAGCTGCCCACACCACTACCTCACCTGTTCATAGTAATCCTCTTCAAATATCTTGGAGTAATTTTCATGGATGTATTTCTCTCGCCAATCCTGTGAAGGGAAAGCAAACATTCATCACAAGAGCAGATTATAATAATCCGAACATTTGTATAGCGCTTTTCTCCTGTCGGACTCAAAGCGCTCAAGAGCTGCAGCCACTGGGACGCGCTCAGGAGGCCACCCTGCAGTGTTAGGGAGTCTTGCCTTGAACTCCTTACTGAATAGGTACTTGACCTAGCCAGGATTCGAACCCTGGTCGCCCATGTCAAAGGCGGAACCCTTAACCAGTACACTATCCAGCCACAACGTACACTATCCAGCCACAACTATATATATTGATTATAAACCTGCGGAAGGGGTTACAGCTGCATCACAATGAATTCTGGGTATTCTGCTTCCTCCACAACTTAGATAGCTATAGGCCAGTAAAAGATGGGCATTAGGGGGAGGTTTGGAACCACATTTTTGGGAGTACGCTGATTTTTAGAAGCGGTACTATGAAGCGGGTTAAGGCTTAAAATTATGGTTAGGTGGTAGGTTGTGGCCTGGGACCATAACTGGGAGTAGTTCAAGGTCTGAGACTATGGCGAGGGAGTAGTGTGAGGTCCAGGACTATGGCGACGGAGTAGTGTGAGGTCCAGGACTGTGGCGAGGGAGTAGTGTGAGATCCATGACTATGGCGAGGGAGTAGTGTGAGATCCATGACTATGGCGAGGGAGTAGTGTGAGGTCCAGGACTATGGCGAGGGAGTAGTGCGAGGTCCATGACTATGGCGAGGGAGTCGTGTGGGGTCCAGGACTACAGCGAGGGAGTCGTGTGGGGTCCAGGACTACGGCGAGGGAGTCGTTTGGGGTCCAGGACTACGGCGAGGGAGTAGTGCGAGGTCCATGTCTATGGCGAGGGAGTAGTGTGAGGTCCATGTCTATGGCGAGGGAGTAGTGTGAGGTCCAGGACTATGGCGAGGGAGTAGAGAGGTCCATGACTATGGTGAGGGAGTAGTGTGAGGTCCAGGACTATGGCGAGGGAGTAGTGTGAGGTCCATGACTATGGCATGGGAGTAGAGTCAGGTCCATGACTATGGCGAAGGAGTAGAGTGAGGTCCATGACTATGGCGAGGGAGTAGATTGGGGTCCATGACTATGGCGAGGGAGTAGTGTGAGGTCCAGGACTGTGGCGAGGGAGTAGTGCGAGGTCCAGGACTGTGGCGAGGGCGTAGTGTGAGGTCCAGGACTATGGCGAGGGAGTAGTGTGAGGTCCAGGACTATGGCGAGGGAGTAGTGTGAGGTCCAGGACTATGGCGAGGGAGTAGTGTGAGGTTTAGGTTTGTGGTGAGGGAGTAGTGTGAGGTCCATGTCTATGGCGAGGGAGTAGTGTGAGGTCCATGTCTATGGCGAGGGAGTAGTGCGAGGTCCAGGACTATGGCGAGGAAGTAGTGCGAGGTCCAGGACTATGGCGAGGGAGTAGTGCGAGGTCCATGTCTATGGCGAGGGAGTAGTGTGAGGTCCAGGACTATGGCGAGGGAGTAGTGCGAGGTCCATGTCTATGGCATGGAAGTAGTGTGAGGTCCATGACTATGGCATGGGAGTAGTGTGAGGTCCATGACTATGGCATGGGAGTAGTGTGAGGTCCAGGACTATGGCGAGGGAGTAGTGTGAGGTCCAGGACTATGGCGAGGGAGTAGTGTGAGGTCCATGTCTATGGCGAGGGAGTAGTGTGAGGTCCAGGACTATGGCGAGGGAGTAGTGCGAGGTCCATGTCTATGGCGAGGGAGTAGTGTGAGGTCCATGTCTATGGCGAGGGAGTAGTGTGAGGTCCAGGACTATGGCGAGGGAGTAGTGTGAGGTCCAGGACTATGGGGAGGGAGTAGTGCGAGGTCCATGTCTATGGCGAGGGAGTAGTGTGAGGTCCAGGACTATGGCGAGGGAGTAGTGTGAGGTCCAGGACTATGGCGAGGGAGTAGTGTGAGGTCCAGGACTATGGCGAGAGAGTAGTGTGAGGTCCATGTCTATGGCGAGGGAGTAGTGTGAGGTCCAGGACTATGGCGAGGGAGTAGTGCGAGGTCCATGTCTATGGCGAGGGAGTAGTGCGAGGTCCATGTCTATGGCGAGGGAGTAGTGTGAGGTCCAGGACTATGGCGAGGGAGTAGTGTGAGGTCCAGGACTATGGCGAGGGAGTAGTGCGAGGTCCATGACTATGGCGAGGGAGTAGTGTGAGGTCCAGGACTGTGGCGAGGGAGTAGTGCGAGGTCCAGGACTGTGGCGAGGGAGTAGTGCGAGGTCCAGGACTGTGGCGAGGGAGTAGTGCGAGGTCCAGGACTATGGCGAGAGAGTAGTGTGAGGTCCATGTCTATGGCGAGGGAGTAGTGTGAGGTCCAGGACTATGGCGAGGGAGTAGTGCGAGGTCCATGTCTATGGCGAGGGAGTAGTGTGAGGTCCATGTCTATGGCGAGGGAGTAGTGTGAGGTCCAGGACTATGGCGAGGGAGTAGTGTGAGGTCCAGGACTATGGGGAGGGAGTAGTGCGAGGTCCATGTCTATGGCGAGGGAGTAGTGTGAGGTCCAGGACTATGGCGAGGGAGTAGTGTGAGGTCCAGGACTATGGCGAGGGAGTAGTGTGAGGTCCAGGACTATGGCGAGGGAGTAGTGTGAGGTCCATGACTATGGCGAGGGAGTAGTGTGAGGTCCGGGACTATGGCGAGAGAGTAGTGCGAGGTCCATGTCTATGGCGAGGGAGTAGTGCGAGGTCCATGTCTATGGCGAGGGAGTAGTGTGAGGTCCAGGACTATGGCGAGGGAGTAGTGTGAGGTTTAGGTTTGTGGTGAGGGAGTAGTGTGAGGTCCATGACTATGGCATGGGAGTAGTGTGAGGTCCATGACTATGGCGAGGGAGTAGTGTGAGGTTTAGGTTTGTGGTGAGGGAGTAGTGTGAGGTCCATGTCTATGGCGAGGGAGTAGTGTGAGGTCCATGTCTATGGCGAGAGAGTAGTGCGAGGTCCAGGACTATGGCGAGGGAGTAGTGTGAGGTCCATGACTATCGCGAGGGAGTAGTGTGAGGTCCAGGACTATGGCGAGAGAGTAGTGTGAGGTCCATGTCTATGGCGAGGGAGTAGTGTGAGGTCCAGGACTATGGCGAGGGAGTAGTGCGAGGTCCATGTCTATGGCGAGGGAGTAGTGAGAGGTCCATGTCTATGGCGAGGGAGTAGTGTGAGGTCCAGGACTATGGCGAGGGAGTAGTGTGAGGTCCATGTCTATGGCGAGGGAGTAGTGTGAGGTCCAGGACTATGGCGAGGGAGTAGTGTGAGGTCCAGGACTATGGGGAGGGAGTAGTGCGAGGTCCATGTCTATGGCGAGGGAGTAGTGTGAGGTCCAGGACTATGGCGAGGGAGTAGTGTGAGGTCCAGGACTATGGCGAGGGAGTAGTGTGAGGTCCAGGACTATGGCGAGGGAGTAGTGTGAGGTCCATGACTATGGCGTGGGAGTAGTGTGAGGTCCAGGACTATGGCGAGAGAGTAGTGTGAGGTCCATGTCTATGGCGAGGGAGTAGTGTGAGGTCCAGGACTATGGCGAGGGAGTAGTGCGAGGTCCATGTCTATGGCGAGGGAGTAGTGTGAGGTCCATGTCTATGGCGAGGGAGTAGTGTGAGGTCCAGGACTATGGCGAGGGAGTAGTGTGAGGTCCAGGACTATGGCGAGGGAGTAGTGCGAGGTCCATGTCTATGGCGAGGGAGTAGTGTGAGGTCCATGTCTATGGCCAGGGAGTAGTGTGAGGTCCAGGACTATGGCGAGGGAGTAGTGTGAGGTCCAGGACTATGGCGAGGGAGTAGTGTGAGGTCCAGGACTATGGCGAGGGAGTAGTGTGAGGTCCAGGACTATGGCGAGGGAGTAGTGTGAGGTCCATGTCTATAGCGAGGGAGTAGTGTGAGGTCCATGACTATGGCGAGGGAGTAGTGTGAGGTCCCTGACTATGGCGAGGGAGTAGTGTGAGGTCCAGGACTATGGCGAGAGAGTAGTGTGAGGTCCAGGACTATGGCGAGAGAGTAGTGTGAGGTCCATGTCTATGGCGAGAGAGTAGTGTGAGGTCCAGGACTATGGCGAGGGAGTAGTGTGAGGTCCCTGACTATGGCGAGGTAGTAGTGTGAGGTCCAGGACTATGGCGAGAGAATAGTGTGAGGTCCATGTCTATGGCGAGGGAGTACAATGAGGTTTATGTTTGTGGTGAGAGAGTAGTGTGGAGCTGAAGACCATGGTTTCACATTTAGGATTATAATCACAGGGCATGGTTATTTAGCTCTGTAGTCAGGGAGTAAATTAAGGTTCAGGATTATGGTTAGGGAGTATACAGAGTTCTCACACTGTGGTCATCATTTTTGTCACCATTTGACTAAATCAACAAACCGATATACCTCGTAATTATTATTTACATTTTGTCGGTTTTTTCCTTCCTCCCACTGTTTCTCCTTTCCGGACTGTCCGGTAATTTGAAGAATATTGTGATTGATCCCACATCCCTCCTTTATCTGATGGATTTCGAATGACTGTTCGCATCTCACATAATTGTACAACATGCGCTACTTATTTTGTACCACTAGAGGGCAGTATAGTACTGTTTAAATCATGCTGCATTTTCCTCACACTTTCACAAGATTCTTTTATTTTGAAAATTTTTGAACATTACAAACAGAAATGACCATATGGTCAGTGGTCAACACATACAGCGGCTTACTTATAAATCTTATTCTTAAACAGAGATCCAAAGGTTATCCATATCTTATATCAGCAAACAGTCCAATCCTCTTTGGGCTAACATTACTTCACCAGATAATATCCGATATACCTTGGTAGTAGATATAATGAGTACCAATGCAACACAAAGATACTGTCTTGTGAGTTGTGATCTCCTGAGTGACCTTTTATATAAGTGTCATGTGATGAGTTCAGGTATGTATAATGTAATTAGAGAAGTGCCAGTTGTGGGATCTATAATTTAATCGGAGAGCATAGCTAGGCGTTAGAGAGTAATATTGCAGTGTGGGTAAGTCATTTTTATATCTTCATTAAGATAGTCTCTTTGACTGAGTATAACGGGTCAGACTTGATATCTGTTTAACTACTGAGTTCCGCAGACTCACAGACAAGACAAACAAGGAGACGAGAAGAGACAAACAAAGACATAATACAAGACAGACGAGCCTAGGGACTTCAGCGCGCGCCCAGAGTGGGCCAGGAGAGTCGCCACGCGGGATAAAATTGGGTAGGCAAATCCCTTCACACCAGAGAAGACTAACATACGAGGCCCTATCCCATATCCCTCAGTTCCCCCCTTTAGCCGACTATCTAAGTATTAAAGATGTGTACTTTGGGATTTCCTGAAATTCAAACCATCCAAACCAGGTCCTCCAGAATCTCTCATGCTCATCTTGGAGCATGGCTGTAAGGTCTTCCATTAATCTAATCCGGTCCACTTCCCCAAGCCACTCTCTAATCGTGGGAGGGTCTGTGGACTTCCAGTGTCTAGCCACTAGGGCCCTTGCTGCGTTAACCAGATGTCTAGTCAGTGTCTTTTTATATTTGTTAATAGACCACGTATTGTGGTGTAAAAGGAAAAAGGCTGAGGAGTCCGGAGGTTGGAAGTCTGTCAGTTCGTGCATTATCTCTCTTACCTCAGCCCAATATGGGATAATCCCCCTGCATGACCAAAATATATGCAGTAGCGTTCCAGGCTCCCGTCCGCAACTCCAACACAAATCAGATGTGTTGGGAAACATAACATGGAGCCGGGAAGGGGTCAAGTACCATCTTGTGAAGATTTTGTATCCCGCTTCCTGTATTTTCGAGGAGATGGAGGATTTGTGTGAGAATATCAAAATCTTAGTCCACTGCTTTTCACTGAAAGTGATTCCGAGATCTTGCTCCCACCTGTGTTTATAGGTTTCGGTCGGTGAGTCAGGGTTGTTTAAGAGCGAGTATAGTAAGGAGACCAGTCTCCCTTTTCAATTAAAATGATGGGATATGATTGATCACATGATGGTTTAGTAAGAATTATTTCTATGCCTAGGGCCCGGTTCACATTAACGTTTTGAGCCAAACGGAACCATTGAGCAGAGCCGGTCTCCGATTCACCGGATCTGGGTGGCTCTGTGCACACTGCCAAATGGAAAGTGAAAACTGATCCGATAAATGATCGATCGGATCAGTTTTTACTCAGTTTGCCGTTAAATACATACCTAATTCTCTTTTCAAGCCGGCGGTAGAGGCTTCCTCTTCTTCCGCTGTGACTACACAGCGTGTCATGTGACTAGTCACATGATGCGGAAGACGACGGAAGCCTCTACCGCCAGCTTTACAAGAGCATTAGGTATGGATTTTACCCTCCCTCACCCTCCTGCCGCTCAGGTTTGCGTCCCCACATCCCCCCCATCCCCCGTGGAACGGTCAGTTTTTTCACTAGTGTGAAGAAACGTTCCGTTTCCCATTGCTGCAGTATTTTTTGTCCGGTTCCGTTCTGCTGGGCAGAACGGTCCGGAAAATTAGGGCCTGCAGCATTTTTTGGATCCGGGGACCGGAACGTATCCGTACCAACGGACGCATGTGAATGGATCCATAGGTTAACATTGGATCCTTTCACATCCATTCCTTTTGTACAGTATACGTTCCGTAAAAAAAAAAAAAAAAAAAACTGCAGATGTGAACCGGGCCTTACTTGGGTTTCATGACTATGTACAAGTAGCAGTAGCATAAAGTGCAAACACTAGTGCTGTGGAAAACTCATGCAAAGAAAAAAAAATACAACACCCCCAAATTTGGCAGAGCCCTCCCCCTAGTGGTTGCAGCTTGATTGTGCAATCTTACTGTCTGCCACCCCTATTGTGGACTAGAACAGTCTATTTTTACATAAGACACTGAACTACTGTTATCAAAGATATGTGATGAGCTCCTTGTATATTATTTCCATGTATCTATTGTACAGCGCTACGTAATATGTTAGCGCTTTATAAATACAATAAAAAGACAGCGACCGTGACCTCGTCTGAAAGGCCGTCTGGGGCCGGTACTCCCCCACAAGCCCATACAAGTGGTGGACTCTGGAAGCCACCCACGCCTGTGAGTATATTTCTATTATCACACATTATTACCCATTACCAGGCGGTATTATGCCAGAGCCGGCTCCCGGTGTCCTTTTGTCTTCTCTAGTCTGGCATCCCAAATGATAATCCTAAAGAGTTGCAATGAAACGGCACGCGGATCTACTGGAGGTACAACAGTGCCGGTAGGGAGAAAAACGTGCGTTTATTCCACCGGATCAGGCTAAGGGGTGAACAATGATGGATCCATCACAGAGGGAGAGCCAGGGAAGGCAGCAAGGTTGCCCATGTGCGATTTCTGCCTCTCCCGGTGACCCTGGAGGCGGTGATTTTGCACATCGAGTATATAGTTAGTTATAGTTGTTTGGGTTGAAAAGAGACATACGTCCATCGAGTTCAACCAGAGAACAACGTACAACACCAGCCTGCTCCCTCACATATCCCTGCTGATCCAGAGGAAGGCACAACACCAACCTGCTCCCTCACATATCCCTACTGATCCAGAGGAAGGTACAACACCAGCCTGCTCCCTCACATATCCCTGCTGATCCAGAGGAAGGCACAACACCAGCCTGCACCCTCACATATCCCTGCTGATCCAGAGGAAGGCACAACACCAGCCTGCACCCTCACATATCCCTGCTGATCCAGAGGAAGGCACAACACCAGCCTGCTCCCTCACATATCCCTGCTGATCCAGAGGAAGGTACAACACACCAGCCTGCACCCTCACATATCCCTGCTGATCCAGAGGAAGGTACACCACCAGCCTGCTACCTCACATATCCCTGCTGATCCAGAGGAAGGCACAACTCCAGCCTGCTCCCTCACATATCCCTGCTGATCCAGAGGAAGGCACAACACCAACCTGCTCCCTCACATATTCCTGCTGATCCAGAGGAAGGCACAACACCAGCCTGCACCCTCACATATCCCTGCTGATCCAGAGGAAGGCACAACACCAGCCTGCTCCCTCACATACCCCTGCTGATCCAGAGGAAGGCACAACACCAGCCTGCTCCCTCACATACCCCTGCTGATCCAGAGGAAGGTACAACACCAGTCTGCACCCTCTCATATCCCTGCTGATCCAGAGGAAGGCACAACACCAGCCTGCACCCTCACATATCCCTGCTGATCCAGAGGAAGGTACAACACACCAGCCTGCACCCTCACATATCCCTGCCGATCCAGAGGAAGGCACAACACCAGCCTGCTACCTCACATATCCCTGCCGATCCAGAGGAAGGCACAACACCAGCCTGCTCCCTCACATATCCCTGCTGATCCAGAGGAAGGCACAACACCAGCCTGCTCCCTCACATATCCCTGCTGATCCAGAGGAAGGTACAACACCAGCCTGCTCCCTCACATATCCCTGCTGATCCAGAGGAAGGCACAACACCAGCCTGCACCCTCACATATCCCTGCTGATCCAGAGGAAGGTACAACACACCAGCCTGCACCCTCACATATCCCTGCTGCTCCAGAGGAAGGCACAACACCAGCCTGCTACCTCACATATCCCTGCTGATCCAGAGGAAGGTACAACACCAGCCTGCTCCCTCACATATCCCTGCTGATCCAGAGGAAGGCACAACACCAGCCTGCTACCTCACATATCCCTGCTGATCCAGAGGAAGGTACACCACCAGCCTGCACCCTCTCATATCCCTGCTGATCCAGAGGAAGGCACAACACCAGCCTGCACCCTCACATATCCCTGCTGATCCAGAGGAAGGTACACCACCAGCCTGCACCCTCTCATATCCCTGCTGATCCAGAGGAAGGCACAACACCAGCCTGCACCCTCACATATCCCTGCTGATCCAGAGGAAGGTACAACACACCAGCCTGCTCCCTCACATATCCCTGCTGATCCAGAGGAAGCCACAACACCAGCCTGCACCCTCACATATCCCTGCTGATCCAGAGGAAGGTACAACACACCAGCCTGCACCCTCACATATCCCTGCTGATCCAGAGGAAGGTACACCACCAGCCTGCTACCTCACATATCCCTGCTGATCCAGAGGAAGGCACAACACCAGCCTGCTACCTCCCATATCCCTGCTGATCCAGAGTAAGGTACAACACCAGCCTGCTCCCTCACATATCCCTGCTGATCCAGAGGAAGGCACAACACCAGCCTGCACCCTCACATATCCCTGCTGATCCAGAGGAAGGCACAACACCAGCCTGCACCCTCACATATCCCTGCTGATCCAGAGGAAGGCACAACACCAGCCTGCCACCTCACATATCCCTGCTGATCCAGAGGAAGGTACACCACCAGCCTGCTCCCTCACATATCCCTGCTGATCCAGAGGAAGGCACAACACCAGCCTGCTACCTCACATATACCTGCTGATCCAGATGATCCAGAAGAAGGTACAACACCAGCCTGCTCCCTCACATATCCCTGCTGATCCAGAGGAAGGCACAACACCAGCCTGCTACCTCACATATCCCTGCCGATCCAGAGGAAGGTACACCACCAGCCTGCTCCCTCACATATCCCTGCTGATCCAGAGGAAAGCACAACACCAGCCTGCTACCTCACATATCCCTGCTGATCCAGAGGAACTTACAACACCAGCCTGCACCCTCACATATCCCTGCTGATCCAGAGGAAGGTACAACACCAGCCTGCACCCTCACATATCCCTGCTGATCCAGAGGAAGGTACAACACCAGCCTGCACCCTCACATATCCCTGCTGATCCAGAGGAAGGCACAACACCAGCCTGCTCCCTCACATATCCCTGCTGATCCAGAGGAAGGTACAACACCAGCCTGCACCCTCACATATCCCTGCTGATCCAGAGGAAGGCACAACACCAGCCTGCACCCTCACCTATCCCTGCTGATCCATAGAAAGCACAACACTAGCCTGCTCCCTCACATATCCCTGCTGATCCAGAGGAAGGCACAACACCAGCCTGCTACCTCACATATCCCTGCTGATCCAGAGGAAGGCACAACACCAGCCTGCTACCTCACATATCCCTGCTGATCCAGAGGAAGGTACAACACCAGCCTGCTCCCTCACATATCCCTGCTGATCCAGAGGAAGGCACAACATCAGCCTGCTACCTCACATATCCCTGCTGATCCAGAGGAAGGCACAACACCAGCCTGCACCCTCACATATCCCTGCTGATCCAGAGGAAGGCACAACACCAGCCTGCACCCTCACATATCCCTGCTGATCCAGAGGAAGGCACAACACCAGCCTGCTACCTCACATATCCCTGCTGATCCAGAGGAAGGTACACCACCAGCCTGCTCCCTCACATATCCCTGCTGATCCAGAGGAAGGCACAACACCAGCCTGCTCTCTCACATATCCCTGCTGATCCAGAGGAAGGCACAACACCAGCCTGCTCTCTCACATATCCCTGCTGATCCAGAGGAAGGTAGAACACCAGCCTGCACCCTCACATATCCCTGCTGATCCAGAGGAAGGCACAACACCAGCCTGCTAGCTCACATATCCCTGCTGATCCAGAGGAAGGCACAACACCAGCCTGCTCCCTCACATATCCCTGCTGATCCAGAGGAAGGCACAACACCAGCCTGCTACCTCACATATCCCTGCTGATCCAGAGGAAGGCACAACACCAGCCTGCACCCTCACATATCCCTGCTGATCCAGAGGAAGGCACAACACCAGCCTGCACCCTCACATATCCCTGCTGATCCAGAGGAAGGCACAACACCAGCCTGCTACCTCACATATCCCTGCTGATCCAGAGGAAGGCACAACACCAGCCTGCACCCTCACATATCCCTACTGATCCAGAGGAAGGCGAAAAAACCCCACAAGGCATGGTCCAATTAGCCTCAAAAGGGAAAAAATTCCTTCCCGACTCCAGATGGCAATCAGATAAAATCCCTGGATCAACATCATTAGGCATTACCTAGTAATTGTATTGGATGTCTTTCAACGCAAGGAAAGCATCTAATCCCCCTTTAAATGCAGGTATAGAGTTTGCCATAACGACTTCCTGTGGCAATGCATTCCACATCTTAATCACTCTTACTGTAAAGAACCCTTTCCTAAATAAATGGCTAAAACGTTTTTCCTCCATGCGCAGATCATGTCCTCTAGTCCTTTGAGAAGGCCTAGGGACAAAAAGCTCATCCGCCAAGCTTTTATATTGCACTCTGATGTATTTATACATGTTAATTAGATCTCCTCTAAGGCGTCTTTTCTCTAGACGAAATAAACCCAGTTTATCTAACCTTTCTTGGTAAGTGAGACCTTCCATTACACGTATCAATTTTGTTGCTCGTCTCTGCACCTGCTCTAAGACTGCAATATCTTTCCTGTAATGTGGTGCCCAGAACTGAATTCCATATTCCAGATGTGGCCTTACTAGAGAGTTAAACGGGCAATATTATGCTAGCATCTCAAGTTTTTTTCCCCTTTTAATGCATCCCCAAATTTTATTAGCTTTAGCTGCAGCGGCTTGGCATTGAATACGATTATTTAACTTGTTGTTGATGAGTACTCCTAAGTCCTTCTCCAAATTTGATTTCCCCAACTGTATCCCATTTATATACTTAGGTATGCTGTGTGAATGAGCCTGCTAAGTGGGTGTAAAAGTTATGTTTTAGCCATCTGCCTATAAGGATCTTTCACCAAATGATTGATACCGTTGGTTAAATCATTATTCCCCTGGCTAGGTTTCTATCTTCCAGCACAAGGTTTACAGCAGTGCAATGAACAACCAAGACAGTTCTAGAAGCCACACAACAACGCTAGCAGGAAGTGGGACTCACCACAGGGTTCTCGAAGATCTGCCACAAGTCGTTGTGAAGGTGGGACGTGTTGTATTTGGAGGTAGAAATCAAACGCCCAAACTCATCTCTATTGCTGATTTGCAGGAATACGCTCTGTGGGGGGGGGGGGGGGGGGGGGGGACGACAACAAGACAGATACATGAGAGGCATAATCCTAGGGGGAGGTCCTACACACAGGTACTCTGTATCACAGAGAACAATGCCCCACCCACCCATCCAAGGCATAATTCTAGGGGGAGGTCACACACACAGGTACTCTGTATCACAGAGAACAAGTGCCCCACCCATCCAAGGCATAATCCTGGGGGGGGAGGTCCTACACACAGGTACTCTGTATCAGAGAACACTGCCCCACCTGTCCAAGGCATAATCCTGGGGGAGGTCACACACACAGGTACTCTGTATTACAGAGAACAATGCTCCACCCATCCTAGGCATAATTCTAGGGGGAGATCACACACACAGGTACTTTGTATCACAGAGAACAATGCCCCGCCCATCCAAGGCATAATTCTAGGGGGAGGTCTCACACACACACACACACACACACACACACACGTACTTTGTATCACAGAGAACACTGTCCCACACATCCAAAATAACTTTATTCAGTACAAAAATAAACCTAAAAGGGAGCTCTAGTAACGACCACTTACCTTGTCCCGTGCGCTTCTACAGAAAGACATATCCGGGTCTAAACCGGTCATCGTGAAGATATTCTTGTGTGACAGCTCTTTACGAAGGGTTTCGCCCTTAACAAGATAAGTGTGGGCAATATATGGCACGTTCCATATCCCACTGGAAGATAAAGATAAGAAAAAAACATTATTCGATATTGCACCCCTCTGTTACAGGGTGACACGGGCAGGGAAACTACCAGTCTGCTCCTCCTCCTGCAGGGTGACAGACAGGGAAGCTGCCAGTCTGCTCCTCCTCCTGCAGGGTGACAGACAGAAAGGAGCTACCGGTCTCCCCCTTCTCCTGCAGGGCGATTGACAGAAAGGAGCTACCGGTCTCCCCCTCCTCCTGCAGGATGACACAGATAGAAGGGAGTTATGACTCCGCCCTTCTCCTGCAGGATGACAGACAGAAGGAGTTATGACTCCGCCCTTCTCCTGCAGGATGACACAGACAGAAGGGAGTTATGACTCCGACCTTCTCCTGCAGGATGACACAGACAGAAGGAAGCTATGACTCCACCCTTCTCCTGCAGGATGACACAGACAGAAGGGAGCTATGACTCCGCCCTTCTCCTGCAAGGTGACATGCCGCCTGGGGAATATTCTAGCATTACTCACATCCGTTTCCCCTGTACGATGTCTACGTAGTCCTCGGAGCGAGCATAGTACCCCTCGGGGCTCAGAGCCCCCCAGAAGTTGGACCAGAGTTTTCCGCTGCGGGACACCATAGGGGCGATGATCTTCCTGTAAGATGAACACAAGGTGAGTCTATAGCTTCCTATCACCAGCAACATATTCACAGCCCCCCTTGTGGAGTAACGCCACCACTGACCGGTTCTCCTGAATGAGAATGTAGAGTGTGTCGGGATTGGTCAGAACCACATCTGCATCCAGGGTGAAGTAATAAGCGCAGGTCTCGTCCTGTCGGCACAGGTCCCTATAGGGAGACAGCAGAGCGTTGACCCACCTATTCAGTTACATTATTCTAAATTACTCTGATTAATGCATTCCATAAACCTCCAGAATGGAATTCTCTCCACATGCCAAGCTGTGGTCACAGCGCCGCCCACTGACAGCCTAGGTCACATCCCTGCCCACTCCCAGCCAAGGGTTAAAGACTTGCCCACTCCCAGTCTAGGCCTTAGCCTCGCCCACTACAAGCTCACAGCCCCACCCACTTCCAAGCTTAGGTCACAGCCCCGCCTACTCCCAGCCTAGGTCACAATCCTTCCCACTCCCAGCCTAGGCCCACTCCAAGATCCGCCCCCCACTCAAAGCCTCGGTCACAGCTCCACCCACCGTCAGCCTAGGTCACTGCACTGCTCACTCCCAGCCCAGATCACAGCCCCACCTACTCCTCTCTCAGTTACGTACATGCCCATGTCCCGGGCCTCGCCCTGGCCCAGAGCCTCTTCTGGACCCACGATCTTCACACTGGGGAACTCATCCTTGTGGTTCTCCCAAAAGGTCTGAATGTGCTTCTCGTGATAAACTTCCTGAAGGTGGAAAAGAAATACAGTAAACATCACAAAACAAGAAAAATTGGGTCATCAATTATTTTAGAAATATGCATTTACACCTGACTAAATGGTACAAAAGTGTGCGCACGGCAGCATGGCCCAACCGTGTGCGCACGGCAGCATGGCCCAACCGTGTGCGCACGGCAGCATGGCCCAACCGTGTGCGCACGGCAGCATGGCCCAACCGTGTGCGCACGGCAGCATGGCCCAACCGTGTGCGCACCGCTGCATGGCCCAACCGTGTGCGCACGGCAGCATGGCCCAACCGTGTGCGCACCGCTGCATGGCCCAACCGTGTGCGCACCGCTGCATGGCCCAACCGTGTGCGCACCGCTGCATGGCCCAACCGTGTGCGCACCGCTGCATGGCCCAACCGTGTGCGCACCGCTGCATGGCCCAACCGTGTGCGCACCGCTGCATGGCCCAACCGTGTGCGCACCGCTGCATGGCCCAACCGTGTGCGCACCGCTGCATGGCCCAACCGTGTGCGCACCGCTGCATGGCCCAACCGTGTGCGCACCGCTGCATGGCCCAACCGTGTGCGCACCGCTGCATGGCCCAACCGTGTGCGCACCGCTGCATGGCCCAACCGTGTGCGCACCGCTGCATGGCCCAACCGTGTGCGCACCGCTGCATGGCCCAACCGTGTGCGCACCGCTGCATGGCCCAACCGTGTGCGCACCGCTGCATGGCCCAACCGTGTGCGCACCGCTGCATGGCCCAACCGTGTGCGCACCGCTGCATGGCCCAACCGTGTGCGCACCGCTGCATGGCCCAACCGTGTGCGCACCGCTGCATGGCCCAACCGTGTGCGCACCGCTGCATGGCCCAACCGTGTGCGCACGACTGCATGGCCCAACCGTGTGCGCACGACCGCATGGCGCTGATCCAAGCTCTATAAATACACTACAAAATAATCCAGCACACAGAGCTGGTGCAGACAGGAAGTGGCACTCACGTTGTTGTGGATGTACAGGGAGATTCGGTTTCGCGGATAGTTCAGCATGGACAGCCTCTCCAGGAACTGCGGCAGGAACGGCGACGGCTGCTCGATAAAAACTCCTATGAGCACGTGAGGCAAATCATCGTCCTGCAAGAGATAAGATGGAGTCCTGCGGTGAGGATAGCTTGGGAGTCACAGGAGTGTGCATGTGCAGTGCAAAGTGAGTGTGAGCATGAGCAGTGTGTGTGTGTGTGTGTGTGTGTGTGTGTACAGTGCAGTGTGTATGCATGTGCAGTGCAAAGTGAGTGAGTGCGCACGCATGTGCAGTGTGTGTA
The DNA here is from genome assembly GCF_040937935.1 of Hyperolius riggenbachi. Taxonomy (NCBI): domain Eukaryota; kingdom Metazoa; phylum Chordata; class Amphibia; order Anura; family Hyperoliidae; genus Hyperolius; species Hyperolius riggenbachi. The sequence goes on from NC_090648.1 coordinate 15,623,305, forward strand.
CGCATGTGCAGTGTGCGTGCGCAACTGCTTTAGCTTCAAAAATAGGAAGGCTTAAAGGGGCCCATACACTGGTCGATTTCAGCCATCGATCGAGAAATCGATTAATTCAAATCAGCCAATCTATCAATTTTGATCGCTGTGATCTGACAGGATGGAAAATCTAGGTTGATTTGTTGCCGGCAGCAGATCTATGGCCCATAGAGTTGCATTGGATCTAATGGTGCAGTAATGCATTTACATCGATTTTCAGTAGATTTCATTGCAAAATCTATTGGAACTCGGTTTTCCTCTGTGTGGCACAGATCAGATAGATTCCTGTCAGATTCTGCAAATCTATCAGTGTATGGCCACCTTTAGAGCATGTGGTAAGATTTTTCGATTGCCGTTCGGGTCCCAGCTGGGGAGGTCTTGCAGCATGAGAAGTACAGCCAGAGTACCGCTGATGGCTCTATGCATACTGGCTTTGCTGAATGTACTGTGCAGCTTTTTAGTGAGGCTGCCATATTTATTTCCTCTAATGCCTGGTACACACCATACAATTTCCCATCAAACTGATAGTCAAATTGATCATTTCTGACAGTCCTGACTTGAGATTCGAACGTTTTTCTGATCTGATTTCCAATCACTTCTATACAAGATCGATCGGCCCTGCCGGAAAGTGTCGATTTCACATTTGTTCTGACAGGAAATTGCAAGATGTGCACCAGGTATTAAGCAATCCCAGTTGCCTGGCAGTCCTGCTGTCCTCTCTGGCTCCAGTGAGGTCTGAATCACACACCGGGAACAAGCATGCAGCCAGTGCTGTCATCTGACCTGTATTCTCATTCACAGGATGAAGAGAGTTGCACCTGCACAGTATAGCCCGATATACAGCAATGTTCAGAAAGAGAACATTATGGCAGGCTTCATACCCATAACCACTGCAGGGTCACAAAGTCTAAAAAATCTGTCAGATGGTAATATTTGGCTACTCTGGATTACTGGTCTCTAAACACCCCCCCCCCCCCCCCCCCCCAACCGCATGGGAGCTGTTCTATGATTCACACATCACATGACGTGTCTGAACGTCTACATAAAGGCTGCTTGCACACCAAGACGTTACAGGCGCACGTTAGTGCGCCTGTAACGCTCCCCCAACGCACAGCAATGTAACACAAGTGGGCTGTTCACACAGCCCACGTTGCGTTACATGTAACGCTGCACGTTCTGTGCAAAGTGCAGCATGCTACGGCGTTGGAGCGGCTATAGCCGCGTTAGACTGTTTGCACATGCGCAGTGGGGGGCGGAGGAGGCGGGGAGAGCCAGCTACAGTAGCCGCGCACATGGCTACTTAATATTCACTGCACTGGCGGGCGCTGATTGGCCGGCGGGACCACGTGATGCGGAGTGTCTCGCTCCGCATCACGTGGTCCCGCTGGCCAATCAGCGCCACTCTGGGAGATATTATGGGCATCGAGCAGCCTAACGCGGCTCACTCTACCGTCGGCTTTTGCAGCACCATACGTTGTGTTAGGTGCACGTTATGCGACCTTAACGTGCCACCTAACACAACGTCTTGGTGTGCAAGAAGCCAAAATCTCCATACAGGTCTTATTATAGTACCAGCTGCAGGCCAGACTATGAGAGTCCCGGCCACATCCTGTGTGCCATTCCTTGTGGGGAAACACTGCCTCAGACGTAACCCTCAACACTCAAACAAATATTTAAACCTCAGGTTTCCCAACGGCACATTCCACGCAAGATCAGAAAACAAGGGGGGGGGGAGAGAGATTTATGGCCTTCCATGAAAACTGCATGCGGAGACATTGGATTGGGGATTGCCCCTTGCATGTGGGGAAAGGTACTGGCCCCTCAGTACGCTGGGAAAGGTATTTTCCCGCACCCTTCTTTGGTCACCTGTGTGATGACTAGGTGATTGGGGGATGTGCCAGGTGAAGCCACGCCTCCCCATCAGGTTACCATGACTGCCAGTGTCTAGTAGGGAGGTGTGGCTTTAGTCTGGTTGGGGTGAGGAGGAGGAATAGTGAATAGGTTGGCAATGCTGAAGCCTGGTACAAACATGCAATTTTTATTGGCCAATCACAGACCTCCATGTAGTACGAGAGCTTATCTGCGCAATCTGCTCACAGTATTCAGTATCTGTTAACCCTCATTCTACATGGAGTGGCAAAATTGGCCAACAAAAACTGAAGGGGTGTACCAGGCTTAAGATGGCCACACACCATACAATTTTTTAAATGTCTGTTCAATTTAACAATTCCAATTAATTTTTCTGACTGATTGTAACATTTTAAAAATATTACCAATGTACCACACACATATGGTCAATTTTTCCCCCAATTATGATAAAAATTATTGGAAACTGAGAAAATTGCTAGGGTGTGCAGATTAATAAGCTGTCAATCTAACACACACCATACAATATTTAGAAAAAGTGAAGAAAAACTTCCAGCATTCCGGATCGATAGAAATAATAAAAAAAAAAAAATCTGATCTGATTTTTTTAGTCTAATGAAAAAAAAGTTTGATGTTTTTCTGGAGATCCGATAATTATCAAATTGACGTACAATCAGATCATTCTATTGTATCGTGTGTGGCCACCTTACAGTTGTTGCATATTTTAGGCAGCGTGGAAAGCAAGTAAACAAATGCTGTTATAATTAACTGGTCCGATCTCAAGCTGCAGAACTTTGCACCAACTCGGAAATGTCTTCATCCTCCAGCCCATCTCCAGAGGGGATTCTGAGCTTACATGCAACCTCCTTACAGGTCTTATTATAGCACCAGCTGCAGCCCAGATACTGACTCCGTATATGAGAGTCTCGGCCACATGAAATAGGCCTCTCCTTGTGGCAACAACCCTCCAGAGGAAATGCTCCACATTAATGACTGTACCCTGAGGTGCACCCAGCACATTCCTGGCATGAATGGGCGGCGGGGAAGAGCTTCCTTAAAGGGGAACGGCGTAAAATATCATAGGACTGGGATCTGAAAAACAATACCCAAGCAAGAGCCCTGAACAATAGGATGCCTTTAATAATTATGGTAGGCCGTGACGTAAGCAATAGGGGATGCAGAGCTTGCGACTGCCCCGGGGCCCCTGGAGTAGAGGGGCCCTCCTTCCATCTTATTCGCTTTGCATTGCTGCTATGCTGGTAATGAACACCTCTATATGTGCATTGCATAGCGGTAATCCTTAAAGGACACCTGTAGCAAGAGGTATGTGGAGGCTGCCATATTTATTTCCTTTTAAACAATACCAGTTGCCTGGCTGTCCTGCTGACCTATTTGGCTGCAGTAGTGGCTGAATCACACCAGAAACAAGCATGCAGCTAATGTTGTCAGATACACCTTATTTCCTGCCTGCTTGTTCAGGGTCTATGGCTAAAAGTATTAAAGGCAGAGGGGTCAGCAGGACAGCCAGGCAACTGGTATTGCTCAAAATGAAATACATATGAGAGCCTCCACATAGCTCTCACTACAGTTGTCCTTTAACCAGTGCTGGGACATGCAGGGGGGCCGGGCTGCTGGGACATGCAGGGGGGCCGGGCTGCTGGGACATGCAGGGGGGCCGGGCTGCTGGGACACATTGTATTTCCTGCTATTTCCTGTTTAGAGAGATTCCCACCAGCTGAGCCACAGACAGCAATCCTCTGCCAGAACAATCGCATGACTGGCCTCGCACCGAGATCAGCAACGCTCGTATTATATCTGCCATAGGGCAGCACGGTGGCCTAGTGGTTAGCCCTCTCGCCTTGCAGCGCTGGGTCCATGTCTACATGGGTTTCCTCCAAGCAATAAGTTTTCCTTACACATCCCAAAAACATACAGAAAAGTTAATTGGATTATCCCTAAATTTGGCCCTATAGTATAACACCTATAAAGTGTTATTGACAGTTTGCACTATTAGTGACTGGTTTTATCATTATCATACTAGACCTAAGGCCCGTTACAATAACGGGTGCTAGGCCTCTCCCCTCACAACCCCCCTCCCACCGCCGTATCGCCCGCAGGTCAGCACGCATGCACACACACGGCCGCGATGCATACCCATGCGCGCATACGCCCGCCCCCTGCAGTCCCAACGTCCGCCCCACGCGTCTCACATGTGCGGTAAGCCAAACACACGGACACAGAAACAAAGGAGGACACGGGGATTATTATAGAGGATTAGTATTCATATAGCACCAACATCTTCCACAGTGCTGTACAGAATACAAAGTCATGTCACTTAAAGGGAACCTAACATGAGAGTGATATGGAGGCTGTCATTTGTTTCCATGTAAAGAATGACAGTTGCCCTGCAGTCCTGTTCATCTTCTGGCATATATAAAATTGTCTGAGTCAAAACCCTGCAACAAGCATATGGCTAAATCCAGTAAAACCTGAGTCAGCAGAGTCAGAGTACCTGATCTGCTGCATGCTTGTTCAGGGGCAATGGCTAAAAGTATTAGAAGCAGAGGATCAGGAAGACAGCCAGGCAACTGGTATTATTTAAAAGGAAATACGTTTGGAAGCCTCCATATCCCTCTCACCTTGGGTTCCCTCAGCGGAGCTCTCACCATAGTCATGTATGTATGTATGTATGTATGTATGCATGTATGGTAATATAGGGCCAATTAAGGGGGAAGCCAATTAACTTATCTGTATGTTTTTTTGATTGTGGGAGGAAACCGGAGTACCCGGAATAAACACACAAAGACACGGAGAGAACATACAAACTCCTTGCAGATGTTGTCCTGGCTGGGATTCAAACCCGGGAGCCAGCGCTGCAAGGTGAGAGTGCTAACCACTATGCCACCGAGCTACCTGGCTTGGTATTTCTCTTTCTTCGGTAACCTGGGAGCTCTGGAACAACCCATCAAACCTTATAGAATGAGCCATAACGTCTTTAGATTGTAAGCCTTTGGCAGGGCCTCCCCCCTCCCTTAGTGTGCCCTTCTTAATTGTACTACCCCAATAATGACACCCTTCTCATGGACTAACTCGGACTCGTTTTGCCCGGCGTAATAATATTTTGCAACCGGATGTAATAATTTATATTTATAGCTATCAGAAGGTGCAACCTAACCATTAATTTCAATGTATTTGTATCAGAAAATGCCACGCAACCTAACCCTATTCTCACACAGACCCCTCCTCTACTGGGAAAATAATAACCCCCCCCCGCCCCTGGAGGGAATAAAGACCCCCCCCCCCCCTCTGGTGGGCAACTAAACACCAGCAGTTGCAAATAATGACAGCCTGGAAATGTGAAAGAAGGCGGGGCATACAGTTCCTTTAGATTGTAAGCTCGCAAGGGCAGGGCTCTCACCCTTTTGTGTCATGGGATGTTATTAATTTAATTGCTTGCACACTGTTAGACATTCATACATTTTAGTCATGTTAAATTTGCAATTGTAATCAGCAGTGCTGTATTTTGTATCCGTGTTCATATTTGATGTATATCATTGTCTGTATCATTATGTACCCCTTGTTTGTTTTCTTACATTGTACAGCGCCACGGAATATGTTGGCGCTTTATAAATAAATAAATAATAATAAGCACAGTCCACTGAAGGTGCAAAGTATTATTGGTTGCAATATTTTTCATTACACCGGGTCTCTGTAAAATGCATTTTATACCGATTGCATGTATAACCTTGTGCTATGTTGTATAACCGTGTGCTGCCTCTCTGTCACCCCTTGTTACAATGTATTTATCCCTATTTATTGTCCAGCGCTGCGTAATATGTTGGCGCTTTATAAATACAATATACAATTATTATTATAAATAATAATAATAATAATAATAATAATGCCTTTCCCTCAGTCCTGTGAGACATATTGTAACCCCCCCTTGCAGCCAGCAGAGGTCACTGCTCTCACCTCCACATCAGAGAGGTCCAGCAGGTCGTCATCGCAAATCTCACAGCCGCCTTCGTGCGTCCAGGCATTCGGCACGTAGTTGGCCAGGTAGTTCAGCTGCAGCTGGAAGAGAAAAGACAGCGTTTATAGGGAGGTCGCCCAGTAGGAGGCGGAGTTACTTTGTGCTGAGGTCATCAGAGCCAAGGAAACTCCTGGCCAATCACTGCGCATTGGCGTGACATATGGATTCTATATCAGGGTTGTCACACATGTTAATTGTCAATATTGTAATAAAGTTATTTTATAAATCGTTGCATTATTACTGATGGTCCTCTAAGCCCTGAAACTTTTTGCTTTCCTGCAAAACTACGCCGATTGGAGGACAGACTGGCCACACATTTACTTAGGCCTGGTGCACACCAAAAACCGCTAGCAGATCCGCAAAATGCTAGCAGATTTTGAAACGCTTTTTCTTCTTTTTCTGTAGCATTTCAGCTAGCGTTTTGCGGTTTTGTGTAGCGGTTTTGGTGTAGTAGATTTCCTGTATTGTTACAGTAAAGCTGTTACTGAACAGCTTCTGTAACAAAAACCGCCTGGCAAACCGCGCTGAAGTGCCGTTTTTCAGAGCGGTTTGCGTTTTCCTATACTTAACATTGAGGCAGAAACGCCTCCGCAATCCAAAATCTGCAGCAGCCCGGGAGTATGCGTTTCTGCAAAACGCCTCCCGCTCTGGTGTGCACCAGCCCATTGAGATACATTACCCAAGCGGATCGCAAACCGCAGCCGAACCGCTCTGGTGTGCACTAGGCCTCACTGCATGAGTGCTATTCACTGCACAGCGCAGAAGGGGGCGGTCTGGTGTGCGGTGGTAGATGCCCAGCTGATCGATGGATCGGTTTCCCCTCATCTAAATAGTGCTCCCCAGGCCCATGCAGAATGTAAGCAGCGGAGCATACTCACCTGGCCGCCACTTCTGCTCCTCCCCTCTCCTCTCTCTATCCTTGCCGGGGTGCCTTTTACTCTTGATCTGGCAGCATGCACATGATCACATGACGTATTTTTCAGACCAAAAGCCGCAATTGTAGAATACAGACACAGCCCTCACCTAATCTTCCCGGCAGGGTCATTGGCACGGGCATCCGCACATTGGGCAAAATGGGGCAATCACCCCACCCCTGGCCAGCTGCTGCCCTCCCCAGCCACCCAAACCCGCAGGAGGAGGAAGCAACACAAAAGGAGGGGCAGCGGGGACAGCAGCTGGGAGGGGGCCAGACCCCCCACCTCCCTCACCTGGGTCCCCTCCTTCTGGAGCTTTCCCCCCCCCCCCCAAATTAGCAGTGGCAAACAGAAGCGGGCATCAGCGGGCGGAGAGGAATTACTCACCTGCTTCGTGCGTTCCAGGCAATGGAGCACAGCATCATCCTCACATGACACTGGTCACCGCCTTCTCCACCGCTCTATGCTTTCTGAGTAGCGGAAGCACAATGAGCAGCAGAGAAGTTGGTGACCAGTGTCATGTGAGGATGATGCTGTGCGCCATCGCCTGGAACGCAGGAAGCAGCAGGTGAGTAATTCCTCTCCGCCCGCTGATGCCCGCTTCTGTTTGCCGCTGCTAATTTGGGGGGGGGGGGGGGGAGCTCCAGAAGGAGGGGACCCAGGTGAGGGAGGTGGGGGGTCTGGCCCCCCTCCCTGCCGCTGTCCCTCCTTCCAAGCTTCCCTCATACTGGGGGCAACTATGCTATACTGGGGGCAACTATACTATCTATACTGGGGGCAACTATACTCTCTCTGCCTTTCTGCTGTCGCTCTGTCTCTGCCTTTCTGTGCTCTCTCTCTGCTTTTCTGCTGTCTCTCTCCGTGAGCTCTCTGCCTTTCTGTGCCCTCTCCTCTCTCTCTCTTTCTGCTGTCTCTCTCTGTCTTTCTGCTTCTCTTTCTCTCCCTCTCTGCCTCCCTGCTGTCCCTCTCTGCTGTCTCTCTCTCTCTCCCCCTCTCAGCTGTGTGTCTCTCTCTGCCTCTCTACTGCCCTCCCCACACACGGGCCCACCCCTCCTGCCCATTGTCACCCTCTCTCATCCCTTAGCACCCTCCTGCAAAATCTGGGGTGTGGCTTAATGCCACACAGGGGCATGGCTTAAGTTTCCCTGTCACCACCTAAACTGTGGGGCTCCTGTGTCGGAGGCACTCGCAATCTAATCCCTACCATAGCCCTAGACTAATGTCCCACCATGGCTAAGTTCATGTAAATTTGGCTCCACCTGTGACCACACCCACATCGCTGTTCATGGCCACGCCCATTTTCCGGCACGCCGTGTTGCACGACTCCGACCCAGCACCCGACACCCCCCCCCCTCCCCCCCGGTCGGTGGGCTTCCATCCCCTCCTCCTTGTATTATCAGATGCACGCCGCCGGGTCACACAGGAGAGGATCCAACACGGAGGTCAGGTGAGGACTGTGAAAGTGGGGTGAAACGCCGCAGTACCAGGGAAAAAAAATCCAATACGAAATGACTTATTTGCTCTACCGATGCTGTTGCCTTTAGTGGTCACTGTCAGGATTAGGTGAAATGTGATATGAAACAAAAGAAATATATATATATATATATATATATATATATATATATATATATATATATATATATATATATATTTCTGCTGGTTTTACGGTTTCTCTGCGATGCAGAAAGTAACCTCACTTCTGCCCTTTTCTTGGTTTCCAACCCGGCTCACTGTTATAGCGGACCGGAACTCAGAACTTCCTCTCTGCTCTAAAAGATACGCAGCAGCATAATAACCTTTACAGAAAAACATTCCTTTGTTACAGCTGATACCAATCCTGCAATAAATCTGCAGTGTGTCTACTTCCTGCTTTCATGGAAGCAGACATGGGGTTAACATCCTGTGGTTACAAATGAGCTTTTCTGCCATGGCAGTTAGCTGACACAGCGGGGTGAGTATGCTTGGGATTAGTCACAGATGAGGGGAAATTACACAGGCTAAACTCTCTAAATACATACAGGGTGGATTTCTCTGTTTTCCTTGTGTCCTGTGCAAGAGTTCAGGTCCACTTTAATTTACTGCTTATTTTACTGATTACTGTCCCTCCCACAGCAAACAGAATGACAAATACACCCTGCTAAACACTAAATAAAATGTGTGTGTTCCTGGTGATTGAGACAAATGATGCACTCTTGGGACCAGAGCCAGTGTTTACCCGTTATGTATACACTGCGAGGGACGGAGGGCGAGTCCTGCTCATTCTCCTGGATTCTGGCTGCGTTCCCACCAGCTCCGCCTGGAACAATGGCTGCAGATGTCCTGAGAAATGTCCTCTCCATTTACCAAAACCCAGCCGTAATGCTTAACCCCTTCCTGTCAAAAATGGGAACGGAATCTTATGCGCAATGCCTTACACTCCACAATCTAATACAGTCACAACTGCTGCCAATCTTTGATTGGTACTCTGTTTTCAATCCTTTGCAAAAAAATAGTCTATAGTGATCAGCGCAAAACAGCAATCTACATAATCCACCACCACACCGATAAAAATCGCACTCACCAGCTCCTCTGATCATACAAAATGATCATATGCGCTCAGTCAACAACAAGAAGGCTGACGAGGCGGAGGCGCTAGCGGACATTGACGGGACGGCGGAGTTGCGTGGAGCGAGCGGTCGTCCTCAGTTCACTACCTCCAAATCTGCGCTTACCTGTATGCCTGTGATAGACATACATGGTTAACACGTGAGTGTGTTTTACTTTGATTTTAAAGAGGAATACATTTTATTTGAAACTTGATTACGCTATGTGGAGCATTTTATGTTTTATGTGGCCAATGAGCTTATGAAGAGGTAAAGGAAGCAGACCTTATTGATCGGAAGAAAAGGGAGTGTTGTTGACTGAGATCATATGATCATTTTGTATGATCAGAGGAGCTGGTGAGTGCGATTTTTATCGGTGTGGTGGTGGATTATGAAGATTGCTGTTTTGCGCTGATGACTATAGACGGACTAACCCCTTCCTGTACTCACAGCCCCATCGGCTGATACTGTGACTGGCTGACTACTGCACAATACCACTGCGGCTGATATCGTGACCAGCTGACCACTGCACAATACTCCCCTGGCTGATACCGTGACCAGCTGACCACTGCACAATACTCCCCTGGCTGATACCGTGACCAGCTGACCACTGCACAATACTCCCCTGGCTGATACCGTGACCAGCTGACCACTGCACAATACTCCCCTGGCTGATACCGTGACCAGCTGACCACTGCACAATACTCCCCTGGCTGATACCGTGACCAGCTGACCACTGCACAATACTCCCCTGGCTGATACCGTGACCAGCTGACCACTGCACAATACTCCCCTGGCTGATACCGTGACCAGCTGACCACTGCACAATACTCCCCTGGCTGATACCGTGACCAGCTGACCACTGCACAATACTCCCCTGGCTGATACCGTGACCAGCTGACCACTGCACAATACTCCCCTGGCTGATACCGTGACCAGCTGACCACTGCACAATACTCCCCTGGCTGATACCGTGACCAGCTGACCACTGCACAATACTCCCCTGGCTGATACCGTGACCAGCTGACCACTGCACAATACTCCTGCGGCTGATACCGTGACCAGCTGACTACTGCACAATACTCCTGCAGCTGATACTGTGATAGGCGGACCACTGCACAATACTCCTGCGGCCGATACCATAACCGGCTGGCTACTGCACAATACTCCTGCAGGTGATACTGTGACCGGCTGACTACTGCACAATACTCCTGCGGCTGATACCGTGACTGGCTGACTACTGCACAATACTCCTGCGGCTGATACCGTGACTGGCTGACTACTGCACAATACTCCTGCGGCTGATACCGTGACTGGCTGACTACTGCACAATACTCCTGCAGCTGATACCGTGACTGGCTGACTACTGCACAATATTCCTGCGGATGATACTGTGACTGGCTGGCTACTGCACAATACTCCTGCGGCTGATACTGTGACTGGCTGACTACTACACAATACTCCTGCGGCTGATACTGTGACTGGCTGACTACTGCACAATACTCCTGCGGCTGATACTGTGACTGGCTGGCTACTGCACAATACTCCTGCGGCTGATACTGTGACTGGCTGACTACTACACAATACTCCTGCGGCTGATACTGTGACTGGCTGACTACTGCACAATACTCCTGCGGCTGATACCGTGACTGGCTGACTACTGCACAATACTCCTGCGGCTGATACCGTGACCGGCTGACTACTGCACAATACTCCTGCGGCTGATACCGTGACCGGCTGACTACTGCACAATACTCCTGCGGCTGATACCGTGACCGGCTGGCTACTGCACAATACTCCTGCGGCTGATACCGTGACCGGCTGACTACTGCACAATACTCCTGCAGCCGATACTGTGACTGGCTGACCACTGCGCAATTCAGCATGCTTAAAGGATAACTCCAGCTATTTACATCAAACTAAACTCCACCGCCTGCCTAATATCCTACAGAGATCCGCCCACTTTGACCACAGGCGGACTTTCTCCGACTCCATCACTGGAATTAGTACATCGCTGCATTTATAATTTTTCCATCCCTATGCCAAATATACGTCTCATAAATGGATATTAGGCAAAGCTGATAGGCACTCCAATGAGGGCAGACGTGTGCTAGGCTGATATGGAGCTCTAGTCCAGCAGCACCCCAATCAGGAAGAGCAGAGATCAGCAGCACCACGGAGATTTATTTAAAGCTCTTTATTGCATAAAAGAGATGAAGCCCAGGGACAGTGACAGACGCCGTTTCGGAGAGACACTCCTTCCTCAAGCTGTATAAGCTCACTCAAGAGGACACGGACCAATCAAACCAGTGTAGATACCAGCATCCAATCGTAAAGCAGAGAATAATGAGAGGATCTGATGGGAAACAGGTATGTAAATCACCAGCCGTTAGCCCAGTGAAATTTGAAATACATCACACACATACTGGCCAATCAGCACTCACCAGCCAGAGAGGATCTGATGGGGAACTGCATCATAGTCTGCCTGCTCCTCCCAATCTCCCAGAGGGCAATGGGAGAAGCACAGCGTCAAAAAAACAAAACCGCCGCCGTCAGTATCAGAATGACATGACTGAGGATGCATATCCGCATGCTAATGCGGATTTCCACAAAAACGCGGAAATCCGCAAAATGAAATCTGCAAGAGGCATCCGCAAAGCAGGGGCGGAAAATACTAGGACACATAATATGCCTTGTCAACGCGTACTGTTGTCAAAACAACACGGAAAACCGCGAAAAAATGAAAAAATCCAAAGTATACCGGCGGAAAAAAACATCCCGTTAGTTACTGAGTGACCAAAACATACACAAAAACAGACAAGCTATGCGGGAGAAAGACAGCCTGTCACAAAGAGGCAGGCCACGAAACACTGTGACGCAGTTCAAAACCAAACATTCAACCCTGTACGGCTCGCACGATTAGTACACTGGGGGTTGCTGATTCATTTTTCTTTATTGTTTTTGTATTGTTTTGATACCAGTTCCAAAGCTGAATAATGTTTGGTTTCATCAATCATTAGCATGCGGATTTGCGTCCCACGTCATTCTGATGGCAGCGGCGGCGGTTTTGTGGTTGTATGCACCTTGGCAGTGGGCTAACCAGAATGACCGCTTACCTGTCTATATTAGGCTTTCATAAACTGTTTCTATGCATGTGGCGTGTAGCGGTGGGGTAAGGTGACATGCAGTGGTATATTCCGTACCTTGGTGGGGCCATTCCCATGGATGACGACGGGGGTGGTGTCAAACGCCATATTCCGCGCCCGCACCTTGTTACTTTCAAACTTCATGATGACCTCATCTGCAGGGAGAGAGTGATCAGCACACATAGACTGCAGCACAGAGAATGTACAACACAGGTCATAAGATGCTGAAGATAATTTCACCTTCATAATACAGAAGGCATTTGCCATAGTTCAGCTGTAAGTGAGCAACTGTGCTTTCCCATAATGCATCACTCCTGTCCCGAATATGCAAATCATCCCTTTAAAGGGACTCCGAGCAGTGCAGAAACTATGGAAAGATGCATACCATTTTAAAGCGCTCTTTCTCCTCTTTCCAATGATATATAAACCTCCGCCCTGCCTTTTAGTTTTTGCTATTTTCGCGATTGAAATTGCCGCGGCTTCGATCGCAAAAATAGAGAAAACTAAAAGGCGTAGGGCGACGATTTAGGGGTCGTCAGAAAGAGGAGAAAGAGAGCTTTAGAATGATATCCATCTATCCATAGTTATATTGTATTACACAGGACGACTTTTTCTCAAAGTCAGCAGCTCCATTCAGCAGAAAAAGTCGTCCTGTGTAATACAATGTAACTATGGAAAGATGGATATCATTTTAAAGCTCTCTTTCTCCTCTTTCTGACGACACCTAAATCGTCACCCTACGCCTTTTAGTTTTCTCTATTTTCGCGATCGAAGTCGCGGCCGCTGCAAGTTCAATCGCGAAAATAGCGAAAACTAAAAGGCGTAGGGCGGCGGTTGGAAAGATCATTGGAAAGAGAGCTTTAAAATGATATGCATCTTTCCATAGTTTCTGCACTGCTCGGAGTCCCTTTATGCTTCTGCAGCCAGGCTCACATCCAGAACTGCTAATGTATAGTGAGCCTGTAGCTTTACATTTTACACAGCCACATCAACCCAACACTTATTTATTTATTTTAGTATTTATACAGCGTTGACATCTTCTGCAGCGCTGTACAGAGTATATTGTCTTGTCACTTACCTGTCCCTCAGAGGAGCTCACAATCTAGTCCCTACCATAGTCATACATCTGTGTATGTATAGAGTAGCGTATGTATCAGACCAGGGCCATTTTTTAAGGGGGAAGCCAATTAACTTGTCTGTATGTTTTTGGGATGTGGGAGGAAACCGGAGTGCCCGGAGGAAACCCACGCAGACACAGGGAGAACATACCAACTCCTTGCAGATGTTGACCTGGCTGGGATTGGAACTGGGGACTCAGCGCTGCAAGGCGAGAGAGCTAACCACCACGCCACCGTGCTGCCCACAACCTGTATCGGTGTTATTGGTCCATTGATGTGGCTCTATGGCATAGGGATGGGACCAGTACTACAGAATACCCAGATAGATCATGGTGACCCAGAACCACTAAGAAAGTATAAAGTGCTAAAGAGGGGCAAAGGAGACCAAAACGTCGTCCTACCAAGAGGCTATGCTAAATGTCATTTTGCTTTAAGATAAAAATGTGAACGGCAGAGCGGCAAGTGATAGAGTCTTATCAATTTTCTTAAGGTGGTCACTAATGATCCAATTTTCTCAAATATTGTTTGAGCAATCATAATTCTGATCAGAAGTGGAATATCGTAATGCATTGTTCACTACACCATCAACGAACCAAACTTTGCTTCCCATCACAACAGACTAGACAATTCTAATTTCGGTTCAATGAAAATCCAAACGACTGTTTTTATAATCGTAATTGAGTGTGCTCATCAACTGAGATTATGTACAACCAATCCGATCACATCCGATCGGAATGATCTGATCGTTCAAACAATTATTCGCTAGAAATTGGAGCGTTAGAGGCCACCTTTAGTTTTCTCCTGTATTCCTTTATCAGCAGAAGTCCCAGCTTAGACTTGTCCTTTTCCTCCATACTTGTTGGATTGTGTTGGATCTGTATACAGAGCTCTGATAGGTAATAGTTACCGAGGAGACCACCACCACGGATACCTAATGAGGTGGGTAGCCCATGGAAACTCTCTGCTTGGTGCTTTTATAAGGGGTTACTGCTGATTTAGGCTTGTTTGCTGTGTTTTTTTTTTTTTTTGGGGGGGGGGGGGGGTACTGACTCCTCCCCAATTTGGTCAATAATGGAGTTCAGTGGTTTTCCTGACATACTATCCGTGCCGTTGCCTTTCCTCCTGTTTCCTCCGCTGGTGACCCCAGACTTGTGTCTTGCAAGCAGTGAGCGCACCAGAGGAGTGAGTGCTGCGCAGAGACGCTGGAGCAGACGTACCAAGGAGCTGCTGCTCAGAGTTATCTGACTCACCAATGGCTCCGTTCAGGTTCTGGAAGATTTTTGCTTTGTGGTCCAGAGCGATGCTGAACTTCTCCTATGGAGAAATAGAGAGGACTGGATGTCACTACAGATTGAAACAGGGAGGGAGGGGTTGGGAGTAAAAAAAAAAAAAAAAAAAAAAAAAAGGAGAGAAAGAGGGAGAAGGGAAAAAAAAAAGGTGGTGGGTGGTATGAGAGAGAATGGGAGGGGGCGGGGGAAGAGAATGGGGAGAGGGAAGAAACTGTACAGACTACCCTCGCAGCACACCATGTCACAGCATAATTAAAGGGGCACTATGGCGGTAAATGTAAAAATTTTAAATATGTGCAAACAAAGAAGTACTTTTTTTTCCAGAGTAAAAGGAGCCATAAATTACTTTTCTCCTATGTTGCTGTCACTTACAGTAGGTAGTAGAAATCTGACAGAAGTGACAGGTTTTGGACTAGTCCATCTCTACATGGGGTATTCTCTTTATTTTTTATTTTCAAAAGCACTTAGTGAATGTCAGTTGCTCTGTCCAACTGCCAAAAAACTGTGTAGTGAGCAGGGAGGCTGGCCAGCATCATTGTTTAAATCCTTTTTAGGGAATATCTTTATAAAGAATGAAAACCTTGCTGAGAATCCCCTATGAAGAGATGGACTAGTCTAAAACCTGTCGCTTCTGTCAGATTTCTACTACCTACTGTAAGTGACAGCAACATAGGAGAAAAGTAATTTATGGCTCATTTTACTCTGGAAAAAATGTAATTATTTGTCTATGCACATATTTTACATTTTAAAATGTTTCCCATAGCGCCCCTTTAAGCACACCTGAAGAGAGAAAGAGGGATATTGCCATATTTATTTCCTGTAATGCACACTGCCTGGCTGTCATCCTGATCCTCCTCCTCGAATACTGTTAGCCATAGCCCCTGAACAAGCATGCAGCAGATCAGGTGTTTGACATTTTTGTCAGATCTGACAAGATTAGCAGCTTGCTTGTTTCTGGTGTGATTCAGACACTACTGCAGCCAAATAGAGCATCGGGACAGCCAGGCAACTAGTATTGTTTTAAATGAGATACAATATGGCAGCGTCCATATCCCTCTCACTTTAGTTGTCCTTTAAATGTGACTGCATTTGCCGCATGCTTGTTTCAGGTGTGTGATTCAGACACTACTGATGCCAGAGAGATCAGCAGGACAGCTGGTACTGTTTAAACGGAAATGAATATGGCAGCCGCCATATCCCTCTTACTAATCTCACAGTGTCCATGAAATGTTCTAGCCCCCACCCCAGAATGCCCCTCTCCTATCTTCCCATCTTAATTTTTGCCTTGGCAAGAAAGGGGAGAGGAGGCGAGAGGTAGGGTAAGAGGCAGGAGAGGCGCAGTGACCATACAAGGTGGGACACAGGAAGGGGGCGGGGTAGAGAAGCACAGGAGGTGGGGACAGTCACACCCAATGCTCAGTTATGCCATTCCCAGCACTCACCCGCATCTCCTCATCCAGGTAGACCTTCGTGTAGAATAACTGGTCATCATCATCGTCCTTATACTTCCACAGCTGGACTATCCGGTAGAGCTGCTGAGCGTAGCCAATAAACCCTGTCCCCAAAGAGAAGACCCGACATAAGGAGAGACTCCGGACAAACAGGAAGTACTGAGAATTGCCACACGGCAGCGCACTCAGGAAGTACTGACACACTGCAGCACACCCAGACAAACAGGAAGTACTGAGAACTGCAGCACACGCAGACAAACAGGAAGTACTGAGAACTGTCACACGGCAGGACACGCAGACAAACAGGAAGTACTGAGAACTGTCACACGGCAGGATACGCAGACAAACAGGAAGTACTGAGAACTGCAGCACACGCAGACAAACAGGAAGTACTGAGAACTGTCACACGGCAGGACACGCAGACAAACAGGAAGTACTGAGAACTGTCACACGGCAGGATACGCAGACAAACAGGAAGTACTGAGAACTGCAGCACACGCAGACAAACAGGAAGTACTGAGAACTGTCACACGGCAGGACACGCAGACAAACAGGAAGTACTGAGAACTGTCACACGGCAGGATACGCAGACAAACAGGAAGTACTGAGAACTGTCACACGGCAGTGCACGCAGACAAACAGGAAGTACTGAGAACTGTCACACGGCAGTGCACGCAGACAAACAGGATGTACTGAGAACTGTCACACGGCAGTGCACGCAAACAGTAAAAAGGCAGCACATAGTAAGAGACTGAATACTACATGCCATTCTACAGTATGGAGCATGAGAACATTCTTATATAGCAGCGCAGCAGAGGGGCTTGCTTTAAAGGGACACTTAAGTCAAACAAAAAAAAAAAATGAGTTTTACTCACCTGGGGCTTCCAATAGCCCCCTGCAGGTGTCCGGTGCCCTCGCCGTCTCCCTCCGATCCCCCTGGCCCCGCCGGCAGCCACTTCCTGTTTCGGTGACAGGAGCCAACAGGCTGGGGACGTGAGTGATTCTCCGTGTTCCTGGCCACAATAGCGCCATCTATGCTACTATAGCACATATCATATACCATATAGCAGCATAGAGGGTGCTAATGTGTCTGGGAACGCGAAGAATCACTCGCATCCCCAGCCTGTCAGCTCCTGTCACCAAAACAGGAAGTGGCTGCTGGCGGGGCCAGGAGGATCGAAGGGAGACGGCGAGGGCAACGGACAGCTGCAGGGGGCTATTGGAAGCCCTAGGTGAGTAAAACTCATTTTTTTTGTTTGACTTAAGTGTCCCTCTAAGCAATACATTTCCCGGGGTTCATTTAAAAATAAATAAATAAATGGTGGAGAGATTGTATAGAACAGCTTTAAGATACCCATACATCTATCAACTTGGCCAATTGACCATCCGATTCCATAATGATTATTGAATCGTATGAAAATCGGTGCCATTAAGAGCATGCCCAATCGACAATTGGTTGCATGTATCAATCACATATACTGTAAGATGTCAGGCCGTTGTGGTCGATGGGGTGCACGGCGGTAATGGCGAGCGATATCGGGAAGAGCGTCACACGCGCCCCCTCACGTTACACTGGCAACCACGTGGGGCATGTGTTTGCGGACGAGTCAGCAGCGGTCACACACAGGTAAAGCACTGTGCAGCGGAGGGGACCGGGAGGCACCGGAGCTGTGGTGAGGGCACAGGATGGCTGCCAGGGGCTGGAGGAAGCCCAAGGTAAGTGGATTTTTTTTTTAATTTAGCCGGACGTATCCTTTAAACAAAAAATCAGGAAGGTTGTGTGTGTGTAAGTTGTTTGTGCTGTTCCAGCTGCAGGGGCGTAAGGAAGAGAGGAGCCTGAGCACCCACAATAGTTGTCCTTACTGACAGACCCAAAGGAGTGCTAGACCTATACGATGTTTAACAGGTTTGTAAGAGTTTGTCACAGCTGGAACATAGCGATGGTTGCACACTCACCTCCGGAGTTCAGGAAGCGCTTCCCGTTGCCGACGGGTGGATATTTCTCAGCCAGGGACCAGTCCGGCCAGCAGAAGCCCTCTGCAGAGAAGACCACCCTGTGGTCAAACTGGTGGAACTTCCAGAGCAGCTCAATGGGACTGCCGGCCAAGACGACATCATAGCTGAGGAGAAAGACGACAGGAGAGGGTCAGAGGAGAGGAGAACATCAGAGGGCGGGAGGGCGTCAGAGGAGAGAGAAGAAGAGGAATGAGAACATCAGAGGGCAGGAGGGCACAAGAGGAGAGAGGAGGAAGAGGACGGGGAACATCAGAGGGTGGGAAAGCAGAAGAGGACAGGAGAAGGCCAGAGGAGAGAGAAGAAAGAGGATAGGAGAATTATGACCCAAACACACAGAATTTGTTTTATGAGCTCTGTTTATGCTAAAGAACTCTAATGCTGGTTGGCATAAATCACGTGAAACAAAAACGGCTTCCAGAAGACAGTTGCTGAAATGAACCCACCTCTCCTATGAAGACCCCAAGCTCATTTTGGCTCTCCTACGCAGAAATGGACACTTGACTATTATTAGGCCCACTGCCATGTAATGCTTGGAGGGCACATTGGTAACCTTTAGGGCAGTATGACCCAATTATGGTGCCCAGAAGAGCCCTGGATTTTCTGGGATTCTAGCAACACCCCTGATGGGACATTATCGCCTGAAGAGAGTAATGCATGGGTAAGTGCCGCCAGCTGACGCAGGAACTTGCAGAAAGGACGTCCTACCTGTCTACAAACATGACAATCAGATCCTCATCCTCGTGGACTTTCTCCAGCTCCTCCTTCAGCCAGCGGACCTTCTGACCTCCTCCGACAGTACGGGCCACATCGCCCCCTTTCCACACCTCGCCCAGCCCCAGAGTCTGCAAAAAAAAGTACAAAGTGTCAAGGCAAACACAAACCGCTTTTCTCCCAGACAACCCACCACTGACTACATTGAGAAGAAAAATGCTCCATGTCTTCTAATCCATTCTTATATTTTACATCTACCTCCCGGGGAAGACTTAGCAAAACCAGCGCAAGGACTGGAGCAGAACCGGAGCACAAGCCAAGATCAAGGATTCTGATTGGATGCCCTTAACAACTGCTCATTTTACATCCAATTGCCCCATCTCTCCTTGCACTGGTATGCAAAAATCTGCCCCACAAATCCCATTTCCTGCCCTCATTGGCAGCTTCAATCCTCCAGAGGCTTTTCCGTCTTCTTCCGGACCACCGCTTGTTGTAGGGAACCTATAAAAGTTTGCGGCTGCGCTCCCGTGTGGGAACAAGTGCGGCCACACTGCGTATGGACACGCTGTCATATGCCTGCGCAGTGCAGGGGGGGGGGGGGTGCCAGCGCTAGAGGGGGGACGGGGAAGCCACTGGATTATCTGGAAGCTTCCATTTACTGAGGTGAACATCTCTTTAGGGCACTTCCTCCCCCCCCCCCCCCCCATTAGAACACTTAAATCTTCTACCGTCTCTGCTGAATGACCATCTAACAGTTCTGAGCAGCAATCTATGAAATATTGCCCTTTCTCCTTTGCTCTCAGAAGCGGTTCTCTGCCAGGAAAATGTTTTAGGACTGTAATTCCTTATCAGTGAGGGTTATGCTATAGTTCGACTATAGTGCCAACTGGAGAAAAATGGTCACTTGCTTACATGAATGTTTACAATGTACCCGAGACAATTGACACAGAAGGATTACACTTCCCTGGGGCCATTAGTTTGTGAGCTCCCTCAACATCTGTCCAGTCCCGTCCGCTGTCCCCAACTGAGCCAGTCAGGAAGATTGCGCATGCACGGCCCCGCCCACGTGCCTCCCTGCTAGTGCCCCCGTTGCCGGGAGTGTTCTATACCTGGGCAGTTATAAGCCTTGACCAACTGCACAGACGCAGAATTCTCCCAGCCACAGGAGCATAGCCAGGAATGCATGAGGCAGCGCATGCACAGCAATCCCCAACTATCATGGCTGAGAGTGGGAGAATAGAGCGGCCAGGGAGGACACAGACTACTGGGGGCTGCAAGAAGCACCAGGCAGGTATAAAGCCTTGGTTGTCTGTCTCAGGTTTCCATAGCCTAGTCATATGTAAGAATGGCACTCCACATACACAAGTCATGTCAATTCAGGTATCCTTTAAAACGACACCTGAAGCATACAATATAGGCGTGACCACGTGCCTCTGCTGCATACAATATAGGCGTGACCACGTGGCTCTGCTCTGCTGCATACAACATAGGAGTGACCATGTGCCTCTGCTCTACTGCATATAACATAGGCGTGACCATGTTCCTGTTAAACAATATCGGTTGCCTGGCAGTCCTGCTGATCTCTTTGGCTGCAGTAGTGTCTGAATCACACACCTGAAACAAGCATGCAGCTAGTCCAGTCACACTTCAATAACCTGATCTGCTGCATGCTTGTTCAGGGGCTATGGCTACAAGTATTAATAAAGGCAGTGGATAAGCAGGTCAGACAGACAATGTGCATTGTTTAAAAGGAAGTAAACATGGCAGCCCCCATATCCCTCTCCCTTCAGGAGTCCTTTAAAAATTCTCTCTCTTTCATCTTTTAGACAACCAGGAAAACCCCCCAAAAAGCGACAGCTCATATTCCCTATCTGTGCGGAAGCTCATCGCATGGGTAATTTGCTGTGCAGAGCCCTTGTCACACATTGTCTACAGCTGGGCTGATCCAGTGATTGGGTGGAGTTGGTCACACGCCACCTGACAGGCTAGGAACACTGTGGAATGGCCACGCTTTCTACACACACCACACACTAAACACACTACACACACACACACACTGTATACACACACACTGTATACACACACACTGTATACACACACACTGTATACACACACACTGTATACACACACACACACTGTACACACACACACACACTGTACACACACACACACACTGTACACACACTGTACACACACACACACACACTGTACACACACACACACTGTACACACACACACACACACTGTATACACACACACACTGTACACACACACTGTACACACACTGTACACACACACTGTACACACACTGTACACACACTGTACACACACTGTACACACACTGTACACACACACACACTGTACACACACACACACTGTACACACACACACACTGTACACACACTGTACACACACTGTACACACACACTGTACACACACACTGTACACACACACGTACACACACACGTACACACACACTGTACACACACACTAAAATATGACTCACCCGCACGGTGTAGTTGAAATGGCGAGCCGTCCTCATGAATCGCTGGAAGCCCTCCGTCGTATCAGTGGCCACTGTGACGACCAGCAACTTCTCTGAAAGGCAGAGCAGAGGCACATGGTCACACCTACAGTATGTTGTATGCAGCAGAGCAGAGGTACGTGGTCACACCTATATTGTATGCAGCAGAGGCACGTGGTCATGCCTATATTGTATGCAGTAGAGCAGAGGTACATGGTCACGCCTATATTGTATGCAGCAGAGCAGAGCCACGTGGTCACACCTATATTGTATGCAGCAGAGGCACGTGGTCACGCCTATATTGTATGCAGCAGAGCAGAGGTACGTGGTCACGCCTATGTTGTATGCAGCAGAGCAGAGGTACGTGGTCACGCCTATGTTGTATGCAGCAGAGCAGAGGCACGTGGTCACGCCTATGTCATATACAGCAGAGCAGAGCCACGTGGTCACGCCTATGTCATATACAGCAGAGCAGAGGCACGTGCGTGATCACGCCTATATTGTATGCAGTAGAGCAGAGGCACGTGGTCACGCCTATCTTGTATGCCGCAGAGCAGAGGCACGTGGTCACGCCTATATTGTATGCAGTAGAGCAGAGGTACATGGCCACGCCTATATTGTATGCAGCAGAGCAGAGGCACATGGTCACGCCTATGTTGTATGCAGTAGAGCAGAGCCACGTGGTCACGCCTATATTGTATGCAGCAGAGCAGAGGCACATGGTCACGCCTATGTTGTATGCAGCAGAGCAGAGCCACGTGGTCACGCCTATATTGTATGCAGCAGAGGCACGTGGTCACGCCTATATTGTATGCAGCAGAGGCACGTGGTCACGCCTATATTGTATGCAGCAGAGGCACGTGGTCACGCCTATATTGTATGCAGCAGAGCAGAGGTACGTGGTCACGCCTATATTGTATGCAGCAGAGCAGAGGCACATGGTCACGCCTATGTTGTATGCAGTAGAGCAGAGCCACATGGTCACGCCTATATTGTATGCAGCAGAGCAGAGGCACATGGTCACGCCTATGTTGTATGCAGCAGAGCAGAGCCACGTGGTCACGCCTATATTGTATGCAGCAGAGGCACGTGGTCACGCCTATATTGTATGCAGCAGAGGCACGTGGTCACGCCTATATTGTATGCAGCAGAGCAGAGGTACGTGGCCACGCCTATGTTGTATGCAGCAGAGCAGAGGCACGTGGTCACGCCTATGTTGTATGCAGCAGAGCAGAGGCACGTGGTCACGCCTATGTCATATACAGCAGAGCAGAGGCACATGGTCACGCCTATATTGTATGCAGTAGAGCAGAGGCACGTGGTCACGCCTATCTTGTATGCCGCAGAGCAGAGGCACGTGGTCACGCCTATATTGTATGCAGTAGAGCAGAGGTACATGGTCACGCCTATATTGTATGCAGCAGAGCAGAGGCACATGGTCACGCCTATGTTGTATGCAGCAGAGCAGAGCCACGTGGTCACGCCTATATTGTATGCAGCAGAGCAGAGGCACATGGTCACGCCTATGTTGTATGCAGCAGAGCAGAGCCACGTGGTCACGCCTATATTGTATGCAGCAGGCACGTGGTCACGCCTATATTGTATGCAGCAGAGCAGAGCCACGTGGTCACGCCTATGTTATATGCAGAAGAGCAGAGGCACGTGGTCACGCCTATATTGTATGCAGTAGAGCAGAGGCACGTGGTCACGCCTATCTTGTATGCCGCAGAGCAGAGGCACGTGGTCACGCCTATATTGTATGCAGTAGAGCAGAGGTACATGGTCACGCCTATATTGTATGCAGCAGAGCAGAGGCACATGGTCACGCCTATGTTGTATGCAGCAGAGCAGAGCCACGTGGTCACGCCTATATTGTATGCAGCAGAGGCACGTGGTCACGCCTATATTGTATGCAGCAGAGCAGAGCCACGTGGTCACGCCTATGTTATATGCAGCAGAGCAGAGGTACGTGGTCACGCCTATATTGTATGCCGCAGAGGCACGTGGTCACGCCTATGTTGCATGCCACAGAGCAGAGGCCTGTGGTCACGCCTATGTTGCATGCCGCAGAGCAGAGGCCTGTGGTCACGCCTATGTTGCATGCCGCAGAGCAGAGGCCTGTGGTCACGCCTATGTTGCATGCCGCAGACAGAGGCCCGTGGTCACGCCTATGTTGTATGCAGCAGAGCAGAGCTATGTGGTCACGCCTATGTTGTATGCAGCAGAGCAGAGGCACGTGGTCACGCCTATGTCATATGCAGCAGAGCAGAGGCACGTGGTTACGCCTATGTTGTATGCAGCAGAGCAGAGCTATGTCGTCACGCCTATGTTGTATGCAGCAGAGCAGAGGCACGCGGCCGCGCCTATGTAATATGTAGCAGAGCAGAGGCACGTGGTCACGCCTATGTCATATGCAGCAGAGCAGAGGCACGTGGTTACGCCTATGTTGTATGCAGCAGAGCAGAGGCACGCGGCCACGCCTATGTCATGTAGCAGAGCAGAGGCACGTGGTCATGCCTATGTTGTATGCCGCAGAGCAGAGGCCTGTGGTCACGCCTATGTTGTATGCAGCAGAGCAGAGGCATGTGGTCACGCCTATGTTACAGTATAAGCAGCCGAGCAGAGGCACGTGATCACGCCTATGTTGTATGTAGCAGAGCAGAGGCACGTGATCACGCCTATGTTGTATGTAGCAGAGCAGAGGCACGTGGTCACACCTATGTCATATGTAGCAGAGCAGAGGTACGTGGTCACGCCTATGTTGTATGCCGCAGAGCAGAGGCACGTGGTCACGCCTATGTTGTATGTAGCAGAGCAGAGGCACGTGGTCACGCCTATGTCATATGTAGCAGAGCAGAGGTACGTGGTCACGCCTATGTTGTATGCCGCAGAGCAGAGGTACTTGGTCACGCCTATGCTGTACAGAGCAGAGAGCGTAATTTCCAGACACATCGCTCACAGAAATAATCTCCATTAGTTTAATTTATACAAATTCACGTAACCTCCTTAGCGTTCTATTTCTGCAGGATTTCTGTGCAAAAAGTGGTACAATTAATTTTCTTGAAATTTTTGCTTGCAACTTACTAAAATCCGTCAAGCAAGGGTCTAGTATCCACTTTGAGTATAATAAAAGCTATAAACAAAAGTCAAATACAGAATCATGTCAAAAAGTTAAATTAACATTTCTAAAATAAACTTCTTAATCACAAATACAAAAATCCTCCTCAAATATGGATGAAGAAATAAATCTACAGACGCAGAAATAAATACTGTCCAGTGTTTACCTAAAACATCTCTCATGTACAACTAAGGGCCAGTTCACACCCACACTTGCAATTTACCCGCTGTTTATGCAAAAGCAGCATTTTAATCTTTATTTTTCCACTGTCTGGAAGCAGCAGAATCTGGTCATTCCAGGATCCATTAGTATCGCACTCCGTTGTCCCCCTGCGGGATGAAAAATGACGATCGTTGGAAATCGCCATTAAAAGTCAACAAATGCTTTTCTGCACGCTTGCAGAAAAGCATTTGGACGAGACTCTGGGCAGATGATTGAGACATCCACCTGAATCGGCCCTAACGGTCCATACACACGCTGGTCTGAACTCTGAGTGCTGCACCATAACGACTGCCATGGCGGGGGTGGTCATTATGGTCAGACCAGCGTGACTACATCAGGCATATGACGATTGCATGAAGATCCAGCGGGTTTGATTTGTAGCAATGCCCGAGCACAGCACAATAGCATTGTCCTCTCCATTCAGCACACTCATTGTTTCTACCCCTGCATAGGAAAAGACACGTTGTGTGCAAAGGCTGTGCACTGTCGCCTTTTGGCTGTAGGCAACTCTGTTAAGATGCGCAGGGGGCGATAAGCGCATCTGGCGCAGCAGCTTCCAGAGGGTGGGGAGGTGCCTAGAACAATGCCGTTGGGTCATGCTTAGGCATAGCTAAAGGTCCGACATGCCAGATCTTTAGGGATCGTCATTGGGCCACTGTACACACTCTGGTCTGCTGCACAACTCTGTCTCAGCAGAGTTCAGACCAGTGTGGCAATAAGTGTCATTCTCTGTACAATATACAGTATGGTATTAGATTTCAGAACTGAATTTTCTGAAATGCTGTAACATCTGTCTACTGCCAGTAGGTGGTGCACATACACCATTATAACTCTTTCCAGGCCAGTTTTCAGCATTGAGGAAGCTAACTCCTCCATAGCATTTGTAGCAAGTTTTTTTTTTTTTTTTTTTTTTTTAACAAGGAGTCAGCCTCCTCCTTACCACCAGGGAGGCTACAGTGAACCAGAGGTGAAAAGTGAGATAAACAATTGTATTTACCCTCCTGCTCCTAAAAATGACTTTTTAAATAGATATCCCCATAGTTTTATTGTACATTTTACAAAGAAGAATGAATGTTTTGTTGTCTCTGCTCAATGGCAGTCTATTAAGAGTCCCTAAATGAAAATACATGAACTAATTACTTTTTTTTTTAATTTCCCCTGCTCTCAGAAGTTGTATTTTGCCAGGAAAACTATTAGGACTCTAGTTTGCTTATCAGTGAGGTTCACTGTGTTACCGACAAGACAGAAGCTGTCACTTTTATGTCTAGGAATTAACTCTTACAGGCCCAACAAACAAGTAAACCAACCTGGTTGTTATGTTTTGCATTGTACATATACAGGTTTGTCTCATGTCGCCTCCGGTACACTTTAAAAACTGAAAAAAAAAAACCCACCCTATTTACGTGGCTGAGTCTACCCATACAGGCTTAAAGATACTCTGTAACTTCAAAAAGATCCCCTGGGGGGTACTCACCTCGGGTGGGGGAAGCCTCCGGATCCTAATGAGGCTTCCCACGCCGTACTCTGTCCCACGGGGGTCTCGCTGCAGCCCTCTGAACAGCCGGTGACTGTGCCGACTCAGTTCAATATTTACCTTTAATGTATAATAATGTACTACAAGGGGACGACACTGAAGGGAAATGGCAAGCTTTTAAACGTATTCTCAATCAATATTGTAGTATGTATATCCCATATGGAAACAAAATGTCTAGGAATAAAAAAAGGCCTCTATGGATGAATAGAAAGGTTAGGGATAAAATGAAGAGGAAAAAGAATGCCTAGAAGGTCCTAAAACAGGAGGGGACTGAGGCTGCACTAAGCAATTATAAGGAGTGCAATAAAAATTGTAAAAAAGAAATTAGGCTGGCAAAGATCGAAGCTGAAAATCAAATCGCTAGGGATATCAAATCTAACCCAAAAAAGTTTTACAAGTACATCAACTCTAAAAAAAGAAAGGTTGACTGTATAGGAATCCTAAAGGATGAGGGTGGGAACTCAATGGTGGACGACCAAGGTAAGGCAGAGTTATTAAATGCTTTCTTTGCTTCTGTCTTCACAAAGGAAACAGCACTGTTGCAAATTACAGAGGCAGAAGAGTCTCAATCTTCTAACTGTAATATTAAATACTTAACGCAGGAAGAAGTAAAGGCAAGACTAAATAAATTAAAAATAGACAAGGCACCTGGCCCAGATGGCATGCATCCTCGGGTCCTAAGAGAATTAAGTTCAGTTATAGCTAAGCCCCTTTATCTTATCTTTTGTGACTCTCTTGCAACTAGCAGAGTCCCAGTGGATTGGCGTACAGCCCACGTTTTCCCATTATTTAAGAAGGGCAAAAAATCTGATCCAGGAAATTATAGACCTGTAAGCTTAACATCAGTTGTATGCAAACTATTTGAGGGGTTACTAAGAGATACTATACATGACTTCATAGTAGAAAATAATCTTATTTCTCAGCATCAACATGGGTTTACTACAGACAGGTCCTGTTTGACTAACATGCTCAGCTTTTATGAGGTAGTGAATGTTAATATGGATATTGGGAATGCTGTAGATGTGATATACTTGGACTTTGCAAAGGCCGTCGACACTGTTCCCCACAGAAGTCTGGTGCAAAAGTTGAGGATGCAAGGACTGGGGAAGAGTTTGTGTGCATGGATAGGGAACTGGCTAATGGACAGAAAACAAAGAGTTGTGGTCAATGGATCATACTCAAAATGGGAGACTGTTAGCAGTGGGGTCCCACAGGGGTCTGTACTGGGTCCAGTGCTCTTCAATTTATTTATTAATGACCTAGTAGATGCAGTAGTGAGCAATGTTGCTGTTTTTGCAGATGATACAAAATTGTGCAGAATCATCAACTCTCAGGAAGATAGTGTCATATTGCAACAGGATCTGGATAGGATGGCTATATGGGCGCATACATGGCAGATGAAATTCAATGTTGACAAATGTAAAGTCATGCATTTTGGTCGTACCAATGGTCTAGCACCATACAAAATAAATGGGATACAGTTGGGAACATCAAACTTGGAGAAGGACTTAGGAGTACTCATCGACAACAAGTTAAATAATCATACTCAATGCCAAGCCGCTGCAGCTAAAGCGAACAAAATTTTGGGATGCATTAAAAGGGAAATAAAAACTCGAGATGCTAGCATAATATTGCCCCTGTTTAACTCTCTAGTAAGGCCACATCTGGAATATGGAATTCAGTTCTGGGCACCACATTACAAAAAAAGATATTGCAGTTTTAGAGCAGGTGCAGAGACGAGCAACAAAATTGATGCGTGGGATGGAAGGTCTCACTTATCGAGAAAGGTTAGATAAACTGGGTTTATTTAGTCTAGAGAAAAGACGCCTTAGAGGAGATCTAATTAACATGTATAAATACATTAGAGGGCAATATAATAGCTTGGCGGATGAGCTTTTTGTCCCTAGGCCTTCTCAAAGGACTAGAGGACATGAGCTGCGCATGGAGGAAAAACGTTTTAGCCATTTATTTAGGAAAGGGTTCTTTACAGTAAGAGTGGTTAAGATGTGGAATGCATTGCCACAGGAAGTCGTTATGGCAAACTCTATACCTGCATTTAAAGGGGGCTTAGATGCTTTCCTTGCGTTGAAAGACATCCATGGCTACAATTAGTAGGTTATGCCTAATGATGTTGATCCAGGGATTTTATCTGATTGCCATCTGGAGTCAGGAAGGAATTTTTCCCATTTGGGGCTAATTGGACCATGCCTGGTGGGTTTTTTTTCGCCTTCCTCTGGATCAACAGGGGTATGTGGGGGACGGGCTGGAGTTGTACTTTGTACTGGTTGAACTCGATGGACGTATGTCTTTTTTCAGCCAAAATAACTATGTAACTATGTAACTATGTAACCTTTGCTGGCTCCAGCGGGGGCGCTGTGGCGACTTTCGGCTCAGAAATAGACGGAAATACCCGATCTCCGTCGGGTCCGCACTACTGCGCAGGCGCCGGAGACTTGCGCCTGCGCAGTAGAGCGGACCCGACGGCGATCGGGTATTTCCGCCTACTTCAGAGCCGACAGCCGTCAGAGCGCCTGCGCAGGAGCCAGGAAGGTAAATAATGACGTCACCGCTGCACGGAGGGCTGCAGCGAGACCCCTGACGGATGGAGGACGGCGTGGGAAGCCTCATTAGGATCCGGAGGCTTCCCCCACCCGAGGTGAGTACCCCCCAGGGGACATTTTGCCGTTACAGTTCCTCTTTAAGACCTCTAGCGCCTCTGCTAGCTTCCTGTTAGTGGACTGAAGTCTTAAAGGACAACTGAAGTCAGAAATCTATGGCGCGTGTATGCATGGCAACCAACTAGACGAGCAACTGATAACAGGCGGTTCGTTCAATCCATCCGGCAGATTAACTCACACGACGGTTGGATTGATATCGTGAAGTTGGCTGCGTGTTTTAAATGTGGCCATGTTGTGCAGTTTGTCATTTCGCTTGCGCACACAGCATGTAAATGAGTTAGTGGTTTAGTTGGTTGTCGCGCAAAAAAATACAAGTTGTGTAAACGGTTTGTCATGGTGTCAGTCGTGCACTTTGTTGGATGTGTGTAGGATCCTTTACAATGCCTCCCCGCCTACCTCCTGTGTCCTGCCTCCTTACAGGGCACCGAAGGTGAGACATATGGAGGCGGCCATATTTATTTCCTTTTAAAGAATGCACATAGCCTGGCTGTCCTGCTGATCCTCTGCTTCCAATAATTTAGTCACAGCCTCTGAACAAGCATGCGGATCAGGTGCTCTGACTGAAGTGTGACTGGATTAGCTGGATGCTTGTTTCTGGTGTGATTCAGACACTACCGCAGCCAAAGAGATCAGCAGGACTGCCAGGCAACTGGTATTGCTTAAAAGTAAATAAATATGGCAGTCTAAATATACATATCACATAGGTCTGAACGATTTCAGGAAAAAATTGAATTGAGAGATTTCTTTTCCAAATTGATTTCGATTTGATTCACAATTTCCTTCAAATTAAGCTTTGTTCCCTTTCTGTGCCGCTCTGTCCCCTATCCTTCTTTGTGCACCCTCTGTCTCTCTCTTTGTGCACCATCTGTGTTTTTGTGCCCCCTTTTCCTGTGTCCCCTCTGTCTTTTTTTTTGCCCCCTTTGGGACTCACTCTTGCTCATTTTGTGTCTCTCTCTTGCCCCCTTTGCGTCTCGCTTTGTGCCCCTTCTGATTGTCTCTGTGCCGCCTCTGGCCCCCAAGCTGCGGCAATGCTGAACATGGCTTCCAGCACGAGTCCAGCGATGCCCTTCTATCCACTTCCCCTCCTGCAGGCTCTAATGCACGGCATACTTCCTGTATGTCATGTGACATACAGGAACCAGGAAGTATGCCGTGCACAACAGCCAGCGGGTGGCAATAGAGGACGGATAGCGTTGGACTCGTGCGGAAGGTATGACCAACACCGCTAACCCTGCAGGCGGCACACGCCGGGACTTGGGGGAAGTTTGAAGCAGTGTCTTCACCTTCTCCCATCCCATGCGGAAATGACATCATCGTGATAATCGCCACTTTGAAGATTTCGAAATTGTGATCTTGGTGATTGTGATTTCGATTTAAATTCGATTTATCTTTCGGGCCTAATATCACACAGATTTTTCTGCAAGGCAATAACGACTGTCACGGCGGATCGTATCTTCAAGATCCCCAACGACTACCGCGATCATTTGAACTCTCGTTCAGGGGCGTTGCTTTTTCCCTCGGGTAGGAAGATGGATCGAGAACCTCGGTCGCGGTTGGGCATCGCTGTGAGGTGCCCCGATCCATCGTCAGGTGGTATTACGCTTTACACTCTCTCTCCAGGACACGCAGCAGTGTGAAGCCTGCCTCTGCAAACTTAACAGAGGGAGGTAGATATGTAAAAGCTAGCTGAACTGACTGAACCGGGGTGGGGGGAGGTGGGACACTCCTGCAGCTGGCTGATGGACGCGGGGCGTATCATGCGATAATTGTTCAGCATTCGGTTTATTCCCAGTGAAAGCAGCTGATTGGATAGGAGCAGAGCCGCTGTGCTGTGTCAGCGCACTGGACGCACAGTTTGGCAGGAAGGCTCCTCTGGCTGTGCTGGACGAGCGGGTGTAGTATATCGCCAGACCGTGTTCCCCATAAAACGCACACAAACATCTGCACAGGCTGGAGAACTCTCCCACATCTCCTCCTCCACTCGCTGCTCCTCCAGGGATACTATTTATTAGACAAAGTTTATGGAGAGATTCCCAAACTATCCCTTCCCCCACTCCACACACACAGCATATACCTCGGGTTACAAGAAGAGGACTTGAGGTCCCCACACACACTAGATCAGAGTTGGCTCACATAAGCATACTCTGTCCACCGATAGCGAGTCAGATGGTGCGCGAGTGCACTCTGTCCACCGACAGCGAGTCAGATGGTGTGCGAGTGCGCTCTGACCACAGATAGCGAGTCAGATGGTGTGCGGGTGCGCTCTGTCCACAGATAGCGAGTCAGATGGTGTGCGGGTGCGCTCTGTCCACCGACAGCGAGTCAGATGGTGTGCGAGTGCGCTCTGACCACAGATAGCGAGTCAGATGGTGTGCGGGTGCGCTCTGTCCACAGATAGCGAGTCAGATGGTGTGCGGGTGCGCTCTGTCCACCGACAGCGAGTCAGATGGTGTGCGAGTGCGCTCTGACCACAGATAGCGAGTCAGATGGTGTGCGGGTGCGCTCTGTCCACAGATAGCGAGCAGGGCTGTGGAGTCGGTCCAAAAATCCACCGACTCCGACTCCTCAGTTTAGGATTCCACCGACTCCGACTCCTCGACTCCGACTCCTCTAATTTGCATATTACAATTTTGTTGATTAAAAGTATGTAACATGAAATTCGTATCTTAACTGCCAACGCTTAGGAATTTTACAAGACAACTGAAGTGAGAAGGATATGTAGACTACTATATTTATTCCCTTTAGACTAAAACTAGTCCTTGGTAAGAGTACTTGTAAAAGGTACAAACCGGAACAAAGAACATCTATCAGGCCCTAGGCAATGTAAGTGTGGATGCATGTAAGAATGATGTGCAGGTGCTCTGCAGGGGAATGAGGAGATTCTTCCTCTATTACACATTCTTCATGCACAATCTGAACATGGATCAGGCCCTAGGCAATGTAACTGTGGGTACATGTAAGAGTGATGTGCAGGTACTCTGCAGGGGAATGAGGAGATTCTTCCTCTATTACACATTCTTCATGCACAATCTGAACAAGGTTTATGGGTGACAGACAACACCTCTGTGTTCAATGTGCACAGCATTCTCAGTGGATTCCCTGCAGCTCTGTGGAGAGTGCATATGTAGAGTATAGTGCTACTGTGTAACAAAGTAAACCTGAGACGGATGAAATCCAGGTACTTGAGCCAGTCTGGTGTAGTGCGCATGCACACACTCCGCCGCCAGGAGCATACTACACCTGTGCAGCACTATTGCGCAGGTGCAGAATGTTCCTGGCTGTGGGAGCGGCATGCGGCCGGACAGCGCTGACTGGCTGAATTACCAGGACTCATAGCAGAAGATCCGGGTGGTGGAGGACAGCGAGGGACTGATTAGCCTGAAGGGGGCTGGAGGAAGCCCCAGGTATGTATAAAACTTTACTTTTCATCCGTCTCAGGTACCCTTGAATTTGTAGTCACCAAACCAAATTTTAACAACATATCAAATTATTTGATTTCATCAGCAAAGGGAGTGCATACATTTGCATAAATCAGCATCAATGCAGAATTATTTCCATCTCATTGACCATCTCTATTAGTGACACGGCTACACATCAGGCTTTATTCTTACAGCATAGATGTTATTTAGTATATATAAGAGATTCCTGTGTACACATCATATATACAGTCACAATCAGATATGTATATCTGACCTTAAAAATACAGGGACTGCTTTATTGAAGCAGCACAAGTAACTAATTTTGATTGGTTTATTTCATTTTTGTGGACTAAGCACAGCTATTACTGTATATATACTGTATATATACATTATTTTTAATGACTATTATCTGAGAAATAGAACATTTTATCATATTTTCTATTTTAATTACAGTTACAAATTCAGTAGGAGTCGGTGCATTTTTTGCCGACTCCGACTCCAGGCACCCAAAATTGCCCGACTCCACGACTCCGACTCCACAGCCCTGATAGCGAGTCAGATGGTGTGCGGGTGCGCTCTGTCCACAGATAGCGAGTCAGATGGTGTGCGAGTACGCTCTGTCCATCGATGGAGAGTCAGATGGTGTGTGAGTGCGCTCTGTCACACAGATAGCGAGTCAGATGGTGTGTGAGTGCGCTCTGTCCACAGATAGCGAGTCAGATGGTGTGTGAGTGCGCTCTGGCCACAGATAGCGAGTCAGATGGTGTGCGGGTGCGCTCTGTCCACTGATAGCGAGTCAGATGGTGTGCGGGTGCGCTCTGTCCACAGATAGCGAGTCAGATGGTGTGCGAGTACGCTCTGTCCATCGATGGAGAGTCAGATGGTGTGTGAGTGCGCTCTGTCCACCGATAGCGAGTCAGATGGTGTGCGAGTGCGCTCTGTCACACAGATAGCGAGTCAGATGGTGTGTGAGTGCGCTCTGTCCACAGATAGCGAGTCAGATGGTGTGTGAGTGCGCTCTGGCCACAGATAGCGAGTCAGATGGTGTGCGGGTGCGCTCTGTCCACTGATAGCGAGTCAGATGGTGTGCGGGTGCGCTCTGTCCACCGACAGCGAGTCAGATGGTGTGTGAGTGCGCTCTGTCCACCGATAGTGTGTCAGATGGTGTGCGAGTGCGCTCTGTCCACAGATAGCGAGTCAGATGGTGTGCGAGTGCGCTCTGTCACACAGATAGCGAGTCAGATGGTGTGCGAGTGCGCTCTGTCCACCGACAACGAGTCAGATGGTGTGCGAGTGCGCTCTGTCCACAGAAAGCGAGTCAGATGGTGTGCGAGTGCGCTCTGTCCACCGATAGCGAGTCAGATGGTGTGCGAGTGCGCTCTGTCCACCGATAGCGAGTCAGATGGTGTGGGAGTGTGCTCTGTCCACCGATACTGAGTCAGATGGTGTGCGGGTGCGCTCTGTCCACCGATAGCGAGTCAGATGGTGTGTGAGTGCGCTCTGTCCACAGATAGCGATTCAGATGGTGTGTGAGTGCGCTCTGTCCACCGACAGCGATTCAGATGGTGTGTGAGTGCGCTCTGTCCATCGATAGCGAGTCAGATGGTGTGCGAGTGCGGTCTGTCCATCGATAGCAAGTCAGATGGTGTGCGGGTGCGCTCTGTCCACCGATAGCGAGTCAGATGGTGTGTGAGTGCTCTCTGTTCATCGATAGCGAGTCAGATGGTGTGTGAGTGCGCTCTGTCCACAGATAGCGATTCAGATGGTGTGTGAGTGCGCTCTGTCCACCGACAGCGATTCAGATGGTGTGTGAGTGCTCTCTGTCCATCGATAGCGAGTCAGATGGTGTGCGAGTGCGGTCTGTCCATCGATAGCGAGTCAGATGGTGTGCGAGTGTGCTCTGTCCACCGATAGCGAGTCAGATGGTGTGTGAGTGCGCTCTGTCCACAGATAGCGAGTCAGAAGGTGTGCGAGTGCGCTCTGTCCACCGATAGCGAGTCAGATGGTGTGCAAGTGCACTCTGTCCACAGATAGCGAGTCAGATGGTGTGTGAGTGCGCTCTGTCACACAGATAGCGAGTCAGATGGTGTGTGAGTGCGCTCTGTCCACCGACAGAGTCAGATGGTGTGCGAGTGCGCTCTGTCCACCAATAGCGAGTCAGATGGTGTGCGAGTGCACTCTGTCCACCGATAGCGAGTCAGATGGTGTGCGAGTGCACTCTGTCCACAGATAGCGAGTCAGATGGTGTGTGAGTGCGCTCTGTCCACCGATAGCGAGTCAGATGGTGTGCGAGTGCGCTCTGTCCACCGATAGCGAGTCAAGTGGTGTGCGAGTGCGCTCTGTCCACAGATAGCGAGTCAGATGGTGTGTGAGTGCGCTCTGTCCACAGATAGCGATTCAGATGGTGTGTGAGTGCGCTCTGTCCACCGACAGCGATTCAGATGGTGTGTGAGTGCGCTCTGTCCACAGATAGCGAGTCAGATGGTGTGTGAGTGCGCTCTGTCCACCGATAGCGAGTCAGATGGTGTGCGAGTGCGCTCTGTCCACCGATAGCGAGTCAGATGGTGTGCGAGTGCGCTCTGTCCACCGATAGCGAGTCAAGTGGTGTGCGAGTGAGCTCTGTCCACAGATAGCGAGTCAGATGGTGTCAGATGATGTGTGAGTGCGCTCTGTCCACAGATAGCGAGTCAGATGGTGTCAGATGGTGTGCGAGTGCGCTCTGTCCACAGATAGCGAGTCAGGTGGTGTCAGATGGTGTGCGAGTGCGCTCTGTCCACCGATAGCGAGTCAGATGCTGTGCGAGTGCACTCTGTCCACAGATAGCGAGTCAGATGGTGTGTGAGTGCGCTCTGTCCACAGATAGCGAGTCAGATGGTGTGTGAGTGCGCTCTGTCCACAGATAGCGAGTCAGATGTTGTGCGAGTGCGCTCTGTCCACCGATAGCGAGTCAGATGGTGTGCGAGTGCGCTCTGTCCACAGATAGCGAGTCAGATGGTGTCAGATGTTGTGCGAGTGCGCTCTGTCCACCGATAGCGAGTCAGATGGTGTGCGAGTGCGCTCTGTCCACAGATAGCGAGTCAGATGGTGTCAGATGGTGTGCGAGTGCGCTCTGTCCACCGATAGCGAGTCAGATGCTGTGCGAGTGCGCTCTGTCCACAGATAGCGAGTCAGATGGTGTCAGATGGTGTGCGAGTGCGCTCTGTCCACCGATAGCGAGTCAGATGCTGTGCGAGTGCACTCTGTCCACAGATAGCGAGTCAGATGGTGTCAGACGATGTGTGAGTGCGCTCTGTCTATCGATATCGGTTTCTAGGTTCTCAGACACCTGAGAGGGGCCCGACGTGCGCACAGAAGCATAAACTTATTCCAATAACACGCCTATATAATGCGAGCCAGCCACTGGGGTCACCAGGGGGCAGCAGTAATAAAGTCCTCCTGTCACAGATATAGGAAAAGATGTCCCGGTCCAAGTCTGGAATGACAAGAATCCTCCTATTAAGCCTCCCAGAATCCTCTGCAGCAGCCTCCTGGGCATTGCTAATTCGGAACGTGGCACTTAGAGCGCACAAAGATCCCCTTCTTCCCCGAAGCTCAGTGAAGCAGCCTAGAGATCCAGTTACTAGCAGGGGGAGAAATCAGGGGGTCCGGGGGAGGCAGCCTTCGGAAAACTAAACGCAATTTATGCTGTGGAATTTCAATGCTGAGGGTTTTCTGCCGGCCAGGAATTTACGATGCTGTCAAAGCAAAATAAAAGTTTATGCTAAAAGGAAATGAAAAGTGCTTCTCTGACACGCTTTTATTGCCCTGTGTTTAAAGTGTTAGGAAACTTATACTTAGAAAGTGCAGTTAAAATGTCTTAAAATGAGGTTCCATGCCACACACTAAAGAAATTTAGCTCCGCTTTAAAGCACAACTCAGAACTTCCTCTCTGCTCTAAAAGATAAGCAACAGCATAATAACGTTTAGGCTACTTACACAGCAGGACGTTGCGTTTGATGCGGCGTTAAGGTCGCACAACGCGGCCCTAACGCAAGGCATATACACTTTCACAGTGCCACGTTAAAGTCGCACGTTAGAAAATGTATTTACTATGGAACGAAAACGGTGCATGCGGAACATTTAAAAAAAAAAAACAAAAAAAAAAACAACCTTACTGAGCATGTGCAACAAACGTAACAGCAGATTCATTGCTAAACACACAGCATGCAGCACTTTCTACTAATGCTACACGTTATACACTAACGCAACGTGTGCACTGTGAATGTCACACAGACTTTGCATTGCTGTGCGTTACTCTGCGTTAAAGTATTTTATAACGTGCGACTTTAACGGTGCACTGCGAGAGCCCTTAAAGAAAACATTTCTTTATTACACCTGATACAAATCCTGCAATAAATCTGCAGTGTGTCTACTTCCTGCTTTCATGGAAGCAGACAGATCAAATTACAGTTGTGATTAGTCACAGATGAGAGGGAATTAGACAGGCTAAACTCTCTAAATACATACAGGGTGCATTGCTCTCTGTTTTCCTTCTATCCTGTGCAAGAGTTCAGGTGGTCCACTTTAAGATACAGATATGTCACTGACAACAGTAAAGCTCTGTACACACGCTAGACCGCGGTCATCGAAATAAAAGCGATTTCTGACAGTAACAAGCTAACATCGTTGGCGCACATTAGAATTCAGCGATGGCTCAATGAAGGTCCTCTGATTGGATCCATACCAGGAAAGCGTAAAATCAGGCCTCGGAGGTGCGAAATCACAAGACTTTATAGTATTTTGGATGGAGAGATCCTTTGACAAGGTGCGGTACAAACAATTAACACCGATTATTGTCCGAACTAATCCTACACGGACGATAATCGCAGTCTTTTACCGTCGCCGGGACATTTTTTTTCCCTGCCGATTCTCGGTCGACCTGTTTATCAGTTTTTCACGACAACCACGGTCTAGCGTGTGTATGGAGCTTACAATAGGATTCATCTGTACCGTGTGTGTGCTGAAGTGAGGATAAGACCAGCACAGGGATGATAAGGAGAGCAGGACGGCTGCGGATCCAGCAGATGGAGGAGATCACAGGGGAGAGAGGTTTACATGGAAGGATGGAGGGGGTGATACAAGTAACAGCTGTACAGGATAACCAGCGACAAGCTTCTGGAAGCCCTCCAGAGAACTTTCCGGGGAAATAAAAAAAAGTTTCCATGACCGAGGAGAGCACCGCAGATGAGACTTTTCCAGAGCTTTCTCCGCTTTTCCCCATCATCCCCTCCCCCCCCCTCCAGTAACCCTGCAGCTCGCTCGGCAACCGCAGCCAGCCAACTTCTGTCTACAGCGAGAAACAGCAATTCCTTCCATCCCAGATTAATCATCTTCCAGACGTACACTACACCAATACAACATGCTGCTGAAGTGACATTACCCTTTTAAAATAAATAATTGTATCTGAAGAATTGTAAGTCCAGCTTACTGTGGCCCCTGCATTTGGTTTAGATCGGGCTGAAACACCATATGAACTTAAAAATAAGATAAAAATATAAAATCAATAAAAAGATAATATAAACCATCCAATGAGCAATTAGTTATCTGGCCAAACTATCCTGTTTTTAGTGTTCACTGTCAGATGTAAGAGAAATGTGATATGAAGAAAAGAATATTGCTGCTGGATTCCATCTTTACTGTTTCTCTGTGATGCCAAAAGTGACATCACTTCTGCCCTTTTCTTTCAGCCACGCTCAGTGTTAATTTACTGCTTATTTGAAGCCTCGTGCACACGTTTGACTAAAGTCGGCTTAGATGACAAATAACGACCGCCTCAGACAATAAAGTGTGTGTATAGAGGCTCCCGATCCCCGACCCACAAGTGATCCACCAGGCGGATCAACTCACCCAATTTAACGGCCAAATTCATCGAGCATGCCACTCCTCCTCCTGCCACTCCCCCCCCACCTGCCACGTTATGTCACACGTGCCGCTCTGTTGTCCCTCTCTTCTCCCCCTCCCCCGCAAAGCAACACAGCGTCTCATCAGCTATACAGCTGACTCGCGTCTGTGCAGCCCGGTGTTGTGTCTGATTATGCTGCCTGTTGATTTGCGCTGCCCCGCATGCGCAGTAGGAGACTGTGCGGCCACATTTCCTATAGAATGATGCTGCTGGAGGTAAAATACTAAATATCTCCGCTCCCACAACTCTTACACTCCCCAAATTTTCAGGGGAGGGAGGGGACCCCCCGAACGACCTCTATGCTAAATTGCGGCCCCCGAGACCTGCTGGTTCCCGAGATAGATTTCTCTAATCTATCTCCTGAACCAGCGGGTCTCGTGAGCTGCAATTCAGCATAGAGGTCGTTCTGGGGGTTCTCTCCCTACCCTGAAAATTTGGGAAGTGTAAGAGGTGTGGGAGCGGAGATATTTAGTATTTTACCTCCAGCAGCATCATTAACTTCACACTGAGCATGCGCGCTACTCAGTGTGAAAGGGAGCTTCCGGGCAGCGCAATCAGACATTACACCTCCAGGCCCGGGAACCAGCATGCGTGCTACTCAGTGTGGAAGGGAGCTTCCGGGCAGCGCAATCAGACATTACACCGGCCCAGCGATGTCGCCCTAGGGCAGGCATGGGCAAACTTGGTCCTCCAGCTGTTAAGGAACTGCAAGTCCCACAATGCATTGCAGGGGTCTGACAGCCACAGTCATGACTTATAAAGGCAAATGCATTGTAAGACTTGTAGTTCTGTAACAGCTGGAGGGCCGAGTTTGCCCATGCCTGTCCTAGGGGAAATCAGGTCCCGATCGATCTCTGACAGACGACATCCATCAAAAGTGTGTAAGCACCTTTATGCTGGGAACACACAATGTAATTTCCTGCCCTATCGGTGGGAATCGCATGATTATTTCCGACATGTCCGATCCGTTTTCAAACGAGAAAGGAATCGATTTAGCAAAGTTCTCATTGGAAAATTAGATCCTTTATCGATCAGGAGCGGTTTGAACATGTACACACGCTACAACTATAATTGCATCGTGTGTTCCCAGCATTAAAGATTACCGCCCCTCCCACAGCAAACAACTATAACAGGCTTATGCTGGGTACACACCATACAATTTTCTAACAGATTTACCTGCCAGATGGATTATTTCCAACGTGTCCAATCAGAATTTCGAACGATTTTTCAATTTTCAGATAATTTTATAAAAAAGTGTTTATCGTTTTTCGATCAATTTCCATTCAGTTCTATGAAAATTGATAAAGATTAAAGAAATGATTGGAAAATCTGAAAATTGATTGAAATTCAGATGAGACAGGATGGAAATAATCGATGTGGCAGGTAAATCTGCCAGAAAATTGTATGGTGTGTACCTAGCATTACATCACTGTGTAAACTCTTCCAAATGTCCTTATCTCATCAGAAATGGGAGGTCTCTTATTTGCATTCTGAGATAAGCTTGTTACTGTAGCTAAAAAAAATAAAAATCCTGCAATCCTGTTGGCACTGCACAGTTTGGAAAAGGCACACAGACCAGGCAAAGAAATAATAAAATACAGGAACCTATTTTAGAGAAATAAATTAGGAGGGGGGGGGGGGGGATTACACATTTATTTGGGGAACTAATGAAAGCCCCATACCAAGCTCAACAGCGGTCTTTTATGCAGCGCAATTGTCAAGCAACTTTTGTTGTGAAAAGTTGGAACAACTATAAAAATTATTTTGCTATTCAAACAGCTGATTATTATTTTTATTATTATTATGTATTTATAAAGCGCCGACATCTTCCGCAGCGCTGTACAGAGTATATTGTCACTAACTGTCCCTCAGAGGAGCTCACAATCTAATCCCTACCACAGTCCTATGTCTATGTATGTATCATCTAGTGTACGTATTGTAGTCTAGGGCCAATTTAGCCAATTAACTTATCTGTATGTATGTTTTTGGAATTTGGGAGGAAACCGGAGAACCCGGAGGAAACCCACACAGACATGGGGAGAACATACAAACTCCATGCAGAAGTTGACCTAGCTGGGATGGAACCGGGGATCCATCACTGCAAGGCGAAAGTGCTAACCACTACGCTACCGTGCTGCCCGTGATAAGACGGATAAGACGTCAGTCCAGCAGTTGGATTGTTTTCGTATCAGTGTTATCAGCTGTTTGAACAAAAGCAAAAGACTTTTTTTTTTAGTTGTTTGAACTTGTTTCACAACAAAAGTTGCTTGACAATTGTGCTGCATAAAAGACCGCTGCTGAGCGTGTGTAACCTGCATAAGGTCCTTTTTGACTAGCAGCATTTTCAAATCTGATTCTGAACACTTGCCGGTCAGGTAAAGCTGGGTACGCTACAATGTGACGGAAACCACGTGCGGATGCCTCCATTCGTGTGCTGCGGATGCAGCATTTCCCCCCTGACTACAATAGTCCTGCCTGCTGCATTTTTCAGCTGCTTGAACTGCTATACAAAAGCACAGCAATCACAGTTAGTGACTTTTTTTTTTTTTTTTTTTAGTTGTCAGATTGCAAAGCATAACAGGTTTATAGTAGTTTTTCTTTCTTTCCCACTGCAAATGGCAAATGCACCGCAACTACACTATAAACACATTGGATCATACCGGAATTGCATTAGTGTAAATATAAATAAACACAATCGTATCACAACGATTCTTAGCATAAAGAGGCCCTGAAGGGGCCCTTTACAGGAGCTGTCTGGGGGCCCCAGCAGGGGAAGCCGTACAGCTGCCCGTCTGCTTCCTAACGCCGCAGCGCAAAACTGCCACGCCCCTTACTGGAAGCAAAAACCACAACTTCCTGGAGCGTCGCTGGCAAGAGGAAGTGAACACTGCTGA
The DNA here is from genome assembly GCF_040937935.1 of Hyperolius riggenbachi. Classification (NCBI taxonomy): domain Eukaryota; kingdom Metazoa; phylum Chordata; class Amphibia; order Anura; family Hyperoliidae; genus Hyperolius; species Hyperolius riggenbachi. Next base: position 15,664,791 of record NC_090648.1, read on the forward strand.
GCACGGATCGCCTTTACTGAAATCATGGCTGGCCAATTCTTCACTACTGATGGTCAGAAAAGTGCTCATAATTTCAGTGACCGTTTAACCACTTCTCAACCACAGGGTTTTTCACCTAAAAACCACAGCAATGTTCACATTTCAGGGAGGCAAGGGTTAATGGGATTAATGGGGGGTATAATTTATTTAAAAAAAAAACCTCACTGATGCTGTTCTAGTTATCAGAGATCCTCTCACGAGTAACTGTAACAGCATAGTGACCGATGCAATGTTTATACACATTCTGAATGAATGAGCACTACCATTGGCTTTGGCTGTGCTCATTCAAACGTGCAAGCACTTTGATTGGCTTTGTGAACACATGTTCACATCAGCCAATCACAGATCAGCGGGTGACCGACGCGTACGCGCGATCGCACCAGGGCTGTGGAGTCAGAGCAGTTTTGGGTGTCTGGAGTTGGAAAAAAATGCACCGACTCCTAGTTAATTTAAACTGTAATTAAAATAGAAAATAATAAAATGTTCTATTTCTCATTTAATAGTCATCATAAATAATTTATATATACAGTAATAGCTGTGCTTAGTCCACAAAAATGAAATAAACCAATCAGAATTAGTTACTTGTGCTGCTTCAATAAAGCACTCCCCGTGTTTTTACATTCTTCCTGGTAGTGATTGACTCTGCCAGGAATCTTTGAGTGTATGGCCTGCTGTAGGGTACCTACACACATCCAGTTTTTTTTATTTGCAAAATTCGCAGGCGTTAGTTGGAATGCTGGATGAAGTCAGAAGGCTGCTCAGAAGTGTTGCTGCAGATGTGAAGCTGTGACGGCCTGAAGAATGTACAAGGTTTATTGGTTGCTGGGGATGCTCAGTGAGATGCTAAAAACTTTTGGTTGATGCCAATTTTTTAAAGGCAGCAACCCAAGGTGAGAGTTATATGGAGGCTGCCATATTTCCTTTTAAAGAGAACCCGAGGTGGGCTAAAGACAAAAAGTAAAAAAAAAAAACACACAAAAAAAACCAAAAACCTAGGCTACCTGATCCGGGGGGCTGAGCAGACCAGGTAGCTGCAAAAAACGCCGCTTCCGTGGGCTGCAGTAGCCACTTTCACTTCGGTGACTCCTGCGTCATGTAGCTGCGCTGAGAAACTGTGTGTCTCTCAACGAGTGCAGGGAGGCGGGGGGGAGGAGCATCAGGAGGCGTGGCCAGGGAAAGGGAAAGAGTGCTGCCCAATGGCAGGTCAGGAAACCCTGCAGGAATGCCCCTGGAGGGCGTTTTAAACAGGGAATTTTTCTCTCCTGTGTTTACCTCAGAGTAAGCGACGAATCTTGTGGCTAAACTCGGAGGGCTATAGCGCGGCGATGGGGGTGCAGAGAGCGGTGGTTGGGGGACACAGAGCCATGTCATTAGGCAGAGGGCATGACTCTTGTGTCCCATCTGCCCCCCGAAGATCCACCTCGGGTTCTCTTTAAGCAGTACCAGTTGCCTGGCTGTCCTGCTGATCCTGTGTCTCTAATACTTTCAGCCACAGACTGGGGCCCACGGCCGTCGTGCGAACCAGTGTTTGTGATTTTACATTTCTTTTTTGCAGCTTCCAGGATGCGGTTGACAGGTGAGTGGTTAGGGAGCGGACTGTATGGGAGACCTGGCTACAAGGGGCGTCCCTGTAACCGATACAATCTACGATTGCATCCAACCGAAGCCTCCCACCTGAATGCTACCCAATTTATGGAATTCCTGCTAGATTTGGTACAGCAGGCAAAGGGTGTATAATAGTACACCTGATTGGCTGACTGGCGTCTGCTGACTAGATAAAGGTAGGAAAGTGCTTTAGCTGGGAGTGAGCAATTGTGTTTGTTACTTTCAGCCACAGCCCCTGAACAAGCATGCAGCAGATCAGATGTTTCTGGTTGAAGGGTGACTGGATTACCTGCATGCTCGTTTCTGGTGCTATTCAGATACTACTGCAGCCAGAGAGATCAGCAGGACTGCAATGGCAAATTGAATTGAATTCTTATCGGACATGTCTGATTGAATCGAACAAAAAAAATGTGTGTGGTGTAGATGGGTCTAAAGACAAAGGAGAGAGACAGAGAAATGACAGGAGAGGGGAGCGGAGGAGGGAGGGAGGGAGACAGGAAGGTAGAAAGGTGAAGTATTTATTAATAAGGACAGCTCACAGAGTGGCAGGAGCTCTGGGGGGCGGGGAGGCTGCGGTGTGGCCCTGGGGCCGCTCTGACACACAGGCAGGTGGTGTTGGAACGCGCTGCAGGTATTCAGGCCTTGGGGCCCTGGTTGTATCACACACACCCCTCCGTGACACATGGATCCCTCCGTAATTAGCTGAATGCTGGCTCAGCACACGCCGCTCCACCCATTGTTCCCTCATCCCAGGTGGTTAGGTAAGGAAACGATCACAAGAGGGATAATGATCCCAGGAGGAGGACGGGAGACGCGTCATGTGATCACGGCTCTAACGGAAACGCCAGTCACACGGAAAAACCATTAATTACATATCACAGCGTTCCAGGTATTCCGAGCCCATGATCAGCCTGGACACGTCTGCCTGGGCTCCCGGCAAATATCATGTGTCTGGAAACACGTGCCCGGCCCAAGAGCTGACAGTCTAACTGCAATACACCCAGTTGCTGCAACTTTGCCAGAACTCCCACAAGGCATTACAAAAACTACAACTGATTAATCCGGATAGCATTATAAAACAACAACAACAACAACAAATAACATTTGTAAAGCGCTTTTCTCCCGTGGGACTCAAAGCGCATAAGCATGGCTCAGACCAACGTGGTACAGGGGAAGAATTTTATAAATCTGGAAATGCCAGGCTAAACAGGTGGCTTTTCAGTCTGGATTTGAATAGCTCCAGGGATGGTGCTGTCTTTACTGGGTGTGGTAGGGAGTTCCAAAGAGTAGGGGCAGCATGACAGAAGGCTCTGTCTCCAGATTTTTTGAGGTGCACTCTGGGAGTGACCAAGTTTATAGAACTTGCTGATCTGAGGTTGTGAGAGGTGTGGTGCAGCTTCAGCAGGTCCTTCATGTATCCAGGGCCCAGATTGTGCAGGGATTTGAATGTCAGCAGTCCAATCTTGAAGAGTATTCTCCATTCTACTGGTAGCCAGTGCAGTGAGTGAAGGATCGGTGTAATGTGACAGTGGCGAGGCTGGTTTGTTAGCAATCTGGCAGCAGCATTCTGCACTAATTGCAGGCGACGCAAGTCTTTTTTGGGGAGGCCAGCATAAAGGGCATTGCAGTAGTCCAGCCGTGATGTGATGAAGGCGTGGACTAGGGTTTGAAGATCCTCTGGGGGAATCAGATGTTTAATCTTTGCAATGTTCTTCAGATGAAAGAAGGAAGATTTAACTACAGATGAAATTTGGTTTCTGAAACTCAATTCCCCATCGATTAGTACGCCAAGGCTGCGCACAAGGTTGGAGCTGTTTATGTCTGAATTCCCAATCCTGATTGGTGTTGCTTTAGGATAGAGCTGTTTTGATGGCGAGCACTGGCTTTGGACAAACAGGACCTCAGTTTTGTCAGCATTCAGTTTCAACCAGTTATCATTCATCCATGCCTGAAGCTCAGCTAAGCAAGAGTTTATTTTTGGGGTAGGGTCTGTTCCACCAGGTTTGAAGGACAGGTATAGCTGTGTGTCATCGGCGTAGCAGTGGTACGTCAGGCCATGTCGTTGGATAAGTGTACCGAGTGGCAACATGTAGATTGCAAACAGCAGAGGGGATAGGATTGATCCTTGTGGCACTCCGAATTGTAGAGGTGCAGGTTTGGACATTATAGGTCCTAGGGATACTCTCTGTGTTCTGTCAGTCAGGAATGATCTGAACCACTGGAGGACTGATCCACTGATGCCACAGTACTCCTGCAGTCTGTTAAGCAGGATTTCATGGTCAACTGTATCAAAAGCCGCTGAGAGATCCAACAGGATTAGGATGGAGCATTCCCCTCTGTCCCTTGCCATGAGCAGATCGTTGCAGACTTGGATGAGGGCTGTTTCACAGCTGTGGTGTTTCTTAAAGCCAGATTGTAGAGGGTCCAGGATGTTGTTTACTGACAGCCTGGTTTCAAGTTGCAGATAGACAGCCTTTTCAATAACTTTACCTAAGAAGGGGAGGTTGGAGACAGGTCTGTAGCTGCTCATAGCATCTGGATCCATGGAAGGTTTTTTGAGAAGGGGCTTGATGATTCCTTCTTTTAGAGAGGTAGGAAACCTCCCTGCTTGCAGAGAGCAATTTACTATTTTGTGAAATGCTGGACCAAGCAGGTCAGGGCATTTCAGCATATGTTTAGTTGGTCCAGGGTCCAGGTCGCAGGTTGTCTGGCGGAGACGACAGAGGATGTCTGAGATCTCTTCCTCACTAATACTTTTGAAATCAGTCCAGGGTGTTAGGTTGTTTTTGCAGCTATTTCCATTAGTTGCATGAGTCTTGGGTGCTGTGGACTGAATGAGAGACCGAATAGAAGATACTTTGTCAGCAAAGTAGCAGGCAAATTTCTCACATAGCTCCTTTGAGGGAGTTATAGTGGGTTTTAGACAGGATGGATTACATAGTCTATCAACTGTGCGGAATAGTTGGGCTGGTCTGTTGGCGGCCTTTGCGATCTCCTGTGATAGAAAAAATGTGAAGACATTCACCCCCCCCCAGTTAATGAACGCCTTTAAAGGACAACTCAGGTGAGAGGGATACGGAGGCTGCCATATTTATTTCCTGTTAAACAATACCGGTTGCCTGGCTGTCCTGCTGATCAATTTGGCTGCAGTAGTGTCTGAATAACACCAGAAACAAGCATGCAACTAATCTGGTAAGAAACATCCGATATGCTGCATGCTTGTTCAGGGTCTATGGCTTAAAAGTATTAGAGGCAGAGGATCAGCAGGGCAGCCAGGCAACTGGTATTGCTTTAAAGGAAATAAATATGGCAGCCTCCATATCCCACTCACTTCAGTTGTCCTTTAACAGCACTAGACAAATAACATATTGCGCTTTTCTCCTGGCGGACTCAAAGTGCCAGAACTGCAGCCACTAGGACACACTTCATAGGCAGTGTTAGGGTGCCTTGCCCAAGGTTTCCTTACTGAATAGGTGCTGCCTTACTGAATGGGAATAGCCGAGATTCGAACCCAGATCAGAGGCAAAACCCTTAGCCAGTACACTATCCAGCTACTGATAGTATTAGCATGAAACCAAAACCCTTTAACAACTAAAGTGAGAGTAATATGAAGGCTGCCATATTTATTTCATAATAAGCAATACCAGTTACCTGGTTGTCCTGCTGATCCTCTGCCTCTAATACTTTTAGCCATAGCCCCTGAACAAGCATGCAGCAGATCCGGCGCTCCTGACATTATTGTCAGATCTGACAAGATTAGATGCATGCTTGTTCCTGGTGTGATTCAGACACTACTGCAGCCAAATAGACCAGCAGGACTGCCAGGCAACTGGTATTGTTTAAAAGAAAATAAATGGTTGAGTTGGGGGGGGGGGGGGGGGGGTGTCCAGAACATTGCACATTAGAGGGGGGGGGGGGGGAGGGGGGTTCATTGCTTACCATGATATTGCTTGCCGTTACTGCCGTGCACCTGATCAAACAAGTCGGCCCTACATCTTGCAACATGTCCGATCAGTTAATGTGACCAATTTTGTGCGGAAATTGGTTACACTGTCGAATGGGCATGCACTTTGCGGTACCAATTTTTACCAGATTCAGATTATAATAATTGAATGGGATGGTCAATCGCCTGCTAAGTCGTCTGATGTATGGCCACCTTAAAGAGAAACTCCGACCAAGAATTGAACTTTATCCCAATCAGTAGCTGATACCCCCTTTTACATGAGAAATCTATTTCTTTTAACAAATGGATCATCAGGGGGCGCTGTATGACTGATATTGTGGTGAAACCCCTCCCACAAGAAACTGAGGACCGTGGTACTCCTGGCAGTTTCCGGTCTGTGAACCGTGTTGCATTGTGGGAATTAGCTGTTTACAACTGTTTCCAACTGCCAAAAAAGCATGCAGCAGCTACATCACCTGCCAGCAGTAAAAATGTCACCAACTAATAAATGTCAGAATGTAAATCAGAGAGAGGAAAGATTTTACAATGGGCAAACACTGACTAAATCATTTATACATAATTATTGTAAAAATGAAGCACTTTTTTTATTACATTATTTTCACTGTAGTTCCTCTTTAAAGGTTTTTCACCTTCTTTTAGATCAGCTGGGCTATGTGAGGGTGCAGATCAGAGAGGTTCCATATTCACCGGTGGACCTTTGATAGACAGAGGTCTTCTTCAGCTACACGAATTATGTAACTATACAATCTTTATTTCCTTTGAAACCATTTCATGCCTGGAATGGATAAATCCAACAGATCCCAGAAATCAGGTCACCAAGGTGAATATAGCTGTTGTCTCACTTCTGAGATTTCCTCCGCTGTGTAGGAATCCAGCTCTTAAAAATGTCCTGCTGGCTCCAGGGATGGATAGACTGCCTCAGAAATTCCACCCCTGTTCTGTACTCCTCATCCAGCTTCCGAAACCTCTGAGTCACGTCTGGAAGAACCACACAGCCAGGAGTAAACCCGTCACAGCATTCACCTTACTAACCAGGTTACACTTTAACCCTGCAGATGTGGAGCCGCAACATTCACCTCGACTGCAGTCTATCGGGGAGCAGCCAACCGCCGTCTATCGGGGAGCAGCCAACCGCAGTCTATCGGGGAGCAGCCAACCGCCGTCTATCGGGGAGCAGCCAACCGCAGTCTATCGGGGAGCAGCCAACCGCAGTCTATCGGGGAGCAGCCAACCGCAGTCTATCGGGGAGCAGCCAACCGCAGTCTATCGGGGAGAAGCCAACCGCAGTCTATCGGGGAGCAGCCAACCGCAGTCTATCGGGGAGCAGCCCACCGCAGTCTATCGGGGAGCAGCCCACCGCAGTCTATCGGGGAGCAGCCCACCGCAGTCTATCGGGGAGCAGCCAACCGCAGTCTATCGGGGAGCAGCCAACCGCAGTCTATCGGGAGAAGCCTCACTTTATGTCATGTTGCCCCTTGTTTAGTTCATTTTTCTCCTCATCGGGTAACACTCAATACCATATACTGTGATAACAAAAGCGTGAAAAGGGTTTTTGCCATTTTCTAGTTAAAGGGAATCTGAAGTGAAAATAAACCGATTAGATAATTATTGGTATGTGTAGTGCAGCTAAGAAATAGAACATCAGTAGCACAGATATAAGTCTCATATTCTTTCCAGTACAGGAAGAGTTAAGAAACTTCAGATATTTATACAAAAGTGCTTCTCTGAGCTTTCAGATCCAACTTGGGTAACACTGCTGTTTTCTAAAGCGCTTATCTCAACCTGTCTCTCACTGTTTCTTGTTTGTTTCAGGTTTTACTGCAGGAAAGTTCAAAGGGTCATTCGCTCTGCTCAGTTTCATAGTTTAAAATACACAGTGTAGTTTGTAAACTGCATACATTAGAGAAGGATATCATAATATAAAAAAAGCTTTATAAGAGCTGGTCCACACTAGGTCCGGAAACGTATCCGTGGCTGCGTTTTTCAAACCTGATGAAAAACGGAGTCCCGGATACTAATGTTGATAATAGCAGCCAGCCTCACCCAAGTAAAAAACGGATCCGTCTGCGTTTGCGGGGATCCGTTTTCAAAACCTGAACGGAAGGTCCGGATCTGCTGCATTTTCACGCAACGGATCAGGACCACGGATACACGCAGGGGTAGTGAAAGCAATGAGAAAACGCATCTCCAGCTCCACAGGCAAAAAACGGATGTTAAAACGGATAGCCTGAGCTTTATGATTGGCCCAAAAAATCCTCCCACTCCTTCCTAATGATGGAGACGTTTTCTGTCAGGGAAAAACCTGAACGGAAACTGATGCAAAACTGATGCACTTTCATTAGTTTGCAGTACGGTGGGTACTTCCCCTGATCTTCCCCTGATCCGGACTGCAGTGTCCGTCCTGCAACTGGGTCTAGTGTGGACCTAGCCTAACTGAAAATAAAAGAGACTTTTTTGCGACTAATGTTCTATGAATTATCCGTACTATTCATACAATTCAATTCATTATGTCTCAAGGTTGTTTTTTTTTGCTTCAGTGTCACTTTAAAGGGCACCCGAAGTGAGAGGGATATGGAGGCTGCCATACTTATTTCCTTTTAAAGAAATGCTGTAAAGGGGGTTTGGAGAAGAGCTGAACTTACCTGGGGCTTCGAATGGTCCCCTGCAGACGTCCTGTGTCCGCACAGCCAGCCACCGATGCTCCGGTCCCCGCTGCTGGTTCACTTCCGGAATTAGTCGTTGGTGTTGTTGATGGCGCAGGTTTGCGGCCACGCAGGTGCAGCGAGCTTGCGACTTTAAAATCGTGAATCCTGGAAGTGAACTGGCGGTGGGTACCGGCGCACCGCTGACTGGCTGCGCGGGCACAGGACGTCTGCGGTAACATTGCACTGTGAACGTTCCATAGGATTTGCATTGCAGTGCGGTAAGCTGTGTTGTAAGAGTTTATAACGCAGCTCTGCAACGTCCAACTGTGAACGTAGCCGTAAAAAAAACACTTGTTACAACTGATACAACTCCTGCAATATATCTGCAGTGTGTCTACTTCCAGCTTTCATGGAAGCAGACATAGGGTTAACATCCCATAATTAAAAATTAGCTGCCTTGCCATGGAAGTCAGCTGACATCTGCAAGATCAAATTGCAACTTGTGATTAGTCACAGAGGAGGGGGAAGGAGACAGGCTAAACTCTCTAAATACACACAGGGTGCGTTTCTATAGGTTTCCCTTCTGTCCTGAAGAGCTAAGCCATCTACAAGCTATGGAAGAGTGTCTACAGTAGCAATGGACAATGAGATGCAAATCATTTCAAGTCGATGCAAGATTATGCATATTTTGTATTCACATTTATGCAGCTTAAAAAAAATGTTTTGTGCAATTTTTGCACAAATTAGCCGACCTATCCTAATAAACAGAGAGTATAAACATATAGTGAAATATCCTCTGCAACCGGCAAACCACATTGCGCTCTCAGGGTGGCCACACACCATACAATTTTTTAAATATCTATTCAATTTAAAGGGATACTGTAGGGGGGGTCGGGGGAAAATGAGCTGAACTTACTCGGGGCTTCTAATGGTCCCCCGCAGACATCCTGTGTTGCCGCAGCCACTCACCGATGCTCCGGCCCCGCCTCCGGGTCACTTCTGGAATTTCTGACTTTAAAGTCAGAAAACCACTGCGCCTGCGTTGCCGTGTCCTCAATCCCGCTGATGTCATCAAGAGCGCACTGCGCAGGCCCAGTATGGTCTGTGTCTGCGCAGTACACTCCTGGTGACATCAGCGGGAGCGAGGACACGAGCGTGCAGGCGCAGTGGTTTTCTGACTTTAAAGTCAGAAATTCCAGAAGTGAACTGGAGGCGGGGCCGGAGCATCGGTGAGTGGCTGCGGCAACACAGGATGTCTGCGGGGGACCATTAGAAGCCCCGGGTAAGTTCAGCTCATTTTCCCCCGACCCCCCTACAGTATCCCTTTAAGAATTGCAATCAATTTGTCTCACTGATTGTAACATTTCAAAAATATGACCAATGTACCACACACCGATGTTCAATTTTTTCCTCAATTATGATGAAAATGATTGGAAACTCAGAGAAAATTGCTAGGGTGTGTGTATATTAATAAATTGACAATCTAACACACACCATACAATCTTTAGAAAGATTGAAGAAAAATATCTGGCATTCCGGATCGATTAAAATTGAAAAAAAAACGGGAAATCCGATCGGATTTTTCAGTCGAATGAGCTTTCGATGTTTTTCGGGAGATCCAATCGTTTATCGAATTGCCGTAAAATCGGATCATTGTGTCGTGTGGCCACCTTCAGAATGATCCAGCAATGTAAACAAAGTAAAAATGCGCACTTACATACAGGGCTGGAGTAATTTGAGGCGACCTGGAGTTGGTGGTTTCATAAACTGAGGAGTCAGATGTTTTTGTACAGAGTTGGAGTCGAAGCAATTAAGTATCTGGAGTCGGGTGTTTTAATAAACTGAAGATTCGGAGTTGGATGATTTTTGTATTGACCCCACAGCTCTGCTTTCATATTATTATTATACAATGCCTAAGTTATTTAATCTCTTGAGCGTTACACCGCTCAGGTTTTGTAGCCTCATAGTCCCCCGCTATAAAACTATTAGTCCAAATGTGACCAATACATATTAGCTAACACACTAACACAAGGCTGGCTAGGATACACCCCCCCCCCCCTGATTTTCCAGAATCCCCCCTATCCAGCCGCTTATATATTACCCAGCCTGGCTCCAGTGATCAGCGCAGCCTCCCCGCACAGCGCAGCTCTTCTCTATGGGGAGGACTGGGACTGTGCATGACACAGGGGATTCCGGGCAATCGGGGGGCGGGGGAGGGGTCAGGAGGTTAAAGGACCACTGATGCAAAAATCTTAAAACTGAAAATAAGTAAACATATACAAATAAGAAGTAAATTTCTACCAGAGTAAAATAAGCGATAAATTAGTTTTCTCCCATGTTGCTGTCACTTACAGTAGGTAGCAAAAATCTGACAGACCCGACAGTTTTTAGACTAGCCCATCTCCTCCTGGGGGATGCTATTTTCGAAAGCATTTGCTACACCCAACTGCCAAAAAAGTGTACAGCTAGCACAGAGGCTGGCCAGCATCTTTGTATAAATCTTTTTCAAGCAGTGCCTTGCTGAGAATACCCCACGAGGAGATGGGCTAGTCCAAACTTTGTCGGTAATGTCAGATTTCTACTACTTCGTGTAAGCAACGGGAACATAGGAGAAAAGTAATTTATGGCTCATTTTACTCTGGGAGAAACATACCTCTTATCTGTATAGGTTTACATGTGCCGGTATTTTAAATCTTAACATTTTTGCGAAAGGGTCGCAGCCTCATATAGTTTGATGTTGCACTACTCCCAATATTGTATTTCTATTCCCCTGAATCTATGAATTGCCCAAAAAGAAGTCTCAATTTTCATGAGAAATAGCAATATTGCACAACTCATACTCCTTGTTTTTGCACCATCCACACATAACTGGATTCTATTCCAACTGGATTCTTGCACAAGCGACACGTGATTTCATTATTATTCCAGGCTCTATTCTCTGTTTTACTTCCGTTTGACAGATTAATTTTATTTTGTTTATAGTGTATGTAAGGGAAGCATTCATGTATGGCTGTATTGCCAATAGCGTCTTGCTGACAGGGAGACCATATAAAGGGTTGCGTTGCATGAAATATACAGTTAGTTATGGTTTTGTAGCTATGTAAAGCTTGGTTCACACGTAAACAGGTGTCCAGTCCTGTTCTTTCAGTTTCTGTCAGATGGCATCAGCTTTGTATGTGTTTCTATGGATGTGTTCACACTTAAAGGGAACCTTAATTGAACTCTAAAAAAGGAGTTTAACTTACCTGAGGCTTCTACCAGCCCCCCCCATGCCATCACTGAGCGATTCGCCAGTCCCCCGCAGCACCTTACTTTCAGCCGGGTGACTTGGCGAGTCAACTGTCACTGCACAAGGCTGCGCGCGTCCTCAGGAGTGTTGTGGATGCACTGGAGATTTCCCTGTACTGAGCATGCGCAGAGCACGATCAGGAGGTGCATGGACCGGGGCCTCGCATCCAAACAAAAGAAGGGCGTGGCGTAGACTGGAGTACCACTCAGTGATGCCGCGGGCACAGGCCGGCTGCAGGGGGCCGGTAGAAGCCCCAGGTAAGTTACACTTGTTTTTTTTACAGTTCGATTTAGGTTCCCTTCAAAATATGTCGATTTCCGTTCTAGTCAGTTAAAATTGATGCAAAACTGACAGGACTGGAAATGTAGGGATTTATGTGTGAACCAAACCTAATAGCGTACATCTGTTTATTATTGGATAGGCAGAATTCTGTATGTACTTTTAAGATAAATGGGAGATATGATACCTTTTGAGAGAATTTTTTTTTTCTATTTTAAAATTACAAGAAGTCAGCTGCTAAATTAGCCAACCCATCTCCGGTGGGCCACAGTGGTTTCTGAGCCAGCACTAGAGGTGTTAAAAATAACCCAAGGTGGTTCTTTTGGGGGGGGGGGGGGCCTCATGACATGCATCTGCCCCCCCTCCCGAGATTAGCAACAATATTTGTCACCATCTCAGAGGTAAACACAGGGGAGAGGGGTCATTTGTTCAAAACGTCCGCCAGGGGCATTCCTGCAGGGTTTCCAGAGTTGCCATTGGGCAGCTCTCCCTGGCCACGCCCCCTGCCACTACCCCGCCTCCCTGCACACTGTGAAAGAGAATGAATCTCCCATTCCAGCGTTGTGACCCAGAGGTCACCAAAGTGAAAGTGGTCCAATGCAGCCCACAGGAGCGGCTGTTATGAAGGCTACCTGATCTGCTCACCCCCCTGGGTCAGGTAGCCTCATTTTTTCTATTTTTTTACTTCATGAGCTTTACATCTTCAGATGAGCTGTTAAGCCCAATCTACACGATACGATTCTTTGTGCGATACGATTCCGATTCTATTTACGATCCGATTAAATCCTACATGTCTGATCGGGATTCGATTCGCCATTGTTTTGCAATGGCAAATGTAATTAAATTTAATCGAATCCCGATCGGACATGTCGGATTTAATCGGATTGTAAATAGAATCGTAATCGAATCGCACAAAGAATCGTCTCGTGTAGATTGGGCTTAACTATCACAACATAAGGGAATTACTTGGTTTCTATCATTCATTAAAGGACAACTGAAGCAAGAGATATGGAGGCTGCCATATTTACTTTTTAAGCAATACCAGTTGCCTGGCAGCCCTGCTGATCCTCTGCCTCTTATACTTTCAGCCATAGCCCCTGAACAAGCATGCAGCAGATCAGGTGTTTCTGACATTATGGTCAGATCTGACAAGATTAGCTGCATGCTTGTTTCTCGTGTGATTCAGACACTACTGCAGTCAAATAGACCAGCAGGGCTGCCAGGCAACTGGTATTGTTTAAAAGGAAATAAATATGGCAGCCTCCATATACCTCTCACTTCAGTTGCCCTTTAAAGAAGGTGTAGGGCTATGCTCACAGTGGTGCATTGCGACTTTATGGGGGCATCTTAACCACTTGAGGACTGCGGTGTTAATCCCCCCTAGTGACCAGGCCATTTTTTACTTAATTGGGCCACTGCAGCTTTAAGGCAAAGCTGCAGGGCTGCACAACTCAGCACACAAGTGATTCCCCCCTCCTTCCCCCCCCCCCCCCCCACCAACAGAGCTTTCTGTTGGTGGGGTCTGATCGTCTCCACATTTTTTTTCTTTATATAAATATTTATGTCTTATTTTTAAATTAATTTTACTATTTTTTTCCCCACATTACCCTCCCTCCCCTTTGCCGGCCAATCACGCGATCGGCTGTCATAGGCTTCTGCCTATGACAGCCGATCGCTCTCTTGTCCCTCAGGGGAACAGCCGGGTCACACTGCTGTCCCTAGTACAGCGCTGCTGCTGATCGCTGTTAAAGAGTAACTGTCAGGCTGCAGAAGCTAATTTAAACCTCTATTCTCCTGTGTTAAACAGTTTAGAAGGAAGCTCAAAAGCCATTAGTGAAGATAAACATTTCAGTTACCTTTGATGTGTGCTTATCTTAAAGAGGAACTCCAGTGAAAATAATGTAGTAAAAAAAGTGCTTCATTTTTTACCATAATTATGTATAAATGATTTAGTCAGTGTTTGCTCATTGTAAAATCTTTCCTCTTCCAGATTAACATTCTGACATTTATTACATGGTGACATTGTTACTGTGGGCAGGTTATTTAGCTGTTTCTAGCTGCTCTGTCTGTTAGACAGCTAATAACAGCTATTTCCTGTCTCTGAACATTGTTACATTGTAGCAGTTTGCCAGCAGTACCGCGGTCTTCAGAGCCTCTTGTGGGAGGGGTTTCAGCACAAAATCAGTCACACAGCGCCCCCTGATGGTCTGTTTGTGAAAATCATTGTCTTTCTCATGTAAAATGGGGTATCAGCTACTGATTGGGAAAAAGTTCAATTCTTGGTTGGAGTTTCTCTTTAAGTCTGTTATAGACCCATAAAGACGCAAGCCGCAGCTAAACTGCAAAGCATTCTGGGGCCCTCCCCTCGGCTGCTAATGAGACGGTACAGGAGCTTCTAATCAGTCCAGCGTGATAACACTGATAAATCTCGGGCAGACTACACTGCAGGAGTCAGCTATTGTTCCTAGCCACATGGCTCATTAATATTCACTGCACACCGTGTTGTTCAAGAACTAGCTTATCTGTGATCAGAAGCAGGCAGGACATGACGACACATTTGGCTTCACAAACATGGAGCCTGCCATGAGCTGTCAGGAGCATCTATCTCTGCATATACTATATACAAATTCTGTGAAATCCAAACGTGGACAGTGAAATGCATATGTAATGTAAGTACAGCCAATCTTTAGCTACTGATATATGTGTTTATTTTCTCTGAGACCCAATACCTAACAGCTCCTCTTTAAGTAATTAGACAGCGAAATCGCCGTCTAACAGTCTCCTGCCGCTGAATAACGACTGAATAACACGTGGGTTAACAGTGACAGTGAAGCATACTTATTGACCAGGTTTCACTTTATGCGAACTAAAGGTTGCATGATGTGCGGTGCGAGTTTTTTTCGTTGTGTTTTCCTGTTTTTCCAAGGAAGGCAACACAGTTTCCAGTGTGAACACAGCCTTATGCTATGAGACTTTCAGGTCTTATCGGAATAGCTGCCCAGATCATAGGAGGGCTGATACGGAGCAGGTCATTCTGGCGCTCGCTAGCCGCCACACAGCACCGGACTTGGGCACCGCTGTACATAAAAAGTTATAGCTCTGCAGCTGGGTACGTCTCTCACTGTAATTCAGCAGCCGGCAATCGCCAGACCCCATATTACGCCACTAGGGGACAGTCTAGATCAGGCTTTCTCAACCAGGGTTCCCTGGAACCCCAGGGTTCCTTGAGGACTCTGCAGGGGTTCCTTGGCATTTTACCCCATCGTGGGGGAAGTATAATACAGCACACCATAATAGGTGGTACTGTAACAAGAAGCACTAAATTGGGGGGTCAGGAGACAGTATAATGAGTGGCACTGTAATAGGAGATGGTGAAATTAGCAGCCTAACCTACTTAAAGACCATGCCTCCTGAAAAATAAAATGTAGGGGTTCCTCGAGACCAAAAAAATTGTTTGCAGGGGTTCCTTGAGATCCAAAAGTTATTTACAGGGTTCCTCCATGGTAAAAAGGTTGAGAAAGGCTGGTCTAGATAATAGGGGGATATATTTATGTCGGCGCAGTGCTTTTCAGTGCAGGTAGATTTGGGCGCAGCCGGCGCCACCATAGACCGTAATAGGAATCACATCTATAGCGGCGCTCAGTGAGTAACGTCAGCGCCGTCAGAAGATCAAGCCGAAGTTGCTTTTAAAACACAATAATATTCGGCCTCCAGCAATCGCTGGAAGTCGAATTACATCATTCCCCCACTATCCATGGCGGCCTGGAGGGGGAATAGTAATTAACATGGCCAGGACTTGTGCAGAAGCAGGATCAGCTATATACCGGCTGTATCCTGCGCCCAAGTCTACCGGCGCCCATTCCAAATGCATGCAATTATGCCCTCTACTTTGCCTAGCATGGGGAGAGCCTTCACTTGGCTTTTCTCCGCGCCCAGCTGACCGACGCCAGGAGGATCATACAAACATGGCTTAGATGTTTGTGACAAGTGTTCCTCCTTTTGTGAGTTCCACTCACTGTGGGGCTTCCCCCCCCCCCCCCCTATTCCCTGGAATGGGTACATCCTGCCTGGTGTGCGGGGTTCACACTGGTTGCTTTTAGTCTAGTTTAGAGGTAAAGCAGGAAACCTCATACGGAAATTCCTGCAATTTGACTGGGTAGACGAACTCCTAGCATTCCAATAGGTTGTTGGAAACTACGCCCAGCCTATTTGGCCAATCACAATGCTTTGTGCTGTAGAGGGCGCTGTGATAGGACAACTGTACCCTATGAGGTTTCCTGCTGGGTCCCCAGAACTAGACTAGCATCCTCTGGTCTATGCGTTTCACCTGGCAGGTTCATGCACTGTGTGCAGATGCATTGTGTCTGTAAGTGGTGTATACTGAAAGCCTGAGCCTAAGGGTACGTACAGACATACGATAACGATCGTTCGTTCTGAACGACGAACGATGTTAAAGGAGGTATCGGCCGATGATCGTTTGAAGAAAGGCTACTTTGAACATCGTTCGTGTACGAACGATCTTGGAACGAGCGTTGCGTGCGCAACATGATGTATAAACTGATTTCAAACACAAGTGTCAAAAAGAACTGTTTGAGCACGTGCAAAGCTTTGAGAACGAACGATCAACGACCGATCGTTGTACAGACATTACTTTTTAAACGATAGTCATTGGAAAAGATCTGGCAGAATGGATCGTTCTTTACCAACGACATATCTCGTTGGTCGGTCGTTTTAATGATCGTTCGTGCACTTTTTACGAACGATCGTCGGGCAATGCCGTCGGTAACGATCGTTTTAAACGACTATAGTCGCATGTCTGTACGTACCCTTGCATGCACTGAAGGACAAACCAGATCGCTGCTTAATTTTTCATTTTAATGATTGGAGATTGGACATGGTCTGTGCAAAAGTGGTCATTAACAATACAACCCCGCAGACGATCGCGTTATAATCAGTCGGAAACTGACAGTCATGCCTACTAATGGGCAAAAACATGCTAACCGTTCCGATCAAATTGATGGGATCAACCCGAAAAAGACATATTGATTCACTTAAAATCGGTGAGTAGGACCGGAAAAAAAAAATAATTCGATGATCGGAAACGCTCGATCATCGGCAGGATTGTATAGTTAATGGTGGACACTAATGATACAATCATTTTTTGACCAACCTTACTAAATCTATGTGGTAGAGGTAGAGGGTAGCAAAAAAGTTTCTGAGGTAGAGGGGAAACCGGAGTAAATACACTAGGAGTGGATATTTTAGGTGATCCTTCACATTGTTCCCCTCACATGATCTCACCCCCCACATCCTCTCTCCTCTAAAGTTTTGCCCCCCCCCATATTGTCACTACCCCTCACATAGTCTCTACCCCAGTATTGCCCCATATGCCCTTTCCTTCTAGAATTATGCCTTATCCATAGTCTCTCCCCCCAGTATTGTCCCCCCCCCCCTCAGTATTGACCCCCTATGGCCCCTCCCTCAAGTATTGACCCCCGTGGTGTCCCCTCCACCAGTATTGCCCCACTATGGTCTCCCCCCAGTATTGACCCTCCAATATGGTCTCTCCCCCAAGCATTGCCCCCCTATGGACTCTACCCCAAGCATTGCCCCTCACATGGTGTCACCCCCCAGTATTACCCCTCACATGGTCTCTCCCCAGTATTACCCCTCACATGGTGTCACCCCCCAGTATTACCCCTCACATGGTCTCTCCCCAGTATTACCCCTCACATGGTGTCACCCCCCAGTATTACCCCTCACATGGTGTCACCCCCCAGTATTACCCCTCACATGATCTCACCCCCCAGTATTACCCCTCACATGATCTCACCCCCCAGTATTACCCCTCACATGGTGTCACCCCCCAGTATTACCCCTCACATGGTGTCACCCCCCAGTATTACCCCTCACATGATCTCACCCCCCAGTATTACCCCTCACATGGTGTCTCCCCCCCCAGTATTACCCCTCACATGGTGTCACCCCCCAGTATTACCCCTCACATGATCTCACCCCCCAGTATTACCCCTCACATGATCTCACCCCCCAGTATTACCCCTCACATGATCTCACCCCCCAGTATTACCCCTCACATGATCTCACCCCCCAGTATTACCCCTCACATGGTGTCTCCCCCCCCAGTATTACCCCTCACATGGTGTCACCCCCCAGTATTACCCCTCACATGGTGTCACCCCCCAGTATTACCCCTCACATGGTGTCTCCCCCCAGTATTACCCCTCACATGGTGTCTCCCCCCAGTATTACCCCTCACATGGTGTAACCCCCCAAGTATTACCCCTCACATGGTGTCTCCCCCCCAGTATTACCCCTCACATGGTGTCTCCCCCCCCAGTATTACCCCTCACATGGTGTCTTCCCCCAGGATTACCCCTCACATGGTGTCTTCCCCCAGGATTACCCCTCACATGATGTCACCCCCCAGTATTACCCCTCACATGGTGTCACCCCCCAGTATTACCCCTCACATGGTGTCACCCCCCAGTATTACCCCTCACATGGTGTCACCCCCCAGTATTACCCCTCACATGGTGTCACCCCCCAGTATTACCCCTCACATGGTGTCACCCCCCAGTATTACCCCTCACATGGTGTCTCCCTCCAGTATTGCCCCTCACATGTTGTCACCCCCCAGTATTACCCCTCACATGATGTCACCCCCCAGTATTATCCCTCACATGGTCCCCCCCCCAGTATTACCCCTCACATGGTGTCACCCCCCAGTATTACCCCTCACATGGTCTCTCCCCCCAGTATTACCCCTCACATGGTGTCACCCCCCAGTATTACCCCTCACATGGTGTCTCCCCCCAGTATTACCCCTCACATGGTGTCTCCCCCCAGTATTACCCCTCACATGGTGTAACCCCCCAAGTATTACCCCTCACATGGTGTCTCCCCCCCAGTATTACCCCTCACATGGTGTCTCCCCCCCCCCAGTATTACCCCTCACATGGTGTCTTCCCCCAGGATTACCCCTCACATTATGTCTCCCCCCCAGTATTACCCCTCACATGGTGTCACCCCCCAGTATTACCCCTCACATGGTGTCACCCCCCAGTATTACCCCTCACATGGTGTCACCCCCCAGTATTACCCCTCACATGGTGTCACCCCCCAGTATTACCCCTCACATGGTGTCACCCCCCAGTATTACCCCTCACATGGTGTCACCCCCCAGTATTACCCCTCACATGGTGTCACCCCCCAGTATTACCCCTCACATGGTGTCACCCCCCAGTATTACCCCTCACATGGTGTCACCCCCCAGTATTACCCCTCACATGGTGTCTCCCTCCAGTATTGCCCCTCACATGTTGTCACCCCCCAGTATTACCCCTCACATGATGTCACCCCCCAGTATTATCCCTCACATGGTCCCCCCCCCCAGTATTACCCCTCACATGGTGTCACCCCCCAGTATTACCCCTCACATGGTCTCTCCCCCCCAGTATTACCCCTCACATGGTGTCACCCCCCAGTATTACCCCTCACATGGTCTATCCCCAGTATTACCCCTCACATGATCTCACCCCCAGTATTACCCCTCACATGGTGTCACCCCCCAGTATTACCCCTCACATGGTCTATCCCCAGTATTACCCCTCACATGATCTCACCCCCCAGTATTACCCATCACATGGTGTCACCCCCCAGTATTACCCCTCACATGGTGTCACCCCCAGTACTGCCCCTCACATGGTGTCTCCCCCCAGTATTACCCCTCACATGGTGTCACCCCCCAGTATTACCCCTCACATGGTGTCACCCCCCAGTATTACCCCTCACATGGTCTATCCCCAGTATTACCCCTCACATGATCTCACCCCCAGTATTACCCCTCACATGGTGTCACCCCCCAGTATTACCCCTCACATGGTGTCACCCCCCAGTATTGCCCCTCACATGGTGTCACCCCCAGTACTGCCCCTCACATGGTGTCTCCCCCCAGTATTACCCCTCACATGGTGTCTCCCCCCAGTATTACCCCTCACATGGTGTCACCCCCCAGTATTACCCCTCACATGGTGTCACCCCCCAGTATTACCCCTCACATGGTGTCACCCCCCAGTATTACCCCTCACATGGTCTATCCCCAGTATTACCCCTCACATGGTGTCACCCCCAGTACTGCCCCTCACATGGTCTCTCCCCCCAGTATTACCCCTCACATGATCTCACCCCCCAGTATTACCCCTCACATGATCTCACCCCCCAGTATTACCCCTCACATGGTGTCTCCCCCCCAGTATTACCCCTCACATGGTGTCACCCCCCAGTATTACCCCTCACATGGTCTCTCCCCCCCAGTATTACCCCTCACATGGTGTCACCCCCCAGTATTACCCCTCACATGGTCTATTCCCAGTATTACCCCTCACATGATCTCACCCCCAGTATTACCCCTCACATGGTGTCACCCCCCAGTATTACCCCTCACATGGTCTATCCCCAGTATTACCCCTCACATGATCTCACCCCCAGTATTACCCCTCACATGGTGTCACCCCCCAGTATTACCCCTCACATGGTGTCACCCCCCAGTATTACCCCTCACATGGTGTCACCCCCCAGTACTGCCCCTCACATGGTGTCTCCCCCCAGTATTACCCCTCACATGGTGTCACCCCCCAGTATTACCCCTCACATGGTGTCACCCCCCAGTATTACCCCTCACATGGTGTCACCCCCCAGTATTACCCCTCACATGGTCTATCCCCAGTATTACCCCTCACATGGTCTCTCCCCCCAGTATTACCCCTCACATGATCTCACCCCCCAGTATTACCCCTCACATGGTGTCTCCCCCCCCCCAGTATTACCCCTCACATGGTGTCACCCCCCAGTATTACCCCTCACATGGTCTCTCCCCCCAGTATTACCCCTCACATGGTCTATTCCCAGTATTACCCCTCACATGATCTCACCCCCAGTATTACCCCTCACATGGTGTCACCCCCCAGTATTACCCCTCACATGGTCTATCCCCAGTATTACCCCTCACATGATCTCACCCCCAGTATTACCCCTCACATGGTGTCACCCCCCAGTATTACCCCTCACATGGTGTCACCCCCCAGTATTACCCCTCACATGGTGTCACCCCCCAGTATTACCCCTCACATGGTGTCACCCCCCAGTATTACCCCTCACATGGTGTCACCCCCCAGTATTACCCCTCACATGGTGCCTCCCCCCAGTATTACCCCTCACATGGTGTCACCCCCCAGTATTACCCCTCACATGGTGTCACCCCCCAGTATTACCCCTCACATGGTGTCACCCCCCAGTATTACCCCTCACATGGTGTCACCCCCCAGTATTACCCCTCACATGGTGTCACCCCCCAGTATTACCCCTCACATGGTGTCACCCCCCAGTATTACCCCTCACATGGTGTCACCCCCCAGTATTACCCCTCACATGGTGTCACCCCCCAGTATTACCCCTCACATGGTGTCACCCCCCAGTATTACCCCTCACATGGTGTCACCCCCCAGTATTACCCCTCACATGGTGTCACCCCCCAGTATTACCCCTCACATGGTGTCACCCCCCAGTATTACCCCTCACATGGTGTCACCCCCCAGTATTACCCCTCACATGGTCTATCCCCAGTATTACCCCTCACATGGTCTATCCCCAGTATTACCCCTCACATGATCTCACCCCCCAGTATTACCCCTCACATGGTCTATCCCCAGTATTACCCCTCACATGGCCTATCCCCAGTATTACCCCTCACATGGTCTCTCTCCCCCAGTATTAACCCTCACATGGTCTCTCACCGGGTCTGACGCTCTCCTTGGCCCGGCTCCGCTCAGCTGAGGCCGCCAGCAGCAGCACCAGGAAGACCCCGCAATGCCCGAGCCCCGCCATCCTCCTGCGTCCCGCTCTTCTGCGTTCTGAGCCGGGATCCAGCTCCAGGATAGACCGGGGCTCCAGTCCCCGCCCCAGAGGACGGCTCCAGCCAATCCAGCGCCTCCCGCGGGGCCAAGACACAAACACACCCGACCAATAGCAGCAGCGCCGGCGGACAGCCAATCACAGCGCGGCGCCTGTCAGCTCCGGCCAATGAGGAGCGGGCTTAGACTGGCAGGGCGCCAATCAGCAGGAAGAAGGGAGGGGCCATATGGAGGAGGGGCCGGCTGCCACGTCACGTCTGTCTTCATGCCCTGATGTGTTATGTATCCCTTGGGGTGCACTCTGCACTGAGCATTCTATGACGCTTACGCGGGACTACACCTCCCAGAATGCCCTGCTGGTCTCCTGCCTTGAAAGGCTTTGCGGGACTTGTAGTTCCTTAGGAAGTTCTTGTCATCTGATTCTTATATAGGAAGCCTCTAGGGGAACTACAAGTTCGCATGAACACGAGATACCGCTTGTGTCAACAGAATTCCGCACACTACTTCCCTATTGGATGTGCGGTCACGTGACTCCAAGTGACGTTCTTTCTGCGGGCTCTGCTGCCATCTAGCGGCTGCGGCAGAGATAGCGCCGAACGTGCGTCAGCACCGAGGCGTAGTGCGCATGCGTCATGCCGCTCAGAAGCCTCGTTCTATTGGCTGAGAGGTTTCTCCGCGCATGCGCAGTTTAAGTGGTGCCGGCGTTCTGCGCATGCGCTTCGCAGCCACGCTTCCGGATTCTGCAGCGGTCGCTTTGTAATAGCCGCGCGAGGGGTTCCTCATGTTGGACAAGAAGCCGTCAGGTGAGCGCCGCGCGGAGTCTTCCCCAGCCGTCACGTGACTGGCCCCCGCCCAAGCAGCTGCCAGGCCACGCCCCCCGCGTATCTGTGCACAGAATGGCAGCAGCCTGTGGGCTCCCTGAGCAAGGAGAGGAGGGCTGAGGGGGTGCATCCGGCTCCTGGGGGGCTCCTCTATCATGTTATCAGCAGTGTGGAGGTAGAGGGGGTTGGTCCTTAAAGGGCCACACACCAAGCTTTACCATGAGTGCTGAACTTTATGTCTCCTTACCAGAATTGTAATGGCAGACCTTGGGGGAGTTTACATGCCCCAAACAAGCGTGGTCATTCCTTTGTGCTCTGTAGCTACTCACCCTTCACTCCAAAACCAATAAGTGCAAGACCATAGCTCCCAACTGTCCCCCTTTTGGAGCCCTGTCCCTCTTTCCTTCTCATTTGTTGTCCCTCTTTCAGGACTTTGTCCCTCTTTCTTGCTAAATTTAATATTTCTCTACTAAAAAAAAGTGTTTGACTCAAGACTTTATTTGCATCCTTTAAATATATATATATATATATATATATATATATATATATATATATATATATATATATATATATATATATATATATATTTGTAATTGTAAAATGTTAATATGAAGGAAAATGATCCAGGATAGAAAGGACCCGTGTGGTTTGAATCATAAAACATTTTTCGTATGAAATATTTATTGTATGTGTGACTAGGGGTGTGATGGGGGCGTGATCAGGGGTGTGGCTTAAGTGTCCCTCTTTCTCATCTCAAAAAGTTGGGAGTTATGGCAAAACACACTCACACTCTCTCACCTACCAACTCCCCTACCTACCCATGCCCCCCTCCCCAGAAAAATAACACAAGTGTGCCCAATCCCCCATCCTCTGCAGCTACCTTCATACCACCACCCCCACCCCTCCCCCAAAACCAATGAGTGCAGCCACTTTCATCCACTATTGTGTAGCCAACTTGTCTGACCTTCCTATCCATGCTCCCCCCCCCCCCCTTTAGTAAGTGTGGGTACTGTAGCACTTCTCTTAGTTTCCGCACACACTTAGGGGCAACTGAAGTGGGAAGAATATCGGAGGCAGCCACATTCTTTTCTTTTGAACAATACCAGTTGCCTGGCAGTCTTGCTGATCTCTTTGGCGGCAGTAGTCTCAGATCTGACAATAATGTAAGAAACACCAGATATGCTGCATGCTTGTTCAGGGGCAATGGCTAAAAGTATTAAAGGCAGAGGATCAGTGGGACAGCCAGGGAACTGGTATTGCTTAAAGAGACTCTGTAACATCAAAAACATCCCCTGGGGGGTACTCACATCGGGTGGGGGAAGCCTCCGGATCCTAATGAGGCTTCCCACGCCGTCCTCTGTCCCACGGGGGTCTCGCTGCAGCCCTCCGAATAGCCGGCGATAGACCCGACTGTAAATTCAATATTTACCTTTGCTGGCTGCTTTCGGCTCCAAAGTAGATGGAAATACCCAATCTCAATCGGGTCCGCTCTACTGCGCAGGCGCCGGAAACTTGCGCCTGTGCAGTAGAGCAGACCCGACGGCGATCGGGTATTTCCGCCTACTTCGGAGCCGTCAGAGCGCCTGCGCAGGAGCCAGGAAGGTAGATATTGCTGTCACCGCTGTACGGAGGGCTGCAGCGAGACCCCCGAGGGACGGAGGACGGCGTGGGAAGCTTCATTAGGATCCGGAGGCTTCCCCCACCCGAGGTGAGTACCCCCCAGGGGACGTTTTGACGTTACAGATTCTCTTTAAAAGGAAATACATATGCCAGCCTCTATATCACTCTCACTACGGTTGTCCTTTAATTGGCAGAGTACCGCAGTGAAGCTTTGCCTGCTCCAGCGCTTAGTCAGTCTGCTCATCACTGCAGCTGCTCTCTGTTCAGGACGCCTCCACTCTGTGCACTTTCAGATATTATTGTTAGTACTTTTTATTTATAGAGCACAACCATCTTCTGTGGCATTCAAGCTACTATACTTTTTATTTAGATCACTTTACTTGTGTTGGCAAATCTGGCCCTGTGTGCTTCTGCCATAGATCTGCATGGAGTCAGCACTGGGAGGAGCAGCTTTGAGCTTCTGCCATAGATCTGCATGGAGTCAGCACTGGGCGGAGCAGCTGTGTGCTTCTGATACAAATCTGCATGGAGTCAGCACTGGGCGGAGCAGCTGTGTGCTTCTGCCATAGATCTGCATGGAGTCAGCACTGGGCGGAGCAGCTGTGAGCTCGCTGTAGCTCTGCATGGAGTCAGCACTGGGCGGAGCAGCTGTGAGCTCGCTGTAGATCTGCATGGAGTCAGCACTGGGCGGGGCAGCTGTGAGCTCGCTGTAGCTCTGCATGGAGTCAGCACTGGGCGGAGCAGCTGTGTGCTTCTGCCATAGATCTGCATGGAGTCAGCACTGGGCGGAGCAGCTGTGAGCTCGCTGTAGATCTGCATGGAGTCAGCACTGGGCGGAGCAGCTGTGAGCTCGCTGTAGGTCTGCATGGAGTCAGCACTGGGCAGAGCAGCTGTGAGCTCGCTGTAGATCTGCATGGAGTCAGCACTGGGCGGGGCAGCTGTGACCTCGCTGTAGATCTGCATGGAGTCAGCACTGGGCAGAGCAGCTGTGAGCTCGCTGTAGATCTGCATGGAGTCAGCACTGGGCAGGGCAGCTGTGAGCTCGCTGTAGATCTGCATGGAGTCAGCACTGGGAGGAGCAGCTGTGAGCTCGCTGTAGCTCTGCATGGAGTCAGCACTGGGCGGGGCAGCTGTGAGCTCGCTGTAGCTCTGCATGGAGTCAGCACTGGGCGGGGCAGCTGTGGCCTCGCTGTAGATCTGCATGGAGTCAGCACTGGGCGGGGCAGCTGTGAGCTCGCTGTAGATCTGCATGGAGTCAGCACTGGGCAGGGTAGCTGTGAGCTCGCTGTAGGTCTGCATGGAGTCAGCACTGGGCGGGGCAGCTGTGAGCTCGCTGTAGCTCTGCATGGAGTCAGCACTGGGCGGAGCAGCTGTGAGCTCGCTGTAGATCTGCATGGAGTCAGCACTGGGCGGGGCAGCTGTGGCCTCGCTGTAGCTCTGCATGGAGTCAGCACTGGGCGGGGCAGCTGTGAGCTCGCTGTAGATCTGCATGGAGTCAGCACTGGGCGGGGCAGCTGTGACCTCGCTGTAGCTCTGCATGGAGTCAGCACTGGGCAGAGCAGCTGTGAGCTCGCTGTAGGTCTGCATGGAGTCAGCACTGGGCGGGGCAGCTGTGACCTCGCTGTAGATCTGCATGGAGTCAGCACTGGGCGGAGCAGCTGTGAGCTCGCTGTAGATCTGCATGGAGTCAGCACTGGGCGGGGCAGCTGTGAGCTCGCTGTAGATCTGCATGGAGTCAGCACTGGGCGGAGCAGCTGTGAGCTCGCTGTAGATCTGCATGGAGTCAGCACTGGGCGGAGCAGCTGTGAGCTCGCTGTAGATCTGCATGGAGTCAGCACTGGGCGGAGCAGCTGTGAGCTCGCTGTAGATCTGCATGGAGTCAGCACTGGGCGGAGCAGCTGTGAGCTCGCTGTAGGTCTGCATGGAGTCAGCACTGGGCGGAGCAGCTGTGAGCTCGCTGTAGCTCTGCATGGAGTCAGCACTGGGCGGGGCAGCTGTGAGCTCGCTGTAGATCTGCATGGAGTCAGCACTGGGCGGGGCAGCTGTGAGCTCGCTGTAGATCTGCATGGAGTCAGCACTGGGCAGGGCAGCTGTGAGCTCGCTGTAGATCTGCATGGAGTCAGCACTGGGCGGAGCAGCTGTGAGCTCGCTGTAGATCTGCATGGAGTCAGCACTGGGCAGGGCAGCTGTGAGCTCGCTGTAGATCTGCATGGAGTCAGCACTGGGCGGAGCAGCTGTGAGCTCGCTGTAGGTCTGCATGGAGTCAGCACTGGGCAGGGTAGCTGTGAGCTCGCTGTAGCTCTGCATGGAGTCAGCACTGGGCGGAGCAGCTGTGAGCTCGCTGTAGATCTGCATGGAGTCAGCACTGGGCAGGGTAGCTGTGAGCTCGCTGTAGGTCTGCATGGAGTCAGCACTGGGCGGGGCAGCTGTGAGCTTGCTGTAGATCTGCATGGAGTCAGCACTGGGCGGGGCAGCTGTGAGCTCGCTGTAGATCTGCATGGAGTCAGCCCTGGGCGGGGCAGCTGTGGCCTCGCTTTAGATCTGCATGGAGTCAGCACTGGGCGGGGCAGCTGTGACCTCGCTGTAGCTCTGCATGGAGTCAGCACTGGGCAGGGCAGCTGTGAGCTCGCTGTAGATCTGCATGGAGTCAGCACTGGGCGGGGCAGCTGTGACCTCGCTGTAGATCTGCATGGAGTCAGCACTGGGCAGGACAGCTGTGAGCTCGCTGTAGATCTGCATGGAGTCAGCACTGGGCGGGGCAGCTGTGAGCTCGCTGTAGGTCTGCATGGAGTCAGCACTGGGCAGAGCAGCTGTGAGCTCGCTGTAGATCTGCATGGAGTCAGCACTGGGCAAGGCAGCTGTGTGTTTCTGCCACAGATCTGCATGGAGTCAGCACTGGGCGGGGCAGCTGTGAGCTCGCTGTAGATCTGCATGGAGTCAGCACTGGGCGGAGCAGCTGTGAGCTCGCTGTAGATCTGCATGGAGTCAGCACTGGGCGGAGCAGCTGTGAGCTCGCTGTAGATCTGCATGGAGTCAGCACTGGGCGGAGCAGCTGTGAGCTCGCTGTAGGTCTGCATGGAGTCAGCACTGGGCAGAGCAGCTGTGAGCTCGCTGTAGGTCTGCATGGAGTCAGCACTGGGCGGGGCAGCTGTGAGCTCGCTGTAGATCTGCATGGAGTCAGCACTGGGCGGAGCAGCTGTGAGCTCGCTGTAGATCTGCATGGAGTCAGCACTGGGCGGGGCAGCTGTGAGCTCGCTGTAGCTCTGCATGGAGTCAGCACTGGGCAGAGCAGCTGTGAGCTCGCTGTAGGTCTGCATGGAGTCAGCACTGGGCGGAGCAGCTGTGAGCTCGCTGTAGATCTGCATGGAGTCAGCACTGGGCGGGGCAGCTGTGAGCTCGCTATAGATCTGCATGGAGTCAGCACTGGGCAGGGTAGCTGTGAGCTCGCTGTAGATCTGCATGGAGTCAGCACTGGGCGGGGCAGCTGTGGCCTCGCTGTAGGTCTGCATGGAGTCAGCACTGGGCAGAGCAGCTGTGAGCTCGCTGTAGATCTGCATGGAGTCAGCACTGGGCGGAGCAGCTGTGAGCTCGCTGTAGATCTGCATGGAGTCAGCACTGGGCGGGGCGGAGCAGCTGTGAGCTCGCTGTAGATCTGCATGGAGTCAGCACTGGGCGGAGCAGCTGTGAGCTCGCTGTAGATCTGCATGGAGTCAGCACTGGGCGGGGCAGCTGTGAGCTCGCTGTAGCTCTGCATGGAGTCAGCACTGGGCAGAGCAGCTGTGAGCTCGCTGTAGGTCTGCATGGAGTCAGCACTGGGCGGAGCAGCTGTGAGCTCGCTGTAGATCTGCATGGAGTCAGCACTGGGCGGGGCAGCTGTGAGCTCGCTATAGATCTGCATGGAGTCAGCACTGGGCAGGGTAGCTGTGAGCTCGCTGTAGATCTGCATGGAGTCAGCACTGGGCGGGGCAGCTGTGGCCTCGCTGTAGGTCTGCATGGAGTCAGCACTGGGCAGAGCAGCTGTGAGCTCGCTGTAGATCTGCATGGAGTCAGCACTGGGCGGAGCAGCTGTGAGCTCGCTGTAGATCTGCATGGAGTCAGCACTGGGCGGGGCAGCTGTGGCCTCGCTGTAGGTCTGCATGGAGTCAGCACTGGGCAGAGCAGCTGTGAGCTCGCTGTAGATCTGCATGGAGTCAGCACTGGGCGGAGCAGCTGTGAGCTCGCTGTAGATCTGCATGGAGTCAGCACTGGGCGGGGCAGCTGTGAGCTCGCTGTAGATCTGCATGGAGTCAGCACTGGGCGGGGCAGCTGTGGCCTCGCTGTAGATCTGCATGGAGTCAGCACTGGGCGGAGCAGCTGTGAGCTCGCTGTAGATCTGCATGGAGTCAGCACTGGGCAGGGTAGCTGTGAGCTCGCTGTAGGTCTGCATGGAGTCAGCACTGGGCGGGGCAGCTGTGAGCTTGCTGTAGATCTGCATGGAGTCAGCACTGGGCGGGGCAGCTGTGAGCTCGCTGTAGGTCTGCATGGAGTCAGCACTGGGCGGGGCAGCTGTGAGCTTGCTGTAGGTCTGCATGGAGTCAGCACTGGGCAGGGTAGCTGTGAGCTCGCTGTAGCTCTGCATGGAGTCAGCACTGGGCGGGGCAGCTGTGAGCTCGCTGTAGGTCTGCATGGAGTCAGCACTGGGCGGGGCAGCTGTGAGCTTGCTGTAGGTCTGCATGGAGTCAGCACTGGGCGGAGCAGCTGTGAGCTCGCTATAGATCTGCATGGAGTCAGCACTGGGCAGAGCAGCTGTCAGCTCGCTGTAGGTCTGCATGGAGTCAGCACTGGGCAGGGCAGCTGTGAGCTTGCTGTAGGTCTGCATGGAGTCAGCACTGGGCGGAGCAGCTGTGAGCTCGCTGTAGATCTGCATGGAGTCAGCACTGGGCGGGGCAGCTGTGGCCTCGCTGTAGGTCTGCATGGAGTCAGCACTGGGCGGAGCAGCTGTGAGCTCGCTGTAGGTCTGCATGGAGTCAGCACTGGGCGGGGCAGCTGTGAGCTCGCTGTAGGTCTGCATGGAGTCAGCACTGGGCGGGGCAGCTGTGAGCTTGCTGTAGCTCTGCATGGAGTCAGCACTGGGCGGGGCAGCTGTGAGCTCGCTGTAGATCTGCATGGAGTCAGCACTGGGCGGGGCAGCTGTGTGCTTCTGCCATAGATCTGCATGGAGTCAGCACTGGGCAGGGCAGCTGTGAGCTCGCTGTAGATCTGCATGGAGTCAGCACTGGGCGGAGCAGCTGTGGCCTCGCTGTAGATCTGCATGGAGTCAGCACTGGGCAGAGCAGCTGTGAGCTCGCTGTAGATCTGCATGGAGTCAGCACTGGGCAGGGCAGCTGTGAGCTCGCTGTAGCTCTGCATGGAGTCAGCACTGGGAGGAGCAGCTGTGAGCTCGCTGTAGCTCTGCATGGAGTCAGCACTGGGAGGAGCAGCTGTGAGCTCGCTGTAGCTCTGCATGGAGTCAGCACTGGGCGGGGCAGCTGTGAGCTCGCTGTAGATCTGCATGGAGTCAGCACTGGGAGGAGCAGCTGTGAGCTCGCTGTAGCTCTGCATGGAGTCAGCACTGGGCGGGGCAGCTGTGAGCTCGCTGTAGATCTGCATGGAGTCAGCACTGGGCGGGGCAGCTGTGACCTCGCTGTAGATCTGCATGGAGTCAGCACTGGGCAGGGCAGCTGTGAGCTCGCTGTAGCTCTGCATGGAGTCAGCACTGGGCGGAGCAGCTGTGAGCTCGCTGTAGCTCTGCATGGAGTCAGCACTGGGAGGAGCAGCTGTGAGCTCGCTGTAGCTCTGCATGGAGTCAGCACTGGGCGGGGCAGCTGTGAGCTCGCTGTAGATCTGCATGGAGTCAGCACTGGGCGGGGCAGCTGTGACCTCGCTGTAGATCTGCATGGAGTCAGCACTGGGCGGAGCAGCTGTGAGCTCGCTGTAGATCTGCATGGAGTCAGCACTGGGCGGAGCAGCTGTGAGCTCGCTGTAGATCTGCATGGAGTCAGCACTGGGCGGAGCAGCTGTGAGCTCGCTGTAGATCTGCATGGAGTCAGCACTGGGCGGGGCAGCTGTGAGCTCGCTGTAGCTCTGCATGGAGTCAGCACTGGGCGGGGCAGCTGTGAGCTCGCTGTAGATCTGCATGGAGTCAGCACTGGGCGGGGCAGCTGTGACCTCGCTGTAGATCTGCATGGAGTCAGCACTGGGCGGAGCAGCTGTGAGCTCGCTGTAGCTCTGCATGGAGTCAGCACTGGGCGGGGCAGCTGTGAGCTCGCTATAGATCTGCATGGAGTCAGCACTGGGAGGAGCAGCTGTGAGCTCGCTGTAGATCTGCATGGAGTCAGCACTGGGCGGAGCAGCTGTGAGCTCGCTGTAGATCTGCATGGAGTCAGCACTGGGCGGGGCAGCTGTGAGCTCGCAGTAGATCTGCATGGAGTCAGCACTGGGCGGGGCAGCTGTGAGCTCGCTGTAGATCTGCATGGAGTCAGCACTGGGCGGGGCAGCTGTGAGCTCGCAGTAGATCTGCATGGAGTCAGCACTGGGCGGGGCAGCTGTGACCTCGCTGTAGGTCTGCATGGAGTCAGCACTGGGCGGGGCAGCTGTGAGCTCGCTGTAGATCTGCATGGAGTCAGCACTGGGCAGGGCAGCTGTGAGCTCGCTGTAGATCTGCATGGAGTCAGCACTGGGCAGGGCAGCTGTGAGCTCGCTGTAGATCTGCATGGAGTCAGCACTGGGCGGAGCAGCTGTGAGCTCGCTGTAGCTCTGCATGGAGTCAGCACTGGGCGGGGCAGCTGTGTGCTTCTGCCATAGATCTGCATGGAGTCAGCACTGGGCAGGGCAGCTGTGAGCTCGCTGTAGATCTGCATGGAGTCAGCACTGGGCAGGGCAGCTGTGAGCTCGCTGTAGATCTGCATGGAGTCAGCACTGGACAGAGCAGCTGTGACCTCGCTGTAGGTCTGCATGGAGTCAGCACTGGACAGAGCAGCTGTGACCTCGCTGTAGGTCTGCATGGAGTCAGCACTGGGCGGGGCAGCTGTGAGCTCGCTGTAGATCTGCATGGAGTCAGCACTGGGCAGGGCAGCTGTGAGCTCGCTGTAGATCTGCATGGAGTCAGCACTGGGCAGGGCAGCTGTGAGCTCGCTGTAGATCTGCATGGAGTCAGCACTGGGCGGAGCAGCTGTGAGCTCGCTGTAGCTCTGCATGGAGTCAGCACTGGGCGGGGCAGCTGTGTGCTTCTGCCATAGATCTGCATGGAGTCAGCACTGGGCAGGGCAGCTGTGAGCTCGCTGTAGATCTGCATGGAGTCAGCACTGGGCAGGGCAGCTGTGAGCTCGCTGTAGATCTGCATGGAGTCAGCACTGGGCGGAGCAGCTGTGAGCTCGCTGTAGATCTGCATGGAGTCAGCACTGGGCGGGGCAGCTGTGACCTCGCTGTAGATCTGCATGGAGTCAGCACTGGGCGGGGCAGCTGTGACCTCGCTGTAGATCTGCATGGAGTCAGCACTGGGCGGGGCAGCTGTGGCCTCGCTGTAGCTCTGCATGGAGTCAGCACTGGGCGGGGCAGCTGTGAGCTCGCTGTAGATCTGCATGGAGTCAGCACTGGGCGGGGCAGCTGTGGCCTCGCTGTAGCTCTGCATGGAGTCAGCACTGGGCGGGGCAGCTGTGAGCTCGCTGTAGATCTGCATGGAGTCAGCACTGGGAGGAGCAGCTGTGAGCTCGCTGTAGATCTGCATGGAGTCAGCACTGGGCAGGGTAGCTGTGAGCTCGCTGTAGATCTGCATGGAGTCAGCACTGGGCGGGGCAGCTGTGAGCTCGCAGTAGATCTGCATGGAGTCAGCACTGGGCAGAGCAGCTGTGAGCTCGCTGTAGATCTGCATGGAGTCAGCACTGGGCGGGGCAGCTGTGGCCTTGCTGTAGATCTGCATGGAGTCAGCACTGGGCGGGGCAGCTGTGGCCTCGCTGTAGCTCTGCATGGAGTCAGCACTGGGCGGGGCAGCTGTGAGCTCGCTGTAGATCTGCATGGAGTCAGCACTGGGAGGAGCAGCTGTGAGCTCGCTATAGATCTGCATGGAGTCAGCACTGGGCAGGGTAGCTGTGAGCTCGCTGTAGATCTGCATGGAGTCAGCACTGGGCG
The DNA here is from genome assembly GCF_040937935.1 of Hyperolius riggenbachi. NCBI lineage: Eukaryota > Metazoa > Chordata > Amphibia > Anura > Hyperoliidae > Hyperolius > Hyperolius riggenbachi. The sequence goes on from NC_090648.1 coordinate 15,697,127, forward strand.
GGGCAGCTGTGAGCTCGCTGTAGATCTGCATGGAGTCAGCACTGGGCAGAGCAGCTGTGAGCTCGCTGTAGATCTGCATGGAGTCAGCACTGGGCAGGGCAGCTGTGAGCTCGCTGTAGCTCTGCATGGAGTCAGCACTGGGCGGGGCAGCTGTGGCCTCGCTGTAGATCTGCATGGAGTCAGCACTGGGCGGGGCAGCTGTGAGCTCGCTGTAGCTCTGCATGGAGTCAGCACTGGGCGGGGCAGCTGTGAGCTCGCTGTAGATCTGCATGGAGTCAGCACTGGGCGGGGCAGCTGTGAGCTCGCTGTAGCTCTGCATGGAGTCAGCACTGGGCGGGGCAGCTGTGAGCTCGCTGTAGCTCTGCATGGAGTCAGCACTGGGCGGGGCAGCTGTGAGCTTGCTGTAGCTCTGCATGGAGTCAGCACTGGGCGGGGCAGCTGTGAGCTCGCTGTAGCTCTGCATGGAGTCAGCACTGGGCGGGGCAGCTGTGAGCTTGCTGTAGCTCTGCATGGAGTCAGCACTGGGCGGGGCAGCTGTGAGCTCGCTGTAGATCTGCATGGAGTCAGCACTGGGCGGAGCAGCTGTGGCCTCGCTGTAGATCTGCATGGAGTCAGCACTGGGCGGAGCAGCTGTGAGCTCGCTGTAGCTCTGCATGGAGTCAGCACTGGGAGGAGCAGCTGTGAGCTCGCTGTAGATCTGCATGGAGTCAGCACTGGGCGGAGCAGCTGTGAGCTCGCTGTAGGTCTGCATGGAGTCAGCCCTGGGCGGGGCAGCTGTGGCCTCGCTGTAGATCTGCATGGAGTCAGCACTGGGCGGGGCAGCTGTGAGCTCGCTGTAGATCTGCATGGAGTCAGCACTGGGCGGGGCAGCTGTGAGCTCGCTGTAGATCTGCATGGAGTCAGCACTGGGCGGGGCAGCTGTGAGCTCGCTGTAGATCTGCATGGAGTCAGCACTGGGCAGGGCAGCTGTGAGCTCGCTGTAGATCTGCATGGAGTCAGCACTGGGCGGAGCAGCTGGGAGCTCGCTATAGATCTGCATGGAGTCAGCACTGGGCAGGGTAGCTGTGTGTTTCTGCCACAGATCTGCATGGAGTCAGCACTGGGCGGAGCAGCTGTGAGCTCGCTGTAGGTCTGCATGGAGTCAGCACTGGGCGGGGCAGCTGTGTGCCTCTGCCATAGATCTGCATGGAGTCAGCACTGGGCGGAGCAGCTGTGAGCTCGCTGTGGCTCTGCATGGAGTCAGCACTGGGCGGAGCAGCTGTGAGCTCGCTGTAGCTCTGCATGGAGTCAGCACTGGGCGGGGCAGCTGTGAGCTCGCTGTAGATCTGCATGGAGTCAGCACTGGGCGGGGCAGCTGTGAGCTCGCTGTAGATCTGCATGGAGTCAGCACTGGGCGGGGCAGCTGTGAGCTCGCTGTAGGTCTGCATGGAGTCAGCACTGGGCGGGGCAGCTGTGAGCTCGCTGTAGATCTGCATGGAGTCAGCACTGGGCGGGGCAGCTGTGAGCTCGCTATAGATCTGCATGGAGTCAGCACTGGGCAGGGTAGCTGTGAGCTCGCTGTAGATCTGCATGGAGTCAGCACTGGGCGGAGCAGCTGTGAGCTCGCTGTAGATCTGCATGGAGTCAGCACTGGGCAGAGCAGCTGTGTGCCTCTGCCATAGATCTGCATGGAGTCAGCACTGGGCAGGGCAGCTGTGAGCTCGCTGTGGCTCTGCATGGAGTCAGCACTGGGCGGAGCAGCTGTGAGCTCGCTGTAGATCTGCATGGAGTCAGCACTGGGCAGAGCAGCTGTGTGCTTCTGCCATAGATCTGCATGGAGTCAGCACTGGGCGGAGCAGCTGTGAGCTCGCTATAGATCTGCATGGAGTCAGCACTGGGCAGGGTAGGTGTGAGCTCGCTGTAGATCTGCATGGAGTCAGCACTGGGCGGGGCAGCTGTGAGCTCGCTGTAGGTCTGCATGGAGTCAGCACTGGGCGGGGCAGCTGTGGCCTCCCTGTCGGACTGTTCTTTGTTTGGTAAGCGCAAGGACTGAACAATACTAATAATGCTCTCGTTTGTTATTTTGTTTCTTTTAGTCCGCTCTAATGACCCCTCCCAGAGGCGGGTGTTGGATTCGGCCACCCGACAGCGACGCCTGAACCGCCAGCTAGAGGCTTTGGAAAAGGACAACTTTCAGGATGACCCCCACGCCAACCTCCCGCAGCTCAAACGCCTGCCGCAGTTTGATGATGACACAGAAACAGGTGAGTGTTCCCGCGGTAAACGCTGCCCCTCCCCCGTGATGTCATCTGGTACGATGCCGCCTCCCATACTAAGGGATGTGTGAGAAAACGGGATTCGTGTCTCCAGAAATGCGGATCTCCTCCCACCAGCCCATGTAAAGGATGGCGAGGCATGGGGAAAGCTGGGCCTCCATCGAAACGCAGCATCTCTGGAGATGAAAAAATCCCATTGTACATAAAATAATTACTGGGCAACAACAATAACACTGAGATGGATAGGAAGGTTCTCGGGTTTACCTCTAATTTCAGTGAAAAGTAAACCCGAGCTACACTCGGGAATAACGACAAGCCAAAGGAGTTAAATGTAACCAGACAACTAATGCTGGGAACACACGATGCAATTTCCTGTCTGATCGGCAGGTGATCGGACAGGAAGTGGTACCGTCTGTACGTGTCCAAACTTCGCAAAATCGATCCCTTTCTCGATTGGAAACAGATCGGACATGTTGGAAATAATCGCCCAGTTCCCACCTATCGGGAGCATAAAGAACAATCGAGGTGACATGAGATAAACATGGGTATGTACAGTGCCAAGCACACAAATAGCTAGGCTGTGTTCCTTTTTTACTTTCTCTGCCTGAAAGAGTTAAACATCAGGAATGCAAGTGACAGCTTCTGCCCGAGTCAGGACCGGGTCGGTCTGGGTCTTAGGGGTGTGTGTTATAGGAGATGCATAGAATCTGGCCCTGCATCAAAAAGCCAACCACTGTCCTAGTGTCATAGCTGCCTGCTGGCGGCCTCTGCATGAGTACACACTTCCAGGTTATCCGGGGGCGCCGCCCTCTGCTGGCCGACCCCCTCAATCTAAGAACCGGGATGGCCCAGCCTTGGAGAACGCATGGAGAAGCATGTGATCAGCTTGGTCAGCTGATAGATATGTAAGCCTCTGATTTGCTGTGATCACTTCCTGGTTTAACACATGATCATGACCAGCAAATCAGAACCTTACAAATCTACCAGTTGATCACACTGATCACATGCTTCTCCATGAGTTCTCCTAGGCAGCGCCATCGCTATCTAGGAACCGTCTCTGAAGGTAACAAAAGCTGTGCCCATTGATAGGAAAGAGTCTGAAGAAGTAATACCAGCTGGAAAGCTTACTCTTTGACTCTATTAACATTAGATAATAAATAGTCACCCTGAGTCAAAACTTCAAGCGCATAGACAAGTGATGGAGGTGAGGAATCTGGCTGACTATCGGGCCAGTGGTCCGTACTTTGCCCAGCGCAGGTCTTATTTCCTCACATTTCAATACACTGCCACCTAGTGTTTTCAGTTGAGAATTCCATGCTCATTATATATATATATATTTTTTTTTAGGCAAGAAAAAGAAGAAAACTCGAGGAGACCATTTCAAGCTAAGGTTCCGAAAGAATTTCCAGGCTCTTCTTGAAGAACAGGTTTGTGATACAGTGTCACCCTGCAGGGGGAGGGGCAGACTGGCAGCTCCCTTCTGTCTGTGTCACCCTGCAGGGGGAGGGGCAGACTGGCAGCTCCCTTCTGTCAGTGTCACCCTGCAGGGGGAGGGGCATGCTGGCAGCTCTCTTCTGTCTGTGTCACCCTGCAGGGGGAGGGGTAGACTGGCAGCTCCCTTCTGTCTGTGTCACCCTGCAGGGGGAGGGGCAGACTGGCAGCTCCCTTCTGTCTGTGTCACCCTGCAGGGGGCGGGTCAGGCTGGCAGCTCCCTTCTGTCTGTGTCACCCTGCAGGAGGAGGGGCAGACTGGCAGCTCCCTTCTGTCTGTGTCACCCTGCAGGGGGAGGGGCAGACTGGCAGCTCCCTTCTGTCTGTGTCACCCTGCAGGGGGCGGGTCAGGCTGGCAGCTCCCTTCTGTCTGTGTCACCCTGCAGGAGGAGGGGCAGACTGGCAGCTCCCTTCTGTCTGTGTCACCCTTCAGGAGGAGGGGCAGACTGACAGCTCCCTTCTGTCTGTGTCACCCTGCAGGGGGAGGGGCAGACTGGCAGCTCCCTTCTGTCTGTGTCACCCTGCAGGGGGAGGGGCAGACTGGCAGCTCCCTTCTGTCTGTGTCACCCTGCAGGGGGCTAATCGGGCTGGCAGCTCCCTTCAGTCTGTGTCACCCTGCAGGGGGAGAGGCAGACTGGCAGCTCCATTCTGTCTGTGTCACCCTGCAGGAGGAGGGGCAGACTGGTACCTCCCTTCTGTCTGTGTCACCCTGCAGGGGGAGGGGCAGACTGGTACCTCCCTTCTGTCTGTGTCACCCTGCAGGGGGAGGGGCAGACTGGTAGCTCCCTTCTGTTTGTGTCACCCTGCAGGAGAAGGGGCAGACTGGCAGCTCCCTTCTGTCTTTGTCACCCTGCAGGAGGAGGGGCAGACTGGCAGCTCCCTCTTATCTGTGTCACCCTGCAGGAGGAGGGGTAGACTGGCAGCTCCCTCCTGTCTGTGTCACCCTGCAGGAGGAGTGGCAGACTGGCAGCTCCCTTCTGTCTGTGTCACCCTGCAGGAGGAGTGGCAGACTGGCAGCTCCCTTCTGTCAGTGTCACCCTGCAGGGGGAGGGGCATGCTGGCAGCTCTCTTCTGTCTGTGTCACCCTGCAGGGGGAGGGGCAGACTGGCAGCTCCCTTCTGTCTGTGTCACCCTGCAGGGGGAGGGGCAGACTGGCAGCTCCCTTCTGTCTGTGTCACCCTGCAGGGGGCGGGTCAGGCTGGCAGCTCCCTTCTGTCTGTGTCACCCTGCAGGAGGAGGGGCAGACTGGCAGCTCCCTTCTGTCTGTGTCACCCTTCAGGAGGAGGGGCAGACTGACAGCTCCCTTCTGTCTGTGTCACCCTGCAGGGGGAGGGGCAGACTGGCAGCTCCCTTCTGTCTGTGTCACCCTGCAGGGGGAGGGGCAGACTGGCAGCTCCCTTCTGTCTGTGTCACCCTGCAGGGGGCTAATCAGGCTGGCAGCTCCCTTCAGTCTGTGTCACCCTGCAGGGGGAGAGGCAGACTGGCAGCTCCATTCTGTCTGTGTCACCCTGCAGGAGGAGGGGCAGACTGGTACCTCCCTTCTGTCTGTGTCACCCTGCAGGAGGAGGGGCAGACTGGCAGCTCCCTTCTGTCTGTGTCACCCTTCAGGAGGAGGGGCAGACTGGAAGCTCCCTTCTATCTGTGTCACCCTGCAGGAGGAGGGGCAGACTGGCAGCTCCCTTCTGTCTGTGCCACCCTGCAGGGGGAGGGGCAGACTGGTAGCTCCCTTCTGTCTGTGTCACCCTGCAGGAGGAGGGGCAGACTGGCAGCTCCCTTCTGTGTCACCCTGCAGGAGGAGGAGCAGACTGGCAGCTCCTTTCTGTCTGTGTCACCCTGCAGGAGGAGGGGCAGACTGGCAGCTCCCTTCTGTCTGTGTCACCCTGCAGAGGAGGGGCAGACTGGTAGCTCCCTTCTGTGTCACCCTGCAGGGGGAGAGGCAGACTGGCAGCTCCCTTCTGTCTGTGTCATCCTGCAGGAGGAGGGGGAGACTGGGAGCTCCCTTCTGTTTGTGTCACCCTGCAGGAGGAGGGGCAGACTGGCAGCTCCCTTCTGTTTGTGTCACCCTGCAGGAGAAGGGGCAGACTGGCAGCTCCCTTCTGTCTTTGTCACCCTGCAGGAGGAGGGGCAGACTGGCAGCTCCCTCTTATCTGTGTCACCCTGCAGGAGGAGGGGTAGACTGGCAGCTCCCTCCTGTCTGTGTCACCCTGCAGGAGGAGTGGCAGACTGGCAGCTCCCTTCTGTCTGTGTCACCCTGCAGGAGGAGTGGCAGACTGGCAGCTCCCTTCTGTCTGTGTCACCCTGCAGGAGGAGGGGCAGGATGGTAGCTCCCTTCTGTCTGTGTCACCCTGCAGGAGGAGGGGCGGACTGGCAGCTCCCTTCTGTCTGTGTCACCCTGCAGGAGGAGTGGCAGACTGGCAGCTCCCTTCAGTCTGTGTCACCCTGCAGGAGGAGGGGCAGACTGGCAGCTCCCTTCTGTCTGTGTCACCCTGCAGGAGGAGGGGCGGACTGGGAGCTCCCTTCTGTCTGTGTCACCCTGCAGGAGGAGGGGCGGACTGGGAGCTCCCTTCTGTCGGTGTCACCCTGCAGGGGGAGGGGCAGGCTGGCTGCTCCCTTCTGTCTGTTTCACCCTGCAGGAGGAGAAGCAGACTGGCAGCTCCCTTCTGTCTGTGTCACCCTGCAGGAGGAGGGGCAGACTGGAAGCTATCTTCTGTCTGTGTCACCCTGCAGGAGGAGGGGCAGACTGGCAGCTATCTTCTGTCTGTGTCACCCTGCAGGAGGAGGAGCAGACTGGCAGCTACCTTCTGTCTGTCACCCTGCAGGAGGAAGGACAGGCAGCTCCCTTCTGTTTGTGTCACCCTGCAGGGGGAGGGGCAGACTGGTAGCTCCCTTCTGTTTGTGTCACCCTGCAGGAGGAGGGGCAGACTGGTAGCTCCCTTCTGTCTGTGTCACCCTGCGGGAGGAGGGACAGACTGGCAGCTCCCTTCTGTCTGTGTCACCCTGCAGGAGGAGTGGCAGACTGGCAGCTCCCTTCTGTCAGTGTCACCCTGCAGGGGGAGGGGCATGCTGGCAGCTCTCTTCTGTCTGTGTCACCCTGCAGGGGGAGGGGCAGACTGGCAGCTCCCTTCTGTCTGTGTCACCCTGCAGGGGGAGGGGCAGACTGGCAGCTCCCTTCTGTCTGTGTCACCCTGCAGGGGGCGGGTCAGGCTGGCAGCTCCCTTCTGTCTGTGTCACCCTGCAGGAGGAGGGGCAGACTGGCAGCTCCCTTCTGTCTGTGTCACCCTGCAGGGGGAGGGGCAGACTGGCAGCTCCCTTCTGTCTGTGTCACCCTGCAGGGGGCGGGTCAGGCTGGCAGCTCCCTTCTGTCTTTGTCACCCTGCCGGAGGAGGGGCAGACTGGCAGCTCCCTTCTGTCTGTGTCACCCTTCAGGAGGAGGGGCAGACTGACAGCTCCCTTCTGTCTGTGTCACCCTGCAGGGGGAGGGGCAGACTGGCAGCTCCCTTCTGTCTGTGTCACCCTGCAGGGGGAGAGGCAGACTGGCAGCTCCCTTCTGTCTGTGTCACCCTGCAGGGGGCTAATCAGGCTGGCAGCTCCCTTCTGTCTGTGTCACCCTGCAGGGGGCTAATCAGGCTGGCAGCTCCATTCTGTCTGTGTCACCCTGCAGGAGGAGGGGCAGACTGGTACCTCCTTTCTGTCTGTGTCACCCTGCAGGAGGAGGGGCAGACTGGCAGCTCCCTTCTGTCTGTGTCACCCTTCAGGAGGAGGGGCAGACTGGAAGCTCCCTTCTATCTGTGTCACCCTGCAGGAGGAGGGGCAGACTGGCAGCTCCCTTCTGTCTGTGCCACCCTGCAGGGGGAGGGGCAGACTGGTAGCTCCCTTCTGTCTGTGTCACCCTGCAGGAGGAGGGGCAGACTGGCAGCTCCCTTCTGTGTCACCCTGCAGGAGGAGGAGCAGACTGGCAGCTCCTTTCTGTCTGTGTCACCCTGCAGGAGGAGGGGCAGACTGGCAGCTCCCTTCTGTCTGTGTCACCCTGCAGAGGAGGGGCAGACTGGTAGCTCCCTTCTGTGTCACCCTGCAGGGGGAGAGGCAGACTGGCAGCTCCCTTCTGTCTGTGTCATCCTGCAGGAGGAGGGGGAGACTGGGAGCTCCCTTCTGTTTGTGTCACCCTGCAGGAGGAGGGGCAGACTGGCAGCTCCCTTCTGTCTGTGTCACCCTGCAGGGGGAGGGGCAGACTGGTAGCTCCCTTCTGTTTGTGTCACCCTGCAGGAGAAGGGGCAGACTGGCAGCTCCCTTCTGTCTTTGTCACCCTGCAGGAGGAGGGGCAGACTGGCAGCTCCCTCTTATCTGTGTCACCCTGCAGGAGGAGGGGTAGACTGGCAGCTCCCTCCTGTCTGTGTCACCCTGCAGGAGGAGTGGCAGACTGGCAGCTCCCTTCTGTCTGTGTCACCCTGCAGGAGGAGTGGCAGACTGGCAGCTCCCTTCTGTCTGTGTCACCCTGCAGGAGGAGGGGCAGGATGGTAGCTCCCTTCTGTCTGTGTCACCCTGCAGGAGGAGGGGCGGACTGGCAGCTCCCTTCTGTCTGTGTCACCCTGCAGGAGGAGTGGCAAACTGGCAGCTCCCTTCAGTCTGTGTCACCCTGCAGGAGGAGGGGCAGACTGGCAGCTCCCTTCTGTCTGTGTCACCCTGCAGGAGGAGGGGCGGACTGGGAGCTCCCTTCTGTCTGTGTCACCCTGCAGGAGGAGGGGCGGACTGGGAGCTCCCTTCTGTCGGTGTCACCCTGCAGGGGGAGGGGCAGGCTGGCTGCTCCCTTTTGTCTGTTTCACCCTGCAGGAGGAGGGGCAGACTGGCAGCTCCCTTCTGTCTGTGTCACCCTGCAGGAGGAGGGGCCGACTGGCATCTATCTTCTGTCTGTGTCACCCTGCAGGAGGAGGAGCAGACTGGCAGCTACCTTCTGTCTGTCACCCTGCAGGAGGAAGGACAGGCAGCTCCCTTCTGTTTGTGTCACCCTGCAGGGGGAGGGGCAGACTGGTAGCTCCCTTCTGTTTGTGTCACCCTGCAGGAGGAGGGGCAGAGTGGTAGCTCCCTTCTGTCTGTGTCACCCTGCGGGAGGAGGGACAGACTGGCAGCTCCCTCCTGTCTGTGTCACCCTGCAGGAGGAGTGGCAGACTGGCAGCTCCCTTCTGTCTGTGTCACCCTGCAGGAGGAGGGGCAGGATGGTAGCTCCCTTCTGTCTGTGTCACCCTGCAGGATGAGGGGCAGACTGGCAGCTCCCTTCTGTCTGTGTCACCCTGCAGGAGGAGGGGCGGACTGGGAGCTCCCTTCTGTCTGTGTCACCCTGCAGGAGGAGGGGCAGGATGGTAGCTCCCTTCTGTCTGTGTCACCCTGCAGGAGGAGGGGCAGACTGGCAGCTCCCTTCTGTCTGTGTCACCCTGCAGGGGGAGGGGCAGGCTGGCTGCTCCCTTCCGTCTTTTTCACCCTGCAGGAGGAGGAGCAGACTGGCAGCTGCCTTCTGTCTGTGTCAACCTGCAGGAGGAGGGGCAGACTAGCAGATCCCTTCTGTCTGTGTCACCCTGCAGGAGGAGGAGCAGACTGGCAGCTGCCTTCTGTCTGTGTCACCCTGCAGGGGGAGGGGTAGGACGGAAGCTCCCTTCTGTCTGTGTCACCCTGCAGGAGGAGGGGCAGGACGGAAGCTCCCTTCTGTCTGTGTCACCCTGCAGGAGGAGGGGCAGATTGGCAGCTCCCTTCTGTGTGTTTCACCCTGCAGGAGGAGGGGCAAGACGGTAGCTCCCTTCTGTCTGTGTCACCCTGCAGGAGGAGGGGCAGACTGACAGCTCCCTTCTGTCTGTGTCACCCTGCAGGAGGAGGGGCAGATTGGCAGCTCCCTTCTGTCTGTGTCACCCTGCAGGAGGAGGGGCAAGACGGTAGCTCCCTTCTGTCTGTGTCACCCTGCAGGAGGAGGGGCAGACTGGCAGCTCCCTTCTGTCTGTGTCACCCTGCAGGAGGAGTGGCAGACTGACAGCTCCTTTCTGTCTGTGTCACCCTGCAGGAGGAGGGGCAGACAGGCAGCTCCCTTCTGTCTGTGTCACCCTGCAGGAGGAGGGGCAGACTGGCGGCTCCCTTCTGTCTGTCACCCTGCAGGAGGAGGGGCAGGCTGGCAGCTCCCTTCTGTCTGTGTCACCCTGCAGGAGGAGGAGCAGACTGGCAGCTGCCTTCTGTCTGTGTCACCCTGCAGGGGGAGGGGCAGACTGGTAGCTCCCTTCTGTCTGTGTCACGCTGCAGGGGGAGGAGCAGACTGGTAGCTCCTTTCTGTCTGTGTCACCCTGCAGGAGGAGGGGCAGGCTGGCAGCTCCCTTCTGTCTGTGCCACCCTGCAGGAGGAGGGGCAGACTGGTAGCTCTGTATGTGTCACTCTGCAGTAGGAGGGGCAGACTGGCAGCTCCCTTCTGTCTCACCCTGCAGTAGGAGGGGCAGGCTGGCAGCTCTCTTCTGTCTGTGTCATCCTGCAGGAGGAGGGGCAGACTGGCAGCTCTCTTCTGTCTGTGTTACCCTGCAGGAGGAGGGATAGACTGGCAGCTCCCTTATGTCTGTGTCACCCTGCGGGGGAGGGGCAGGCTGGCAGCTCTGTCTGTGTCACCCTGCAGGAGGAGGAGCAGACTGGTAGCTCCCTTCTGCCTGTCACCCTGCAGGAGGAGGGGCAGACTGGTAGCTCCCTTCTGCCTGTCACCCTGCAGGAGGAGGAGCAGACTGGTAGCTCCTTTTGTCTGTGTCACCCTGCAGGAGGAGGGGCATAGGTGTATGAATGAATTTGTCTTATATTTATACTTTTTGTTTTCCCTTTCAGAATTTAAGCACCAGTGAAGGCCCCAACTACCTCACAGCATGTGCCTCTTCATCCAGCTTCCCGCAGCGTCATTTCTGTGCGGTGTGCGGATTGCCCTCCAACTATTGCTGCGTGTCTTGTGGGGCACGGTATTGCTGTGTGAAATGCCTGGGGACACATCAGGAGACCAGGTGACTCCTCCCCTCCCATCTTCCATGTTTTGTCCTCTGTCTGTGTGACCTCCCCTGGCCCAGCAATAACTCTGTGTCGTCTTTCTGTGTGACTTCCCCTGGCCCAGCAATAACTCTGTGTCCTCTGTCTGTGTGACTTCCTCTGGCCCTGCAATAACTCTGTGTCCTCTGTCTGTGTGACTTCCCCTGGCCCAGCAATAACTCTGTGTCCTCTGTCTGTGTGACTTCCCCTGGCCCAGCAATAACACTGTATCCTCTGTCTGTGTGACTTCCCCTGGCCCAGCAATAACTCTGTCCTCTGCCTGTGTGACTTCCTCTGGCCCAGCAATAACTCTGTATCCTCTGTCTGTGTGACTTCCTCTGGCCCAGCAATAACTCTGTCCTCTGCCTGTGTGACTTCCTCTGGCCCAGCAATAACTCTGTGTCCTCTGTCTGTGTGACTTCCCCTGGCCCAGCAATAACACTGTATCCTCTGTCTGTGTGACTTCCCCTGGCCCAGCAATAACTCTGTCCTCTGTCTGTGTGACTTCCCCTGGCCCAGCAATAACTCTGTGTCCTCTGTCTGTGTGACTTCCCCTGGCCCAGCAATAACTCTGTGTCCTCTGTCTGTGTGACTTCCCCTGGCCCAGCAATAACTCTGTGTCGTCTTTCTGTGTGACTTCCCCTGGCCCAGCAATAACTCTGTGTCCTCTGTCTGTGTGACTTCCTGTGGCCCAGCAATAACTCTGTGTCCTCTGTCTGTGTGACTTCTCCTGGCCCAGCAATAACTCTGTGTCCTCTGTCTGTGTGACTTCCTCTGGCCCAGCAATAACTCTGTGTCCTCTGTCTGTGTGACTTCCCCTGGCCCAGCAATAACTCTGTATCCTCTGTCTGTGTGACTTCCTCCAGCCCAGCAATAACTCTGTGTCGTCTTTCTGTGTGACTTCCTCCGGCCCAGCAATAACTTTGTGTCCTCTGTCTGTGTGACTTCCTGTGGCCCAGCAATAACTCTGTGTCCTCTGTCTGTGTGACTTCTCCTGGCCCAGCAATAACTCTGTGTCCTCTGTCTGTGTGACTTCCTCTGGCCCAGCAATAACTATGTCCTCTGTCTGTGTGACCTCCCCTGGCCCAGCAATAACTCTGTGCCCTCTGTCTGTGTGACTTCCCCTGGCCCAGCAATTACTCTGTGTCCTCTGTCTGTGTGACTTCCTCTGCCCAGCAATAACTCTGTGTCCTCTGTCTGTGTGTCTTCCTCCGGCCCAGCAATAACTCTGTGTCCTCTGTGTGACTTCCTCTGGCCCAGCAATAACTCTGTGTCCTCTGTCTGTGTGACTTCCCCTGGCCCAGCAATAGCTCTGTGTCCTCTGTCTGTGTGACTTCCCCTTGCCCAGCAATAACTCTGTGTCCTCTGTCTGTGTGACTTCCCCTGGCCCAGCAATAGCTCTGTGTCCTCTGTCTGTGTGACTTCCCCTTGCCCAGCAATAACTCTGTGTCCTCTGTCTGTGTGACTTCCTCGGGCCCAGCAATAATTATGTGTCCTCTGTCTGTGTCTCTTCCTCTGGCCCAGCAATAACTCTGTCCTCTGTCTGTGTGACTTCCCCTGGCCCAGCAATAACTCTGTCCTCTGTCTGTGTGACTTCCTCTGGCCTAGCAATAACTCTGTCCTCTGTCTGTGTGACTTTCTCTGGCCCAGCAATAACTCTGTCCTCTGTCTGTGTGACTTCCTCCGGCCCAGCAATAACTCTGTCCTCTGTGTGACTTCCCCTGGCCCAGCAATAACTCTGTCCTCTGTCTGTGTGACTTCCTCTCGCCCCTCAATAACTCTGTATCCTCTATCTGTGTGACTAACCCTGGCCAAGCAATAACTCTGTCCTCTGTCTGTGTGACTTCCCCTCGCCCAGCAATAACTCTGTCCTCTGTCTGTGTGACTTCCTCTGGCCTAGCAATAACTCTGTCCTCTGTCTGTGTGACTTCCTCTGGCCCAGCAATAACTCTGTCCTCTGTCTGTGTGACTTCCTCCGGCCCAGCAATAACTCTGTCCTCTGTGTGACTTCCCCTGGCCCAGCAATAACTCTGTCCTCTGTCTGTGTGACTTCCTCTCGCCCCTCAATAACTCTGTATCCTCTATCTGTGTGACTAACCCTGGCCAAGCAATAACTCTGTCCTCTGTCTGTGTGACTTCCCCTCGCCCAGCAATAACTCTGTCCTCTGTCTGTGTGATTTTCTCTGGCCCAGCAATAACTCTGTATCCTTCTCTCTGTGTGACTTCCTCTGGCCCAGCAATAACACTGTATCCTTCTCTCTGTGTGACTTCCTCTGGCCCAGCAATAACTCTGTGTCCTCTGTCTGTGTGACTTCCTCTGGCCCAGCAATAACTCTGTCCTCTGTCTGTGTGACTTCCTCTGCCCAGCAATAACTCTGTGTCCTCTGTCTGTGTGACTTCCCCTGGCCCAGCAATAACTCTGTGTCCTCTGTCTGTGTGACTTCCCCTGGCCCAGCAATAACTCTGTGTCCTCTGTCTGTGTGACTTCCTCCAGCCCAGCAATAACTCTGTATCCTCTGTCTGTGTGACTTCCCCTGGCCCAGCAATAACTCTGTGTCCTGTTGTCTGTGTGACTTCCCCTGGCCCAGCAATAACTCTGTGTCCCCTGTCTGTGTGACTTCCCCTGGCCCAGCAATAACTCTGTGTCCTCTGTCTGTGTGACTTCCCCTGGCCCAGCAATAACTCTGTGTCCTCTGTCTGTGTGACTTCCCCTGGCCCCGCAATAACTCTGTGTCCTCTGTCTGTGTGACTTCCCCTGGCCCCGCAATAACTCTGTGTCCTCTGTCTGTGTGACTTCCCCTGGCCCAGCAATAACTCTGTGTCCTCTGTCTGTGTGACTTCCCCTGGCCCAGCAATAACTCTGTATCCTCTGTCTGTGTGACTTCCCCTGGCCCAGCAATAACTCTGTATCCTCTGTCTGTGTGACTTCCCCTGGCCCAGCAATAACTCTGTGCCCTCTGTCTGTGTGACTTCCCCGGGCCCAGCAATAACTCTGTGCCTTCTGTCTGTGTGACTTCCTCAGGCCCAGCAATAACTCTGTGTCCTCTGTCTGTTTCCAGGTGTCTGAAGTGGACGGTGTGAGGTGACAGGCGCCCCCTGGTGGCTGTAAAGTGTAATTATTGTAAATAGTCGGCTTTGTAATTATAACTGATGCAACTTTTATTTTCCACATTTGACTAGAAATAAAGAAACATTGTGATATAATACAGCTCTGTGACAATCAATAGGTTTTCTTTGTTTTTGAAGTATTTAAAGTGCTTGTCAGGAGAATATGCTTTAACCACTTGAGGACCCACCCTTTACCCCCCTTAAGGACCAGCGCTGTTTTAGGTGATCTGTGCTGGGTGGGCTGTGCAGCCCCCAGCACAGATCAGGGTGCAGGCAGAGCGACCAGATCGCCCCCCTTTTTTCCCCACTAGGGGGATGATGTGCTGGGGGGGTCTGATCGCTCCTGCCTGATGGGTGTTGCGGGGGGGCACCTCAAAGCCCCCCTCCGTGGCGAAATTCCCGTCCTCCCTCTCCTACCTGTCATGCCCAGTGATCCGGGCTGCACAGGACGCTATCCGTCCTGTGCAGCCAGTGACAGGCTGTCCCCTGTCACATGGCGGCGATCCCCGGCCGCTGATTGGCTGGGGATCGCCGATCTGCCTTATGGCCGTACAATGTGAACAAAGCGGATTATTTCCGCTTGTGTTTACATTTAGCCTGCGAGCCGCCATCGGCGGCCCGCAGGCTATTCACGGAGCCCTATGCCGTGATTTGACAGGAAGCAGCCGCTCGCGCGAGCAGCTGCTTCCTGATTAATCAGCCTGCAGCTGGCGATGCAATACTGCGTCGCTGGTCCTGCAGCTGCCACTTTGCCTGACGCACGGTATAAGCGTGCGGTCGGCAAGTGGTTAAGGTGGACCTGAACTCTTGCACAGGACAGAAGGAAAACATAGAGAAATACACCCTGTATGTATTTAGAGAGTTTACCCTGTCTAATTCCCTCTCATCTGTGACTAAGCACAAGTTGTAATTTGATCTCTCAGCTGTGTTAGCTGACTGCCTGGGCAGAGCAGCTAATACAGAATGCTAACCATATTTGTGCTTCCATGAAAGCAGGAAGCAGACAAACAGCAGATTTATTGCAGGATTTGTATCAGCTGTAATAAAGAAATGTTTTTTCTTTAAAGGTTAGTATGCTGTTGCTTATCTTATAGAGCAGAGAGGAGTTCAGGTCCACTTTACAATATTTCCTTGATCACTAATGCCTTACATGTGCAGTGTAGGTTTTAGCTGTGATTTTAGATACTGGCATTGCACCTTGTCTGTGTTCAGTAAACATAAATGCTGGATTCCTCTGTCTCTATCCTCTGTGTGCGCAGAGGTGCAGATAATTACTTGGAAACATGTGGAGTGCAGAGGGACAGCTTACAACTGGTAGGTTGATAGGGAATGTTTTAGAAGCACTAATTTAAAGCCTATATCCAGTGATCATGCGTGAAGAGGAACAGGGTCGTGATGTGCAGCAGGGTCCCGTGGAGTGCTGGGGGCCCAGAGGACAGCGTAAGGTCCAAAGGTCTCTCTCTCCTCAGTTAGAGGACAGCTGAAATGAGAAGATCATGGAGGCTGCCATATTTTTCTCCTTTTAAACAATAGTAGTTTCCTGGCAGCACTGCTGATCTATTTGGCTGCAGTAGTGTCTGAATCACACCAGAAACAAGCATGCAGCTAAGTTTGTCAGATCTGACAATGTCAGAAACACCTGATCTGCTGCATGCTTGTTCAGGGGCTATGGCTGAAAGTATAAGGGGCAGAGGGTCAGCAGGGCTGCCAGGCAACTGGTATTGCTTAAAGAGGAACTTCAGCCTAAACAAACATACTGTCATTAAGTTACATTAGTTATGTTAATTAAAATAGATAGGTAATATAATCTCTTACCCACCCTGTTTTAAAAGAACAGGCAAATGTTTGTGATTCATGGGGGCTGCCATCTTTTTGGTTGAAAGGAGGTGACAGGGAGCATGAGACACAGTTCCAACTGTCCTGTGTCCT